>NC_035434.2:57733805-58070368 GCF_002127325.2 Helianthus annuus | reverse complement strand
TGCCCGAGCTTCTGTTCAGCCTATAAATAGGAGTGCTTGGAGCTCTTGCAACTCATCCCTTGGCACACCACCTCTCTCACTCTTCACCCACCACCCACCACCATCACAACACCATCATCCACCACCATCATCCATTGTCCATCATAGAGTGTGTGAGTCATCTCGGGATCCAAGATTGATAGTAAGAGTTCTTGACAATCAAAGGCCATGTTTGTCTAAGTCTCTTACATCACTTGGTGAAGACAAGTGTTTAGTGTAATACTTTTTATTTTTAATCTTTTGCACTTTTTAATTGGTTTTGTATTAATGACTTTAATTACTAGTTTCTTATGTTGAAGGTGATTCTTCCTTATCGTTTGTCCGTGGTGTCTTGGCATTATTTTACTGTCTATATAAAATAAAAGATTTTCACCATTCATATCTCCACAGTCTATATTGAGGTATGTTGGCTACCTGGTCGGGGGTTAAGGGAACGGTTTAGTAAGAGTCTTGCCATTGTTCAGTGTATAGATCCTACAAAGGACCTGGGTTCAAATTAGTAGGACCTCCTTCAATACCCACCGGTATTGGATGGCGGGGGGTCCCAAACTCTTTGATCCCCTCATAAGTTTAAACTACATTACACTTTAACCCGGCTACTTAGGACTGTATCCCTGCTGAATCAGACTACTTAGCTGAGGTAACGTCGCCTTCAAAAAGAGGGGCCTACCACATTATGCATTAATAACTTAATTAATTATCTTTCAATAATCTGACCCTTTAGGATTGTATCATTGCTGATCAAACTACTGGTTGAGGGTAAACGTCGCCTTCAAAAGAGGGGCCTACTACAATAACTAAGATAATCTTTAAACAAGTGCAAAAGTGCGAAAATAATCAAAGGTTACACTACACACAAGTCGGATCCAAGTGATTCATCTTGTCTATCTGTTTTTAACTTTTATTTTTATTTTCAGCATTTTAGTTAGTTTTATTTGTCTAGTTTAAAAACCTTTTTTTAACATTGATTTGATTAGACGTAAGGATAAACCGGTACTAAAAGCTCTTGTGTCCTGGACGACCACGGTATCTTACCAACACTATACTACGTCCACGATGGGTGCACTTGCCAATATGTGTGTTTAGTGTTAGTGAATATCGTGTTTATAAAGTTAAAACTTGGCTAAAAGTGTAAAAAGGGTTTTAAAATATACACCTAAAACATTAATAACACACTGACACGTATCAAGTTTTGGCGCCATTGCCGGGGACACAGATTTAAAGAAAGTTAGGAATCAGCGGCCTAATCATTTATTTTATTTATTTATTTTTTTAGGATTTTCTTAATTTTTTCAGCTTCTGCAGAACTCAGCACGGGTCGTGCCCGCTGAACACGCCCCGTGCCCCAATCATTGGAACTGGCAATCCTGTTTTAAGTCAGACAGTACGCTGAACACGGGCCAGTGCCCAATCAACACGCCCCGTGCCCAAGATTCAGTTACTGAAACAGAACCGTAAGATCCCGACGGTTGGTAATTTTTGACACAAAAATGAGTGATAATGATATTTTTTACTTTCGGCACTCTTAGGGTATGTGGTGTCAATTATGGTGGCCCGTATAAAGAATTAGAATGCTATTTTTCTAAACTATAAGCCCCACTATATGGACCCATCGTTTTCCTGTAGCCTTAAGAGGGCGGAAGTAAAAATAATCCTATCTCTCCCTCGAATGCGCCCACCGGACATTTTTAGGAGAAATGCTTCCTTGATGAACTATTTCAACTAGAAGATCTAGTTCTTAATTGTTAAAAGAACTTAAGCCATGGATTTCCTTAATTCATCTCAAAGACGATAACCAAGAAGAATTATTGGGGTCGCATTTAAATGAAAACAACTTCGTTGTTCCTGACATTACCTTCAACTCTAGCGAAGACTTGGACGATAGTCGTCCCTGTGCCGATTGTGCCGTAAAGGACTCTCCATCGACTTCGTTCGATGCATACAATAGACCTGAGCGATTCGGCATACACCTTCTTTAACGAGAGCCCGGGAAAGGGTTGGACTTGTCCACCTACATTTAGCATAGGAATCACCCTCACCGACAAACCTCTTGCGTTCTCGTCTTAATCTAGAGCATTAAGGTATCTTAGGCACTTTGGGGTGTTCCATCCCAGTAAGGAACCGCCCGATCCGGATAAGTTCCTTGAAAATAGGCAAACTCCATAAGACAGCTTCCAGACACGGGGCCGTGCCCAGGTCAATACGCCCCCGTGTCCGCCGAAAGATTCTCTTCTGATTTCATCAGAATACGGACAAAATGTGTCAGGATCTGTCTGCACACGGGCCGTGTCCAGCCAACATGGGGCCGTGTCCAACGTGCTGTCGTTTTCTATAAATGCAGCAAGATTCCTGCTCATTTGGACCACTCCAAAAGACAGAGATTTCTGGGATCTTCACTCAGACCATCCTAGGTATGTTCTAAAAGAAGGTTCTCAAGAGCCATCTTGTCTTTTCCACTTTTGTTCATTGCCTTCTTCTTCAATTTCCAATCACTACCTCCATTAAAGCTTGGAGCTTCGTGGATTCCAACCTTTATTGTGATGTTTGTAAGGTCATTATTCAAGGAATCTTGCATAAAATTAAGTTATACAACTTTGTTTTGAATTATTTATGCTTAAAATTAACCTATAAACCAAGAAAATAATTTAAAGCTCCCAAGATTCCTTGCTTTAAAAACCTGCAGACAACTAGACACGGGGCCGTGTTCATTGAACACGGGGCCGTGTCCGAGGTTACTGTTTCATATAAATTGAGCTCTTTTTCGGTCTGTTTCCCATAATGGCGAGCAGAACAAGCGGAACGTCTTCATCACACTCAAGGAACAACCGACAGGGGAGGAGGTCATCAACGGCGGAAGACTGTAAACTATGTTTACGCTTTAAGAGAGGCTATTGATGAAATGACGGGGGGTGGAAGAAGCATTGGTTGACCGTATCAATCACCGAACGGTGAGACTGGAAGGGTGGTCTCCGGGATGTCAACCTCTTGCACCAGAGGTTGAGCGTTCTCGCATCTCCTCCTTTGGTGCCTACAGTAACCCAAAGGGCATGGAACGTTGTGCCCGAAGTTATCATACCAGCGAGTGGTACGCCATACAGCCGGGACCTCCTCGCGACATATTACAAGGGTCCCGGTTGGTGTTTCTCCTCCTCCACAAGATGTTGAGGAAAACGAAGCCGCCTTCTTCTCCAAGAGAGATAGAAGAATGGCTTTAGCAACATCTAGGAAATAACCCTTGGCCGAGAGTCCTACTACACTTCTCAATACCGGAAAACTATTTTCCGGGATTTGGTTCCTAATGAAAAAAGTAGAATCCCTTATGATAATTTTTTGTTACCACTTGACCTATCTAGTTTAGGACTTTTAACTTTTATTTTCTCTTTACTTTTAATTTTCTAGGAACATTATGTAATTCTCTCTATGACTTTAATGAAATGATGGTTTTTGTGTTTGGTTGATGTTGTAATAAATAAAATCCACTCAGGATGGTGAAGGATAATAAGGGAAACAAAAAACATCACCCCATGCACGAAACAGAGCTTCCCGAGAAAATTTCTTCATTACAGCAAGTTCGGCGTGGGCCGTGTCCACCCGACACGACCCCGTGCTGCACAATCTGCAGAAAACGTCCAGTTCAGGTAACTGGACACAGGTCGTGTTCACTGAACACGCCCCCGTGTCCAGGCTTCTGTTTCTTTTTACAAAACTTCTGTTACTGGCACTTGAACATGGGCCGTGCCCGGTCACCACGGGGCCGTGTCAGGCGCCCAGTAACATAAAATTTTGCTTTTAACCCCCTTTTACATATTCAATTAACCTAAAAACTTATTTTTGGGACACATTGAGGACAATGTGTAATTTAAGTGTGGGGGGGGGGGATGCTAAAACTTTGAATCTTGCAAGTCCTAATCAACAAGCCTTACACAAAACTCTATTGGAACCTCTAACACCCCAAATTTTTTCCAAAATTTTTCATTTTCTTTTTACTTGTCTAGGTTTAAGTTGGGAATTTCAAGTTCTAGATAAGGTTATATTTTTACAAATTTACAACCGATAGCGTCGTGACAAAAAGAACCAACATAAGAAAATTATGAAACGGCATGACAAGCTTAGTTAAAATTTGATTATATATATACTTGATCACATAAAAAGCCATTCCCACATAAGTGAGTTTGGAGGTATGTTGGCTACCTGGTCGGGGGGTTTAGGGAACGCTTTGGTAAGAGTCTTGCCATTGTTCAGTGTATAGATCCTACAAAGGACCTGGGTCAAATTTAGTAGGACCTCCTTCAATACCCACCGGTATTGGATGGCGGGGGTCCAAACTCTTTGATCCCCTCATAAGTTAAACTACTATTAAAGCTTTAAACCCGGCTACTTAGGACTGTATCCCTGCTGAATCAGACTACTTAGCTGAGGGTAACGTCGCCTTCAAAAGAGGGGCCTACCACATTATGCATTAATAACTTAATTAATTATCTTTCAATAATCTGACCCTTTAGGATTGTATCATTGCTGACTCAAACTACTGGGTTGAGGGTAACGTTGCCTTCAAAAGAGGGGCCTACTACAATAACTAAGATAATCTCTTAAACAAGTGCAAAAGTGCGAAAATAATCAAAGGTTACACTACACACAAGTCGGATCCAAGTGATTCATCTTGTCTATCTGTTTTTACTTTTATTTTTATTTTCAGCATTTTAGTTAGTTTTATTTGTCTAGTTTAAAAAACCTTTTTCTAACATTTTGATTTGATTAGACGTTGAGGATAAACCGGTACTAAAAGCTCTTGTGTCCTTGGACGACCACGGTATCTTACCAACACTATACTACGTCCACGATGGGTGCACTTGCCAATATGTGTGTTTAGTGTTAGTGAATATCGTGTTTATAAATTTAAAACTTGGCTAAAAAGTGTAAAAAGGGTTTAAAATATACACCTAAAACATATACACACTGACACGCATCAAGTTTTTGGCGCCATTGCCGGGGACACAAGGATTTTAAGAAAGTTAGGAATCAGCGGCCTAATCATTTATTTTATTTTATTTTATTATTTTTAGGATTTTTCTTAATTTTTCAGCTTTTGCAGAACTCAGCACGGGTCGTGCCCGCTGAACACGCCCCGTGCCCAATCATTGGAACTGGCAATCATGTTTTAAGTCAGACAGTACGCTGAACACGGGGCCGTGCCCACTCAACACGCCTGTTGGTGCACTTGTGTCTGTACTTTGTCTGTATTTTGTAATGTATAAAACGATGTCTTTTGTCTGTTGTGTTTACGTCTTTTGTTATATTTGTTTAAGTGTTGGAATGTATGTTTGACCAAGTCAACCATCCTCCTGGTTTGACTTGGCCAAACAGTCAACACCTTGTGTTTAATATGTATGCTTCGAAGGATGTCATCGAAGGATGGATTGTATCCTTCGATGACCTCGAAAGATGATCTTTCGTGGGATACTTATGGACCTCGAAGGATATATCATCCTTCGAGGTACATATGGATCTTTCAGAGTCTTTCGATGGACTTTCTGGTCGATAGATGATCCTTCGACCATAACTGCTTATCCTTCGTGCATGTCAACTGTTATGGGTATATATATCCATGTGGGTTTCACTTCACAGCAAGTTCTAGAGCAGTTGTTCAAGTTTATATTGAGAGCATTTGTGAGTGAACCCAAGGTCTTGTAAGAGAGCATTTCAGTTTGGTCAAGGGCTGTAACCGTGTCCACTGAAATACAAGAGAAAACTTTGATATATTGCTTGTCTACTCTTTCTCTTGTTACTTTGCTTTTCATCTAAACTACGGTTTGCACTCTAGCTTGGATTCCGCACTTGCTAGTGTGTTAAACATAACAAGGAATAGGTTTAACCTCAACCTCCGAGGGACCTACAAGTGGTATCAGAGCCGTGGCTCTTTTCCTTGTTAAAACCGGGTTTGTGCAAGACTTTGGTTGTGTTGACAAAAACTTTCTTGGTTTAGCACCCGTTTTTAGTGTGTTTCTTGCATTTTTAACCATAAAAACGTGTTCTAAACTAACCGGGTGTGTTACGGGAAGGTTTGGGTAACTTAAAACATCTTGTTCAAAGAGGTTTGCTATTTTCCGGCCAATATTCCGGCTAAACTCCGGTGGTTGGTTGTGGATAAGAACTTCCTTTTGGGCATTATTTTCAAAGTCAAATCTGACTTGGTGAAAAGTTGGTGCAGAAACATCCCTTCTGCCGAAAGTTGGTTCACCAACCACATCACCTTTTCACCAACCAGTCGTCCTTTCTGTCTGTGTGTCAGACGTGTTCGAAAGATACCTTTCGAACTCGAAAGATCATCCTTCGATCAAGGAGATTCGACAGATAACCATCCTTCGAACATCTTTCGAAATCAGTGTGTTGTCTTTCGAGTCAAGGAATCTTTTCGAAAGATACATCCTTCGAGTTACTGTTTCCCTTCGAAAGATAAGGATCCTTCGTGTAGGAGAATCTTTCGAAGTGATTGTTCGAAACTCAACAGTGGTCCTTCGAACACTATTGATCCTTCGAACAAGTGTCATCTTTCGAGCATCCTTCGAGTCTTATCTGTTTAAACTTAACAACTTGTGATTTTCAGGTCTTTCGATCCAAGATCCTTCGACAGTTTGTTATCCTTCAATTTTTAACATAGTTTGTGAAAATCAATTTTTTTTAAATTAATTTTCACCTAATATATTAAATATAAAATGGGAACAAACGGTCAATGGGATCCATCTGCGTGGACTACAACAACTTTGACTCCACAGTCATCATCTACGCAATCATCAACCACGCAATCTGCGCCAGAGTTCAACAAAAACTGCATGGATGCAGGCTATTGCCCCAACTCAAGCTGCAATGATAACTGCAAATCAATGGGCATTGGTCACAAATCAAAGCAGCAGCATTCAAGCAATGATGCAGAACGATAGTGAAACTGGTACAAGCACAAAACCGCCAAAACTAAATCACATCAATGATTGGGGATGGTGGAAAGAAAGGCTGAGAACTTATGTTCAGGGGCAAGGTCAAGATCTATGGATGTGTTTCTTTACTCCATTTGAAAACGAGTTGGAAGTTGCAGGATCAAATCCAGAAACTTACAGCACAATGTCTGATGATGATAAGAAGAAGTTTGAGTTGGAAAAGAAAGCATTCATGATTCTCACGCAAGCTCTTCACAGAGATATATACCACCAGTTTGTTTACTGTACAACAACTAAAAGCTTGTGGGATATGCTTACATTGAGATGTGAAGGAAATGCTCAATCAAGGAAGATCAAGCAGGAGCTGCTAAAGAAAGAGTTTGAAGGTTTTACCTGCATGGAGAATGAAGGTCTAGCAGAGTTGTCTACAAGATTTCACCATCTGTTGAGTGAAATGTTTGCCTTCAGAGTCACTGCCACTCCACAAGAAATGGTGAAGAGATTTGCTGATGGCTTACCAGCAAAGTGGAGCAGTTATCTTGAGATCCTAAAGGAAAACGGTGTTCTGGACACAATCACCGTTTATGAGCTAATACAGAAATTGGAAAACAAAGATGTGGAAGAAAAGCTCAAGGCGAAAAGAACAATCACTCCTCAGAATCCAGAGATGTATTTTGGGATTGCAGGTGGTATTACTGGAGAAAAGCCAGCTTCTCAGCATGCTAAGCTTCAAACAGCGTTCATCTCCAACACCGGACCTTCAACAACAAATCAATTTGATCCTTCAGCTTACACAATGATGTATTCAAGACCAGATTCTTCTTCTCAACAACAACAACAACAGACAGCTCAACAATTCACACCACCGCCTTTCTTGGATCCTAACAGAGCTCAACAGCAACAACCACAACAGCAAGGATTTTATGGAAGTTCTTCAAGCTTTCAAGCTACTTCCAATCCGAACACTGTCAGATTGGACACTTCAAACTTTTCAAAAGTCAGTGTCGAGATAGCCAAGGAGCATATGGAGATGTTGAATACCTTGGTTAGTGCTTACTGTGGGATGGTTGCAGGTCAGATTGGAAATACCAATCTAACCAACGAAGATTACCAGCAAGTTGACAAAGAAGAGTTTGAGATGATGGATATAAAGTGGGCTCTTGCTAGTGCTATTCGTAGAGCTAAAGAGTTTATGGAGAGAACGGGGAGAACCAACTTGGAAAGCAACAACAACACCAAGTATGGTTTTGATAAGAATGCTGTCACCTGCTTTAACTGTGGTGAAAAGGGTCATTTCAAGCGGGAATGTCAGAAGCCACCCAAGCAAGGCAATCAGAATCCTTTCAGGAATCAAAGACAGCCTCAGCAACAACAGAACAATTCTGACAGACAAATAGTTCCCGTGGGAGGAAATACATCTGGAACCACAAACTCTAATCCCCACAGAGGATTAGTTGTTCAAGCTGATGGGATTTGCAACTGGAATCTTCAGCTTGGTGAAGGAGGAAATGGTGGAACAGCATGTTACGCCAAGGTGGTTGAAAAGGTTGTAGAACCCGTGTCTACTGATGAATCTTCAGAAGATGAAGATAGCTCGGGTTATAGTGGAAGTATGGATGGGGAATCACTTGATGCTGGTGATTTATCAAGTGAGGCTTTAGATCTGGAGGTTGATGAGCTTTTGGCTGACGCTAAAGCATTATGCAAAAGAAGATCTATTCTTTGCAAGAAAGCTGCTGGAACTTCCGAGAAGCTTTCTCAATTTTTCTCTGAAGATGGATCTTTTTCTTTTCATACAGCCTTCATGGCTCATGTTGAAGGACAAACCTCTCAGGTATGTGATTCTAAATCTGACTCTATTTCTGCTGCTGTTGAATGTGCTAAATGTCTAGAATATGCAGAAAAGGAAAGTCTGTTTGAAATCACACACAAACACAATCAAGAATTGATTGTTGATCTTTCTAAAGCAACTGAGGCTAACTTGTTTTTAACAAGAAATGAAAAAGAGTTTAAAGCAACAATTGCGTCATTAAAACATGATGTTTCTGAACTTCAAAAGGCTGTTTTGAGAAAACAACATGCTAATAATAACTTGATTGACACAATTGAAAAACAAATGGTAGAGTTAGCTACAGCTAGATGTGAATGTGAGACAATTAAGCAGAAGTTGGAAAGCTATTCCAATTCCCGCTATGTTTTGGATCACATTATTGATGTTCAAAGGAAAAAGGGGGATGCAAAATGTATTGGTTACAAATCATGCCCTCCCCCGATGAATCACAATTACTCCAAGTCGCCTAATGACGAGGATATGCCCCGTTTTGAACCTACTGTGCCACTCGGTCTAGATAACTTTGCAGTAGGCCTCGGGTTCACAACAGGTACATCATCCTCGGGGCAATCTGAATCTGAGGATGCGAAAAATTCATCGTCTGTTAAGGAACAGAGTTCTCCGATTATTGAGGATGTTGAGTCTTCGGACGATGAATCTGAAGAAAATGAGAAACCACAGTCTAACTCGGTTACACCTGACATTCCAATTGAGAATCACATCTGTGTGATCCACCAGTGAAACCGAGTAAGGCTGAAACACCAAAGGCAATGAAGCCCAGTGTACCTAGCAGTTGAAAAGAATAACTTGTTGTATATGCTCAAGGGAGACAGCAAAATTTATTCTGACAGAGATTTTCCAATCAAAAATGTAAATCAAGATTTAATTGAGAAAATTTTTGAAGGACGAACTGATAAGTTTTTGGGAAACAAAGGTAACAAAGTGACGGTCACTCAATGTGAACCAATTCCGTGTGAGCTAATTAGAAAACAATACGGAAACCAAAAACTTCCAGTTGAGCGAAAACAACAAGTGAATTCTGGAAAGGGTAAGGGCCAGGTACAGGAAAAGAGGGCTCAAAACAAGAATACACAAGCACCAAAAGTTCAGCAACCTAAGACTGAACAACCAAGGGTTCAACAACCTAAAGTTGAGCAGTCTAAGGCTTCTCATCTAAGGCTGCACAACCTAAGATTCAACAATCGAAAGTTGAGCAACATAAGGTTCAAAAGGTGCAAAACAAAAGAGCTCCGGTCAAGAAAAGAGAACTGAAAGTGAACTTTGTTGGATCAAAGGGTACGGACAAACTTGAAACATTTCAAAATAAATCTAATATTGATTTTGTAAAACAAGTTAGAATTTTAAAGAGAAATGATGAGAACAATTATACCCAACACACCAATGGATGTGACTTAGGTCCTAGCACATCTAGATCACAAAGTTCAGTATCTGGTTCTTCGTCTGGTCATCAACATGTTTCTCCGAGGTTTATAGAGCGGAGAATGTGTTTTGAATGTGGAACAGTTGGGCACATTGTAAGATACTGCCCATACTTGCAAAAATTGAAAGGAAAAACAAGTGCTCCCCAAGAAACCAATTACCAAAAACAACCGGTTTCCCCGAAACAAGACCCACGTGTCTTGAAAGAAAGGGAAAAGAAGGTAAAACAAAAGAACAAAAAGGTAATTGAGAAGGCCTTAAAATCAGAGGTCAAGGATGAAAAACCTGTACAAGCTAAACCTACAAATGTAAAACCAGTAAATACAAAAACAATTAATCCAAATACTGGTAAAGGACAACAAGCTTGGAAACAAAAACAGGTCACTAAATCAGGGGGAGCACCAGAGGTTTTATTTCCTAATCATCAAGTGATTGAGATCACTTTCCTTGATGATCAAGGACGACCCAAGTCAACAAAGGCTTGGGTCCCCCTCTCAAACTGATGTGTTAATTGCATGTGCAGGCGGCTCCAGGAGGAACTATTAATAGTCTTTGGATTGTTGATAGTGGGGCTTCCAGGCACATGACTGGCGACTATCGTCTTCTTTTCGATGTGCGAAGTATAAGAGGAGGATATGTTGCGTTTGCTGGAGACAAAGGAGGGTATATCACCGGCGAGGGAATGATCTCAAATGGAACTGTGAGTTTCGACAAAATCAATTATGTGAAACAGCTAGATCACAATCTCCTGAGTGTTTCTCAAATCTGCGACAAGAAGTTCACCGTGCATTTTGATGATGCCGGTTGTTATGTGCTGAAGCCAGGATTCAAGATTCCCGCTGAATGGATTCTCTTATCAGCACCAAGAGTTAATGATTTGTATGTCCTTGATATGAGCCAAGCAATAACTCAGTCAAAACAAGTTACTTGTTTTGTTTCAAAAGCCACTGAAAAGGAGACGATCTCTTGGCACAGACGAATGGGTCATATTCACCTCAGAAAAATGAATCACCTAGTAAAAAACAACTTGGTGAGAGGTGTTAATGTGAATAACTTTCAACTTCAAGATGTCTGTGTGCCGTGTCAAAAGGGAAAGCAGACCAAGAAATCTCATCCATTGAAGAAGGTTAACACTGTCAACATGCCACTCGAGCGTTTGCACATGGATCTTTTCGGCCCAGTCAAACACAAGAGTGTGCACGGAGAAGTTTTCTGCTTGGTAGTTACTGATGACTACTCAAGATTTTCATGGGTTGACTTCATGGTCCACAAGAGCGAGACTCCAGAAATTCTGAAGAATTTGATCACCTTGTTGGAAAATCTGTATAATCTAAAGGTGAGGCGAATTCGAAGCGACAACGGTACCGAGTTCAAAAACAGGGTTATGGATGAGTTTTGCACTGCAAAAGGAATCCTACATGAATACAGTTCTCGGTACATGCCACAACAAAATGGAGTCGCTGAAAGAAAGAACAGAACCTTAATTGAGACTGCAAGAACCATGTTGGTTGAGTCTCAGCTTCCAGTTCGATTCTGGACTGAAGCTGTTGCCTCGGCTTGCTACACGTTAAACAGGGTTCTCACAGTGAAAAGACATGGAAAAACATGCTTCGAACTCCTACACAAGAAGACTCCTGACTTGGAATATCTAGAACCTTTTGGTGCACCATGTACCATGATTGAGCCTGACGGGAAGTTTGGTGCCAAAGCTATCGAAGGTTACTTCCTTGGGTATGCTACTCCTAATCTGCGAGTATGGAACCTGACTACCAAAAGGATTGAAGAATGGGGTGAAGTAAGAGTTCAAAGATATTCTAATCCTCCGAAGCCTTCTGGAGATCCATGGATGTTCGATTATGATGGTCTTTTCGACTCATTTAATCTGCCGACATTTGATGATGACAATGCAATTGCTCAAATGTTGTCTGAAAGCGAGAATGCGACTGGCTCTCAGTTAGCTCGTCCAATCATTGTTGACTCACAAGCTTCTTCTTCTGTCAACAATCTCGCTTCAAATGAGGTGTTTAATGATGCTGTCGATTACAATTTGTCATCGGAAGATGAGGAGTATGTTGATGCAAATGATGGTGAAGCACTGCGTCCGGTTCAAGGTACTTCAGAAGCAACGGATCCAGTGTCTGCGCCAATTATCCAAGAAGAAAATGCATCATCTTCTACAACTCACCAGCTTCAGAATGATATCGGGAATTTAAATATAAATAACTTGAGGTCAAATGTTGAAGTTCCTCCAGTTACTGAAACCCGAATTCATAACATTCATCCTCAGCAGAATATAATAGGTGATGTTCTCAGTGGTGTAAGGACAAGAAATCAAATCAGAAACAACGAAAATGCTGGCTTGTATGCTGAGATACGAGAATCGGGACAACAAAATGATTGGTCTTTCGCCTGCTATGTTAGCCAAGAAGAGCCTAAATCTTGGAAGGAGGCATTGAAAGATAATTCCTGAGTGGAAGCCATGCAAGAAGAACTTCAGCAGTTCGAGAAGTTGGGCGTATGGAAATTGGTTGATAGGCCCGACAACTACAAAAAGATCGGAACTCGCTGGGTGTTTAAGTGCAAAAAGGACGACCGTGGGATTGTTGTCCGAAACAAGGCAAGGTTAGTGGTACAAGGATTCAGTCAGATTGAAGGTATTGACTACAATGAAGTGTATGCACCTGTTGCTCGTCTGGAGGCTATTAGAATCTTTCTAGCCTATGCATCCTTTAAGAAATTCAAGGTGTACCAGATGGATGTTAAAAGTGCTTTTCTACACGGAGTAGTCGAAGAGGAAGTATATGTCGAGCAACCACCGGGGTTTGAAGATCCATTACATCCTGACAGGGTTTTACTACTTAACAAGGCGTTATATGGTCTTCATCAAGCACCTCGGGCTTGGTATGAAACGTTGTCTACCTATCTGCTCAGCAATGGTTTTAGACGGGGTTTGATCGACTGTACCCTCTTCATTAAAGAAAAAGGTGAAGATCTTCTGTTGGTACAAGTGTATGTCGATGACATTATCTTTGGTTCTACCGATGATAAGCTGTGCAAGGAATTTGAAAAGGTGATGCAAGATCGATTCGAGATGAGTGCGATGGGTGAAATGACGTTCTTCTTGGGTTTGCAAGTTAATCAATCCGAATCTGGAATTTTTATTCATCAAACCAAGTACGTCGGAGACATCTTGAGCCGGTTCCAGATGTCCGATACGAAGCCAATTTCTACTCCTCTTCCGCAGAATCACGGGATTACTCCGGATGAAGAAGGGGATGCTGTGGATTCGTCACTTTATCGTGCTATGATTGGATCCTTAATGTATCTCACCGCATCAAGACCCGACATTATGTATCCAACTTGTCTTCTCGCTAGGTATCAAGCGAATCCGAAGGTCTCTCACTATGCTGCTGTCAAAAGGATCTTTCGTTATCTGAAGAGTTATCCTGACACCGGGTTATGGTACCCTAAGGATGATAACTTCGATCTCAAAGCTTTCAGTGATTCTGATTTCGGCGGCTGCAAGAAAGATGGAAAATCAACTACAGCAGGATGTCAGTTCTTAGGCAATCGCCTAGTCACTTGGCAATGCAAGAAGCAGACATGTGTGGCTACGTCTACATGTGAAGCAGAATACATTGCTGCGTCTAGTTGCTGCTCCCAGGTTCTATGGATCCAACAACAGATGCGGGACTACGGTTTTGAATTCCTAACTACTCCTATTTATGTTGATAATGAGGCTGCCTTACAGATCACTAGAAATCCTGTACAGCACTCGAAAACGAAGCACATCGATATTAAATATCACTTCATACGTGATTGCTTTGAAAAGAGACTTATCGATGTGGTTCATATTCATACCGACCACCAACGTGCCGACCTTTTTACCAAAGCATTTGATAAATCAAGATTTGATTATTTACTTTTGGTAAACGGCATTAAGGTGAAGCAAGAGTAACCGACATCAGGAAATCGTTTTTGTAAATATTTTTCTAAAAACCAAAAATCCAAAAATATTTTTCATTTTCTTTATTTTTGAATTTTAGGGGGAGAAAGTTTCAAGAAAAATACAAAAACATTGAAAAACCACAAAAATACAAAAATATGTCTTTAATTTATTTACTTTCTGCATTTAAGGGGGAGAAAATTCAGAAAAACACAAAAATAATAGAAAAACAAAAATGAGTTTCTTGGTAATATAAGAGAAAGTGATATTACATCAGAGGTCGGTTGAAACATGCTTCTAGAAATCAAAAGAAAAAGAAAATGATAAGTAGCTCTACTAATGATGTACCGGTAGACTCACGATCATTTTAAAGTATGCAGGAGATATAAACATAACAGACTGAAAACCGCGTGGGAACCGTTCATTGGCATATGGTCTTGGTACCGAAATTTCGTTTGATAGATTGCCGAGGTTCTGAGATATTCGGGGTTTATGCTGTTTATCATCTGGGTATCATGGTTGTTTCTATAAAAGACAAAGTCTAAGTTCTTCCATGATACCATACATACGTGTACATATCTCATACTGCATTCGACCTCAATAAGTGATAAACAATCACATGTCCATCAAAATAAGTGATAAAATATCACATTTATCCGGGAGTCAAGTTCGTCTCTCTGCTGTACGGAAGTACTGACCTGTTCACGGACTTGCTCCTGTGCCCTCATGCATCGAAAATAAAGTTCCTCATCAATAAGTGATTCTATCACATAGGGCTTGTTTTCAAACTCAAATAAGTGACTTGTTCACATTGTAAATATATACGTTAAAAACGGATGATAAATGGTATACTCCCCAGTAAGATGAACTCTCGTGCATACCTTGATACGGGAATGTGTCGTGAGTGGATGAACACCGGTCGGTAAGTATAAATCATACTTTAAACGTATCTCATTGTATTATGATTACACTTGATCGCTGAGTTTAAGTGGACAACAATATCGGTAATTGTGGTAGAATACTTATCCACCTCTGTAAATGAATTTTAAAAGGAAATATGTTTTGACAAAAGACCGCAAGCTGATATGATTCTCTTCGCCAGAAACTCGCAAAAATATTGTTGGGTTTGTACATATTTACTTACTGCTTTATTTACTGCTTTATTTTTTTAAATAGTTTTTGTCGTTTGGTGCATATCAGCACGACATTAGCGGTGATGTCGTTTGATAACATTCAAAGGATTTTAAAATTGTTGCCTTTTATTTTATCAAACCACAAAATCCAAAAAGATTTTTAATTTAACATTATTTTTGATTAACTGATGTTGGTGCTCGATCCGATACCTGACAAGCCGAGATACTTCATAAAATTAACCTTGCAGAACTTCATAACGGACAACTTTCAAAATGGTCATTATTGAAAAACCTCATTATTGAAAAACCTCAAAATTTGAAGGGTGTAAATCGGAAATTCCCAAAAATCCAAAGTGTTGGTGGGAAATCTGATCCTTTGAGGAAGCAATGGCCCTCGAAAGATCAGATGGTCAGAAAGTCAATGAAAGTCAACTGTCGAAAGATGCTGGGTCAACGAAGGATTTGACCAAGTGATCCTTCGAGTTGACCAGACCCCTTGAAAGATGGTTTTAGATCGAAGGATATCTTTCGAAGGATTCCAAAATATCTTGCATCCTTCGATCCAGATCCTTCAAATATCTGGATCCTTCGAACCATATATGGATCCTTCGAACAAAAAGTAATCCTTCGAGAAAACTGTTCATTTTTCGAATGGTTTAATCCTTCGAGGCGGTTGGACTTTCGAGGTGATGGTATAAAAAGGCATCTTCTTCTTCATTCACACTTAACAGTTTCAAAAACCCATCTCAAAACCCTCTCATTTCTCTCGAAACTCTGCCCAAATTTTCAAAATCACTTGTTAACATCAGGATTCTCATGAGATACTTGGTAGGATGATTATGTCTTAATCTGTTAACAAACATCAAAACAAAATCATCATAAGCATGTCATTGATCATATTCTTTATACATTAATGTTCTTTTTAGAATCTGAATGTTTTGTTTTTGAATCAGTGATGTTTGTTGATAATCATGTGATAATCTTGTATCTGATTGTGCATATTGCATTTGTTTGGATTGAATCTTGATGACTGATGTTAAGGTTGGATAAACAGGGTGATGTTTGAAATGGTTTGGGTTTATGGTAAAAATTTGATGCATGTGTTCTTGTTGTGAATCAGGGTTTGGTAAAATTGTTGATGTTTTGAAACGGTGGTGATGTTGTTTTTGTTTGACATAAAAACACGCTTGAACAAAATTTAAAACATCACCGGAACTCACTGCCGGAAAATTATGCTGATGAACAGTGGCCGGATCGGAAGATGATGAATCATCACCTCGATAGATGTGCTAAACAGCATCCTTCGAGGTGAAGCTCGAAAGATGGTAGATATCTCGAAAGATCATCTTTCGATTGATCAGCCTTCGAATGATCAGGATATCTTTCAAAATATCTAATTATTCGAAAGATGATCCTTCGATAAGGTTGACATCCTTCGAGATAAGTGACATCCTTCGAGCTTAATCAACATCTTTCGAACTGGTTGCCATCTTTCGTGCTGTGATTCAATCTTTCGATGGACATTTGGATCCTTCGAAGAGTTCAACACTTAGAATATTTTCAAGAAATTGAAAATTTTCTAAGTGTGGAATTCCAATGTTGACTGTTTGACCTTTGCTTATTACGTGTCAATGTGATCTGCAGAAATGGCACCAAAAGCAGTGAAAAAGGAACGGGCCAAACCAACCAAGAAGGTGAAATCGGAGCTTGAAGCAATGTCTGAATCTAGACATAATATGGCGGCATATTTACAACCGGTAGGAAGCATCAGTCCGGAGTTTGCTGGCATCATGGAATATCTTCACAGGGCGCGCATCAACTACGCTATCACCACACAGCATGTCGCCTATCAGTCGAATATCAAGGCATTCTGGAATACAGCTGTGGTTGAAACGGTGGATAATAAAGAAGTGATCAGGGCAGCAGTTGCTGAAAGGCCCGTGGTTATTACTGAAAACTCCATCAGAGAATGCCTGCGGCTTGGTGATCAACCTGAAGACCCAACGTCGATAGAGCTACAGTGTCAGCGAGGGTTATTGTTGAGGATTAAGTACAGCCAGAACGTTCTTGCCAATCAAATCAACAAGAAGTACCTGCCGCTTCGATATAAGTTCCTTCTGCACATTCTCATTCATTGCCTAAGCAACAAGCGCTCTGGGTATGATTTGTCTCCAATCGATTTGACTGGATTGTTTACGGCGCTAATTCTGAACAAGCCGTTCAACATTTCTCGGTATATCTTCAATAATCTGAAGGAGAACACTCGGAGGCCACTTCCGTCTGATACACAGCGAACTAACACCAAGTTTTGGTTATACCCTCGGTTTCTGCAAATGATGATAGATGATCAGATTCCTGATCTTGCTAAAGCTGAGGCAGATGTGCTTCCTGTGAATCCGATGAACGAACGCACACTGCTAATCTTCAAGTCTATGGGGGTTTACAAGGGATCGGATCCGGATAGGAAACTGATTGGTCATCTTAATGCTCCTGACTATGAGGCTCCACAGAATCACAGATGGCGTCGTGAAGGAAGTGTTTCTGATAATGAAGAACCAGCGTTAATTGCTATGGTTGATGAGCAACTCACAGCTAAACATGGAATCAAGGCAACTAGAAGGTCTGCTGGCAGTTCTGGTGCAGCAGCTAGTACTGAGGTTGATATAAATGTGGCTGCTGAAGAGGTTCAGGATATGTCTGTTGATCCTGATGTTCATATTGTTTCTGGTGGTGATGGTGGTGCTGGTAATGTTGCTGGTCAGTCTGGTTCGGTTGCGACTGACAAAGGAAAGGGCAAGATAGATGAGCCGAGAAAGCCTATTGATGAAAGCAGTTCATCTTCCGAAGAGGAAGGAGGTTCAGGTGATGGTGATTCTTCGTCTGAGGATGATAATCCTCCTCCCCCTGGGATGATGAAAGTGTTTGATAGATGCGGGAACCCTTGGTTGATACATATTAAGAAGACGGGTGATACTGGAGACTCCGATAAGGATGATGAAGATTATACGCTCACTTCTCCAGGTTTTGTTAAGAAAAGGAAGGCTAAGCGACAGGGTGTTCGTTCAAAGAAGAAATCTACTGATGACACCTCTGTTCCTGTCTCTGTCCAGCCTTCATCTGCTCCTGAGCAGCAGGTTCCTTCCTCTGGTGATCAATTTACTGAAAAAGAGACGCTGGAGTTAATGTCTTCTCCCCAGAGATCTTCTGGGACACGACAGGTGACTGTTGATCAACAGCCACCTGAAACTCCCACTTCAGGTACACATGCTCGACCCCCTCTCACTATTACTGGTCCTACAGGTGCCTCAGGTCAGGCTGGTCAGTCTGGTTCGTCAAGACCTGAGCCTTTAAGGCCATCTCTGGCAGAAACCTTGTCTGGATTTTCTGAAGCTGACAAGGTACAATTCCTGATTGAACAAATCAGTGAATTGGGTGATATAGTTGGTAGACACACAAGAACTATTGAAGAATATCGTGTCTTGCGAAAACAAGATGCAGTGGCACACAACCAGCTATGTAAAATTGTTGAAGCTCAGAATGTTAAGATCAAGGAACAGGCTGAGGAAATCGAAAGGTTAAAAGAGGCAAATAGGGCACGAGATAGGGAGGTGGAAATTATGAAAAGACATAGTACCAATTTGGAGACTCAGGCGAAAGCATTGAGGGAGATGGTAAGTAATCGTGATGATAGACTGATGGCGGCTTTCAAGCCCATGTACAGCAACTTCAATAGGGTTTATTCGAGGGTTGGTACTTTGTGGAATGAAAGGTGCAAAACCTTAGGAATAGTTCCCGCAAGGCGTGAGGATGATCAAGATGATGATGCTGCTAATCCAGATCAAACAACTGCCTCAGGCTCCGGTGCAACTGCATCAGGTGCTGCAGGCGGATCTGGTACTCCTCAAGATACTCCGTCTGCTCCTCCTACAGCTTCTACAGGCCCAACTGAGCAGACTGAAACACTGGAAATGTCTGTAAACCCTGAACAGATCAGCCTGGAACCGGAAACATTTACTACAGATCTCCCTGAATCTTCAAGTGCTCAGAAACATCATCCTGTGACGGGTGAACTGCTGGAAGAGGGAGAGTTTATTTCTGAGATGACTGATGAACAGATTTCGATTTTGACTGATTTGGATGAAGTTGCTGTGTGTATGATAGATGCTACTCCGCTGGTACAGGATCAAACTGATTTCTCCACAATTGAAGAAATCTTCATCAGTTCTGATCCTGAACGTCCTGTATATGTTGGAAAGGACAATGCGGAGGTGAATGCCCTTGATGATGACCTTGTTGCTGAAAAGACTGCAGAGTTCGCCAATCTTTCTTCTGATTCGCCATCAGCTCAGGAAAGCCGTGAGAAAACAGTTAATGAATGGCGAGCGGATTTCCTTGCTAGGAATCCTCCTCCGCTCGCTCCGTTGGAACAGGCTAACTATATGATGCTGGAGAAAAATCAGGCTCGGGGTCGCATCATCAGCTAGATGTTTGTCAAAGATCTTCACTGCATGGTCGTGAAAAGAGAAACGGGTCTTCAGTATTTCAGAACTCTCCTTAGTATTCTCACACTTCCATATTATGATGTTGCAGTGTTGGCCCAGCTTGATGTAATCAATCGAGCTAAAGAACAGATGGTGGATCTATTCGCTAAGAAAATCAGGTTAGAAAGGAGATTGGGTTGGAAGGATCCTCTGTACAAGCCTCAGTTTCCAAGATACGAGCAGATCAGGTTCACACTTGACCCAGAAACAAACACCGCTCGTTATCGTTTGGTATACGATCCTCCCAAGGTAATGAAGAAGATTCCGTTACTGAAGATGAAGACCGACTTTCTTGAAAACTTCCGTTGCTGGGTTTACGATGCTGATACTGGAGAAGGGTGATCCTCTTCAGGGATAATCAAGAGAACTTCAGGATAATAGATCCAATGTGGATTACAAATATGTCCAGATCGGATATTATTGTTTTGAAAGATCATGAGATAAACTACTTAGTTCAGGATCGAGATCAAGCTATGAAGTTTCAAAGGATGGCCCGATACTGCTTCAATCTGCTGGTCAACGCAGGAAGTGCATGGTCATCACATCATCTCACCGTGGAAAGGACGTTGGAGACTTAAGACACGAAGACCGAGACAAAGCTACAGCCAAGGGGGAGTTTGTTGGTGCACTTGTGTCTGTACTTTGTCTGTATTTTGTAATGTATAAAACGATGTCTTTTGTCTGTTGTGTTTACGTCTTTTGTAATGTTGTTTATGTGTTGGAATGTGTGTTTGACCAAGTCAACCATCCTCCTGGTTTGACTTGGCCAAACATCAACACTTAGTGTTTAAAAGATGATATGCTTCGAAGGATGTCATCGAAGGATGAATTGTATCCTTCGATGACCTCGAAAGATAATGTTTCGATGGATATTAATGGACCTCGAAGGATATATCATCCTTCGAGGTATGTTGGGATCCTTCGAGATCTTTCGATGGCAATTCTGGTCGATAGATGATCCTTCGACCAGAATACCTGATCCTTCGTGCATGGTTGTCTGTTATGGGTATATATATCCCATGAGGGTTTCACTTCAAGCAGAAGTTCTGTGTAAGTGTGTGTAAGTTGTTGAGAGTTTTTGTGTGTGAACCCAAGTCTTGTAAGAGAGCATTTCAGTTTGGTCAAGGTCTGTAACCGTGTCCACTGAAATACAAGAGAAAACTTTGATACTTTGCTTGTCTACTCTTTCTCTTTGTAATCTTTGCTTTCATCTAAACTACGGTTTGCACTCTAGCTTGGATTCCGCACTTGCTAGAGTGTTGAACATAACAAGGAATAGGTTTTTCCTCAACCTCCGAGGGACCTACAACCTCACTCACAGCTTTCGCCACAGTTTTGGAGATGATGGCAGCGAGACGTCTGTCCCTCTTTTCCTGTCGGGTAAGTGGGGCTCGGGGTCGGGATCCAGATGACGACATGGTCTGCATTAGACATCGTCACGAGTCTCAACACAATGAAATCGAATCTCACCTCACACGTCTACTACTATCTAAAGCTTAGAATCACGTCGAAACACGTATCACATAAACACATAAGCACATAACCACAGCTACACACAAGCACAGAAGCATCTAGAATACAGAAGCACAGAAGCACAAAACACAGATACACGTAACTTACCTAGGCAATCACTGAGGTAGTCAGAAAACAGAAACCTATCCTTCAAAGTTCGCGTGTCGTTCGAATATCGTATCGAATAGCATCGTATAGTGTAGCCTAACTTAGTCGTACATCATAGTATAGTATGATATCGTCTTAGAGTTGCGATAACTGGATGTCGAATTGAGATAGAACAGCAATTGCGAGTCGTGTATGTCGATAGCAAAATCGAATAATATCCCAAAACATAAGCGTAAAACAAGAAAGCACACATAAACATATAAAATCAACAAGTCATCAGAGTACGCGGTTGCGGTTCTCATAATCGAAACGCATAAAATCGAGAGATAGATTGTCTGCGGCTACTAGACATTGACTACCCAAGGCGATTCGACTATTCGCAGTAGACTTGTCGTCACTTTCGACTCTGGAGGTCGTGTTTCTGCCTCGATTCTCGGGCATTCCGCACGCGCTTCCTAGGTCATACTTGTGAGTTTAGGTCGTTGGAGTCCATCGAGGCCTTGGTGAGATAAATAAAAATCCAGAACAAACTGCCAAGGTCAGGGTTTCACCCCTTGGCTCAGCAATTCCTTCCTTGTTTTTAATAAAATAAAGGAGATTATTCGTCAAAATATGGATTTCACTCCTGATTTGGCATAACCTCCTTTGTTTGTTGGTGAAAATAATGAGATAAGAATGAATAAATGAATAAAATTAGCACAAGTCAGGCAGTTTGATCAGGAGTTTGCGGGTTTCACACCTATTCCTAACTGAATCGCCTGACTTTGATTGAAAATTCGAGTGCGGTGATAGGGAAGGATAGCAGAATAGGCACATAAACTTGGTCTGATGGTTCCTAACTATAGTCTAGGTCTCTAAGACAGCGACCCGGACTAGGTCGTGTCCAACCTAATTCCATATAGTTATGGCTCTGATACCAATCTGTCACACCCCAACCGATGGCGGAATCATCGGGGCGCGGCACTGAGCGAAACAGATTGTCCAGAAGTTTCCACAACAACTATTATATAAATTCAGTTTAAATGACACGTCCCATACCGTGTCCCAAATAAATAACAAGTTATCATAGAAAGCAACAAGACAAGTAATTCCGTTCCGACAACTCAGATTTAATTATTACAGACAAATGTTTATTGTTTCTAGACTCCCTAGCCTTGATTTCATCACCATTCACCTAAGCATCCTAGCAGCTTAAACACCTGTCACATACGTTAAAACAAAGTCAATACATATAATGTAAAGGTGAGCATACAAGTTTGATAATAGCATATAGAGTTCGAATAGTTTACGCAAAACCAACACGTACACAGAGAGCAATGATGCATGTAAATTATCGACATGGACCTATCAATACCAATGACTGCGGGTTGACTGTCCGAGACAGTTCGCACTACATGATGACCACAACGATAACACCCAAAAGTGCTAAAGCAAAAAGGGTTCGAGTATACTCACAGTGATTGATTGTGGATTGAAGGGAGCGCTGAGAGTAAGATTAGCCTGAATAGTTCGATAGCATAACGATAAGTAACGTGGAAAAGTAAACAAGTATGGATGGATCGAATGGGCTGGTCGATCGAACGGCAGGTTCGATCGGACGGCCTGTTCGATCGGCTGGTATATCCGATTGGACAGTCCTGTTCGATCGGCCGGTAGGCTCGATCGGCTGGACCATTCGAGTGGATTGTTTCTTCCTTTGGTGTGTTTGTGTTTGAGGATTTGAACTTTTGAAGTTTTCGTTGCAACATTTGAGAGCACTGAAGTGTTCCTACCTTTCAAGTCGATCGATCGAACGGTTCGTCCGATCGGCTAGCTCACTCGATCGGCTAGGAGCTTCATGGTTAGTTCCCAACTGAATGTCACTCGATCGAACAGTCTGTTCGATCGGCTGGCATTCCCTACTACGAACGAGTTGTGAAAACGATTAAGTGTTGAAGCATAGTATCTCATGATCCGAACAGTAATGTTCACCAATCGAGTGCCATGTTCGATCGAACATTACTTCGTCAATACTATACCTCATGAAGTTTTGAAAGTGTGGGACCATGTGCTAGCCGGTCGGCTGGCCCGGTCGATTGGCTGGCATGTCCGATCGGCTGGGCTGTTCGAACAGCCTAGCCGTTCGGCCAGCATTTCTGACCTGGTCGGCCTTTCGTCTAACACTTGGCTGTTTGTTTATTTGTCATTCATTCAAGGTATCTTGACAACGTGTTGAACTATGATAACCTCCGTTCCTACTTGCTTCCTTGGCTCGAACAGGAATCACCCATGTCCGGCCGGTGAATGGTTCAGAATGTCGGTTTAGAGTTTAACCCGAAATCGGTGAACCTTGTTCATAGAATCTGAATCTTGAACCCTTTAACTGTTTGAATGATTAGTTAGCCGGTTCAAGCTTCGTTTCTATTGATTTGAAGGCATTGAGTGTAAAAGAGTTGAAAGAAAGTTGGAATTCCTTCTTTCAATCCTTCACAACTTGTGAATGTTTAGATCTTTGGTAGATCTTAACTTGTTAATGTGGAAATCGGTTAGATCTAAGCTAATCATAGTTGAATGAGGCCAAAACATGATGTTCTTCAAGAACACTATGATGACATCACCCAAGAACACTTAGATCTTGGTGATTTCACGGTTAGAATCCAAGTTTTGAAAGATAGAAAGGTGTAGAATCAAGTAATGATCAAAATCATACAAGATTTAGAGTGAAAACTTATCGGGATTGAGAGAAATCTGAGAAAAGATAAAGAACAAGAGCTGGCCGGTCAGAACTTTCCAAAAGTGGAAATGAAGACAAGGACATCCCTATTTATAGGCTTCCAAAAGGGGAAAGTGGCAGCCGATCGGCCAGGAGCTCCGATCGAGTGGGCTGCTCGATTGGCTGGCAAGATGCGAGCCGATCGGCTGGCCTGTTCGATCAGGTTGCCTCCTGCTCGATCCGCGACACACTTCGAGTATTTTGCGACGATTTTCGACGTTTCGATTTCGATGGACGATGATACGAATACGATAGAGTTTCCTAGTCAAATTACTTTCAGTCCCAACTACTATATCTAACATACAATCTTCTATAAGTCACGTTTCGATGTCGGTTTCGATTGAGTTCGATTGCTTTTCGAGTTTCGATTCGATTTTCGATTAGTTTGCTTGAATACCACACCAAACATAAAGTAAACATGCACAAGTAACACATAAGGCACACACACACGTATATCAATACCATAATTCTTATAATTCGAGTCTCGAGTTCGATTGACTGTTAGATCGGTTTGATTACTGATTAGGTTAACTTTATCGCATTGTTACTTCCTACCATTCACATTCGTAGATCGGTTCGCTTTAAAACACATTCGATTACTTCGATTCTTGCTGATTACAACACTTACTCCACATAATACAATTAAACACAAAATCGACTATTTACAGTCAAAGAAAGTCTAAGTTGACTTGGACTTTGACTTTGACTTTGACATTCGAAAACACGGGGTGTTACAGTAATGCTCAAAGTCTCGTCTTGGAAATGCGTAATGAGATTTGGAAAGAAGGGCAAGTTGAGCCTTAGATATATTGGGCCATTCGAGATAACAGAATGTGTCTGTTCAGTAGCTTACAAACTTAAGCTACTAAAAGAGCTGAGTGGAATCTTTGATGTGTTTCGTATCTCTAATCTGAAAAAGTGCTTAGCTGATAAAGCACTTGTCATGTCTCATCATGACGTTCAAATTGTTAGAGCTTAAGGTTTATTGAAAAACCTTTGTCTATTGAGGATTGTGAAATCAAAATCTCCGTAAGAAAAAGGATTCCCTTATCAAAGTGAAATGAGGTTCCCATCGTGGCCCAGAATACATTTGGGAGGTTGAATCCAAAATGAGATGGAAATACCCATATCTATTTGAGTAAATCATGAGAACAAGATTTTCTTTAAGGGGTGAGGATGTAACACCCCGAAGATTTTCGTTCAATTAAGCGACAACACATGTCCAAACCTCCAACTAATCCCGACTATGTGGAAGGAGGAAGGACCCACATAGTACGTTCACTGAAACGCGTCTCGTATCTTCGACTAATCCCGATTCTGGGAAGGAGAAGAACTATTATTGTGCGTTAGCTGAAACACATCCCAAATATCCAACTAATCCCCAATGTGTGAAAGGATAGGGACTCATATTGCATATACTGGTAATTGGTTGAACCAAAGGGTAAAATGTGCAAATATTGCATTCTGGAAATCCTTACGAACCGCAAGGCATATTGGCTTACAGTCCATAAGGTATTTAAATTATTGCATGCAAGGAGGTCTTACGGACTGCAAGGCACCTTGGCTTACGGTCTGTAAAGATGTGGGGAAAAATGAAATTCCATCGCCTTAGGTCCATATGGACCACAAGGGACCCGTAGATAGTAGAAAACAGCTGGCTGCTATTGCTGCTATTCTGCCACCTTATGGCAACACTTGCCACCTCTCATGCCCTCTTTCCACGTCCCAAGACACTTGGCACCTGCTAGGGACCTCTGGAAACACGTGGCACACTCACATCCTTCTCCATTGGCTATAAATAGCAACCTTCTCCATGGTTTCTCTTCACACCTTCACTCTCACTCTAAATACTCTTTTGGAGCTTTCCTCTGGACAAGAGGACTCCCTTTCTTAGTTATTTTCTGCTCTAACACTTACAAGTAACTGTTCCTACTAGCTCTTTTATGTTTATTTTATTTATTTTAAGTTTAACGTCAAACAGTTGACTTTCTGTTTAACTTTAGCTTCTGACCAAATTGGTCAAGTCAAAGTTGAATCCGAAGTTTTCTACGTGATTGTAATAACGATAGTATGATACCTTCGTGATCATACCCTTGGATCATCATATTTACTAGTTGAATTAATAAGTCAAGCAAGCTATATAAAAGTCAAATTCCATTAAAACTTCATAAATGGTATAAATGTTTTTTATAACTTATAACTCAGTTATTTTGACATATACACAAGTTATACAACTTATATAAACTCATATTAGCATGCTTAACTCGTCTAATTCAGTTTAGAACCTCAATTTATGTCAAAAGTCAAACAGCTTGACTTATATTTTGACTTTTAATTCTGACCCGTTTGGTTAACGTTAATACCAGTTTTAAAGTTATTTTGAGACCATATTATTGTTAAGTATAACTCTCTGAAGTTATACCACATGGTCATTCTGTTTGATAGGTTAAACGACAAGTCCTGATAATATTGTTAAAAATGACAACAATGCCCTTACGTGGTCAAAATAGCTAATTAAATGGTTTTAATCTAAACCAAGCTATGATCTGACTTTAGGACCGATCATACATCAACTAAAAATAGGTTTTTAATACTTGGACTTGTCATAGACCCATCCGACCTTCCGAACCCACCTTTACGGACATAACTAGTAAACTTGGTGTAACGGGTCAAAATGTGACAACACTTAAAAACACCTTATAAGGAACCCTATTAGAGACCACGAACATGTACGACGCGACCCGAAATGAAAAACTAGAAACAGGGGCCCCTGAGACACGTGGGGGGGGACTTCTAAAACATGCGCGATGCGCAGAGTGAAACAAGGACATGTAATACTGGTCTTCACCCGCGACACGCGACAGGTGAAGGGGGTGCTTGCGCGACACGTGAGGCCAGTCCATTTGGGCTATAAATAACCTGGCTTGGGACAGAAGCTATTACATCAATTCGACAAAAGTTTGACGAATTCTCTCTTCTTTACCTCCATTTCTTTTAGTTGTGCACCCCTAATTGCGAAGCTTTGCCTCATTGTAAGTATTTTAACCCCTAATCACTAACTCGATACCATGTCCGATCGATCCTAAACCCAACAACGAATGTCAAGGTGCTGCCTGAATAATCTTATACTTTGCTAACTACGTTGGGGTTTTGATCTCGTGATGTACCGATTAAGTTTGAATTGGGTTATTATACTAACATGTGTGCATTGTGTATTTTATTAAGAATTCGGGAAT
Source organism: Helianthus annuus (assembly GCF_002127325.2). Lineage (NCBI taxonomy): Eukaryota > Viridiplantae > Streptophyta > Magnoliopsida > Asterales > Asteraceae > Helianthus > Helianthus annuus. The sequence goes on along the minus strand of NC_035434.2, from coordinate 58,042,898 downwards.
TTCACCAGGACATAGTATTAGGAAGCTTTTAGTTAAACCTAAGTTTACAAAGTGAGTCATTCTTTCTTTTTACCAAATACATCGCAAAACCCTAAATGTTTTTCAGTTATACTTACAGTTATTAAGTTTTTGTATTCTGCAATTACTACCGGTATGTGAGGTTTTGTATACATTACTTGACGCTCGTTACTATTGGGTGAACGGATCCAATAGTAATATGACCACAAGCACGGGGAATTGGCCCCAGTCACAATACTGTTGAGAAATTTGATAGATATAAACAAATGTAAAAACTCTTGATGCTGTAAAGTTATAACAATGTGTCTTTTTATAAAATGGAATGAACTCGTCAGTATTTCTTGCTGATAAAATATTTTCAAACAAATTTCAGATAACTTACTGTGAAGGTAATAGAAGCCCGTTATGGAGCACTGAAGACTTAAATAAAGTGGCTATGATTACCTGAATAAAAGAAGAAACTCTATTTTTCAGCAATTAGGGTTTATCCCTATTAAAACTTTTGAATGGAATATGGGTTTTAGTCCATTTGCTTAATATTAAAAGTTTGGTGTTATACAATCTCTGAAATTATTTCCTAACTACAATCCTGATGATTTATTCCGCTGCAAATTTAATAAACACTGATACCATCTGACTGGCTCGCGGGCTCCCACTTCCAGGGTAGGGTGGGGGGGTTGCGACAGAAGGTGGTATCAGAGCCACTGGTTTAAGCCAGTTAGGTGTTCTTTTAATATCTAAAACTTAAACATTATGTTAGGAAATTAATGTAATAACTTATGTGTTATTCTGTGTAAATAAATCTTAATATTTATATTACGATTTTTATGTTATTTTAACAAATTTTAAGTTCACAGTATGAGTGACCAAAATACATCTGAGACCTATCGACACATGTCTGACTCCGAAATGGATGAAGGACCATCCGGGGCTGCATCCGGATATGAGGCAGACACCAAAGAATCTTTTGTTTTTCATGAAAATTCAGCTGAAGCATTTCCACCCAAAAAGAGGGGATGGTTTAATAAAGGAAAAAAGAAGAAAAAGGAAAACCAAGAGGCAACCATAACCTTAGTAGAAGGAACTGCTCAAATACCCGTGACAAGACCTATGTAGGAGGAACTAGATAGACGATTAGCTAATTGTGATCTTTTCCGATCCGCAGAAAATGAAATAGACCTCAATCTGTTAGCAGAACCAGAACCCCAGTTGCTACCCTTATACCTAGAATAACCCATAGCACCAATACCAATGTACACTGAACCAATTCAAAAGAACCCACTACCAATACCAGCGTTCAACCCTAAGGAAAGACCCAGGTTACCAGCACCAGATCCACTGGAACAGTGGTGGACCAACGATTGGGCTTTCCAAAAGATAATAAACGAACCAAATCCCTACTTACCGTATGGAGAACCCATACCTGCCTACAATGAACCCATACCAGCCAGACTCCCTCCTATGAGTCATGAAAATGTAGCTGAACTTCGTCACTATGGCGAAGAACATATAGATGATGGAGATAGAATTCGGGCCATAGGAGAAAATCTCGTCTGGAAGTACGACGAGAGGGAAATGCAGTTCTAAGAAACAACAAACCTAAGATGTTAATATGGGTGGGAGTTGGCTACAAAGTCATATTTTTCTAGAAAGTGTAGGAAGTGATATGGTTATGACATGTGTCTTGTAGAGAATTTTAATAAAAGGGTACAGTGGTAATTCACTAAATAAGTTATTTTTGAAAAAGATAAATCTAAAACAACAAAATGAGACTTTTAAGGAAACCCTATGTCTTATTTATGGAATTGTATCAGTTATGCAGAATCAAATGTGCATTATTCTCTTATCCTTCAGATGATATTTTTTTGCATATTGCGGATCAAAAATGTTGATATCTATTGCAATGATTGATTGTGATCATGGTAAATGCATCCTGATTTAGTTGTTTGACATGCCAGTATTTGATTAAGTTTTTTTTTCTTTTTTTTTTTGCATGTGCATGTATTCTTGACATTGTGTTTTATTTGTTTTATGGTTTCTTCACACGTAACACACCAGCTTATCATTCTTGAACAATTTCTTGACGTTGTGTTTTACCAGTTATAGGTTTACTCATTATGTGTTATAGCAGTTTATGTTTCGTGAATGACGCATTTTTGTATTTATTGACGTTGTGTTTTACAGGTTATTGGTTTCTTCACAATGTGTTTTAGCAGTATGTTTTTATTGGTTGTTTCTTCACAGTGTGGTTTTCTTCACAATGTGTTTAATTAATGTGTTTTTCTTCACAGATTCGTCGCAGTGTGTTTTATCAGTGTGTTTTTCTTCATACTTTCTTTGAAGTGTGTTTTTTTTCTTCACATGTTTCTTCTCAGTGTGTTTTATCAGTTTCTGGTCTATTAGATTTTTTTTTTCGCAGTTTCTTCACAATGTGTTTTATCACTAATATAAAACATAATACTTGATAAAAAGACAAAATTGAACTCCGATTCTCGTCCCAAGATAAAAACAAATCAAACTCCAATTTAGTAAATTTCAGATTTTAAACACAATCAAATCTTTTATATTCAGCTTTATCCATGATTTTAGGAGATTTTGTTTAATGTGGAGAGAGAATGTAGAGAGAATTATGCAAGAATTAATGAATGATGGTTGTTTCTTTTTTTAAAACATGCTCAATTACCAAGATGTCCTCAATCAATTAAATCAATCATTAAATAAAATGCATATATTACAAAATGTCACTCATCTAATCTCAGCCATTAAAACCACTCATCCAATGGCCCAAAACACTTCCTACATTTTGTAGGAAAAACAAACTTTGTAGAGGAACCCCACCAATGCTAATATATATATATATTCACTGTCCCTTTATTTTGATAAAAAAGAGATATAAAATCCATACTAATAAAATATATATATATATATATATATATATATATATATATATATGTATATATCTATACTACTTTAATAAACATATATCAAGGACAAGATGGTAATTGAACAAGGTGTTGAAAAAACACTTAATGCACTATGTACAACTGTTAAGGCACAAGAAAACACAAAACCATTTACCCTTTACACGGATCTACATCTGTCGTCCATTTTTTTAACTTTATCACACGGATCTAGATCTGGACCGTCCATTTGACTTCACACGGATCACCAATTGCTTTCTCTCTCAATGCTCACACATCTCACAAAACGACATCAGATCTTCTCTCTCTCTTCTCTCTCTCTTCTCGGCGATCTAGGGTTTCATGAGATCTATTACCAGATCCGTTTGAATCTATCACCAGATCCGTTTGATGAGCAGATCTAGGGTTTCATGAGATCTATCACAAGCTTTATCTGGCAAGGGATCCACAGATTTGAACAAGGGATCCGTTTGATGTTCTGATAAGTTGCAATGAGTGTTATATATCTTACCATGTTCTTTTGTGATTCTTACTTTTCAGGTGAAGCGGTTAATGGACATATTTAGAGCTAAAATTGTTGATATCTAAGAGAAAGCTACAACCATTGAAGTGATAGGAAGAGCTTGACGGATGTTCGAAGGACGAAATCTGAGGTTTACGAAGGATTTTCGCATGTGTTTTGTGATGAATCGACCCAGGTTAGGTTCTAAATGTTGATTTATCTTTAATCTTGATGTGGATTTGTTAGTAGATGCGGTTATTTCAAATTAGGTTGAAAGTTTTGTGATATTTGAATTTGTATTTTTGGTGATGATAGTTAGGTTAATTTCAGATATGACATAGTGAAAGGATAAATTGTTTTTGTAGTTTTGATTTTACTTTGTTCTGTTATATTTTGATCTTTTCCTTCATTTTTGGGACTGATAAGTGTCATGGTTTTGTGATAATTATGATATTTAGGTCATTTTTGGGGATGATAAGTGTTGTAGTTCAATGAAAATTATGATAGTTAGGTCAATTTTAGATATGGAATAGTGAAAAGATAGATTGTTATGTACTTTTGATTTTAGTTTGTTCTGTGGGATGTTTTGATATACTTTTTCATTTTTCGGGATGATAAGTCTTGTGGTTATATGATACTTATGATAGGTAGGTCAATTTTAGACATGGAATAGTGAAAAGGATAAATTGATTTTGCAGTTTTGATTTTAGTTTGTTTTGTGATATTTTGGATATTTCATCATTATTGGGACTGATAAGTGTCATGGTTATATGATAATCATGATATTTAGGTTAGTTTTGGATATGTAATAGTGAGAAGATAAGATGTAAGATTAGTAAGACAAAGGTGTTTCTAAGGGCCGGACAGATGGCAGAGTTTGATGGTTGTCGGACTAAGGTCCTAAGTGATACGACCTAGATGGCTTGGATGTTTCCCAAGTGTTCTATGATGCATAAGCTGAGCCTGTGAGGCTATGATGCATAAGCTGAGCCTGTGAGGCTATGATGCATAAGCTGAGCCTGTCGACTCTATGATGCATAAGCTGAGCTTGTGTTCTTAATATGTCTGAACTGAAACTGTTAAGGCTATGATGCATAAGCTGAGCCTGTGAGGTTACATATGTGTTTCTTGTGCTTAAAACACTTGTACATCATGCTTTAAAGGTTGTTTAAGTTTAGTGGAAAATTACTCTTGTACATCATGCTTTAAAGCGGGGTTACATAACACAATAGACTGTGATGATGATTGTATTTTGAGGGTACATAGAAGATCCGAGTAGCATCTTGGCGGGGCAATATCCAGGTTGCATAGTTCTCACTTTGCAACTGTGTGTTGCAGCCGCTTTACCCGTAGTTGTGTTCATCTCTCAATTACATGTCTGAGTCTTCCAGTTGTAAAAGTATTATCACAGATTCACAGATCTAAAAGTACATGTCTGAAAGACAGCTTGCTTGCTGCAGTCTCTATAAACATAAGCTGAGCTTGTGTTCTTAATATGTCTGAACTGAAAGTGTTTGAGGCTATGATGCATAAGCTAAGCCTGTTAGGTTACATATATGTTTCTTGTGCTTAAAACACGTGTACATCATGCTTTAAAGGTTGTTTAAGTTTAGTGGCAAATTACTCTTGTTGTGTACTCCGGATTTTGTGTTCTTAATCTGTCTGAACTGAAAGTGTTTAAGGCTGTGATGCAAAAGCTGAGCTTGTGTTCTTAATCTGTCTGAACTAAAAGTGTTGAGTCTATGATGCATAAGCTGAGCTTGTGTTCTTAATCTGTCTGAAGTAAAAGTGTTTTGAGGCTGTGATGCAAAAACTGAGCCTGTGTAATCTATCTGAACTGAAAGTATTTGAGGCTGTGATGCAAAAACTGAGCCTGTGCAAGGTTCGCTCGGTCCAACAACTCAAGCAAATGTTTTCTTTGCATTTTAGGGGGAACATGTGTGCTTCTCTCCCAGGGCATACAAAACATAGGTTATTGGCGGCAGCTCGCCATATTTAACATATAAAAAAACTTTATATGTTAAATTTGGCGGACTGCCGCCAATAACCTGTGTCTTGTATGCCCTGTGGAGAGATCCACCCATTTTCCCCCTAAAAAACATAGAAAACATTTGCTTGAGTTGTTGGACCGAGCGAATAGCTGTGCATAAACTATTGGTCGAGCGAGACATTTGTTCAGGTATCCTTATTTCATGATAAAATGATTATGAATAGCTGTGCATAAACTAATCGCAAGTTTGTTTGGTATATGCAGGGTAATAGGGAACAGAGGTTGAACCTGTGGTTTGACGCAACAAAGAACTTCCGTACTTACTCTATTCTATGACTACTGCAGTGACACCGGTCGGCTTGAATCGAGCCCAAATCAGTTTTCTGGATTTGAAATGATAGCCATTCAAGTTTATAATAAAAAGCAATCATGCTGTAGTGAACTACTTTTAAAAAAAACAGATGTATGTATGTATGCATGTTCTGATTATATATTAGAAACCACCTACATATTTCTGATGCTTGAATGGGAACGACTATTGGACCAACAAAAACAAGATAATTTCATATTTATGATGCTAGCTACCAATATGTATTCATAATTGATTATCTTGTATACACTTGTACGAAGTGTCATGCACAGCAAAAGGTAAAGTTATTCTTTGTGTGCATTGCCACTCAAGTTCATTGTTTGGGTCAACTAACGGGTCAAAATAGGCTTTCGAACTCTAAAAATGGATCTTCGGAATCAGTTAGTTGTAGCAAGAAAATGGTTGGTTGGGTTATGTGGTTAACTTTACTAGATATGCCATCACTTCATCTGTTATAAAACACAATATTGACCCATCGGTTGGCAGGTTTCAAATCTTGACTTGACCTTTAGAGCATATGTATTGGTAAATATCTGCCAACGTGCAGTAAGTAATCAGACAGCGTTACCTTTTCAACACTTAACATTTTAATGTTGTTTTTGTAGTTATGTTTAATACAAGTATAAATAGTTGGACAAAGGAGTGTTGTTGTGTTGGTCCAAACCGACATGTTATAGGTTGTATTTTTTTTAATAAAGATGGTCACTTTATTATATTCGGCAATGTATATGATTTGAATTACACTTTTTTTTAGATTATATTCGGCAATGTATATGATTTATAATCATTAACTTATGAGTTTTTAAGAGATTACAATTTAAATTACATAAGGTACTAATAGATCCTACTTGACCCGGATTACATCTCTAAACAATGAAACCCTAAAATCTTGAGCCATTTTTCTCTCTAAATTCACTTGCTACAATTTATCGCGCCATATTGAAATCGAAGAACAACAAACCTATAGGTGATAAACTAACGGTAAACGAGTATCCTATTGTAAATCGTCACTCCCGCCAAACCTATAGGTGATAAACTAACGGTAAACGAGTATTCTATTGTAAATCGTCACTCCCGCCGCATCGCGCGGGTAAATGGCTAGTATGTATATATATATATATAGGGGGCAGGTAGAATGAAAACCACCCCGAGTTGTAAGAACCGCGAGAACTACACCCCACGTAGCGCCGTTCGCCATGATTTTTTTTACAAGTAGATGTGTGTATTATAAACACAGCCGTAAAAAATCATGGCGAATGGCGCTCCGTGGGGTGTAGTTTTTTACACCACAAGTTTGGTGTTTTTTAATTTTTTTTCTTTTTTCTTTTTTTTTTTTACCAAACTTGTGGTGTAAAAAACTACACCCCACGGAGCGCCGTTCGCCATGATTTTTTACGGCTGTGTTTATAATATACACATCTACTTGTAAAGAAAAATCATGGCGAACGGCGCTCCGTGGGGTGTAGTTCTCGCGGTTCTTACAACTCGGGGTGGTTCTCATTCTAGCGGCTCCCTATATATATATATGTGTGTATATATATATATATATATGTATATATAGGGTAGGGATATGGTAAAAAGTGTCTAAAATGTAAGAAGGGTAAGAAGTGTTTTAAACCATTGGATATTTGATCTAATGGTTGAGATCAATAGGGTATAAAATGTAAATTGTGTTTTAATTAGAAGGACCTTATGTAAAAATTGAAGCGCAATAGTGACTTTTCCAACATTTCAAATATGGTAACCGTTTCAAAACCACCCATCAAACTCCTAAAGATCAGCGAATTATATGTAACGGCCATCAATCTCCAAAAAAAATCTGCGAATTTCTTCATACTTTAAAACATTCCCAGATTTTTAAAACGTAATCGCAGATTCAAGTCATGGTGTTTTATCTGGAGACATTGTTGATGGCGTGGTGTTTTATCTGGAGACATTGTTCATGGCGTAGTGTTTTATAAATACAAAACATTCCCAGATTTTAAAACACCATGACTAGGATTCAAGTCATGGTGTTTTATCTGGATACCTTGTTCATAGTGTGGTGTTTTAAACATCTATGATTCAAGTCATGGTGTTTTATCAGGAGACATTATTCATGGCGTGGTGTTTTATCTGGAGACATTGTTCATAGCGTGGTGTTTTATCTGGAGACATTGTTCATAGTGTAGTGTTTTATCTGGAGACATTATTCATGCCGTGGTGTTTTATCTGGAGACATTGTTCATGGCATGGTGTTTTGTCTCCAGATGTTTAAAACACTATGCCATGAACAAAGTCACCAGATAAAACACCACGCCATGATTCAAGTCATGGTGTTTTATCTGGAATCCCCAGCAACCTTCTATGAATATAACACCATACAACTTAATAGAACACCAGAATAAAACACTATGATACACATTAACCTGCATCGCTGGACTCCATTGAAATTGATATAAAACACCAGAATCGAAAAAAGGCGCAGACGTTAAACAACTGGAATGGGGATATCGATTTGATAATCCTTTATGTATTTTATAATTAATGATGATTGAAAGATACGTATAACACAATCGTATGGAAATTACAAAATTCGTTCAAATCCCTAAACAATCTCATGGACGGTTATTTTTGGATCAGTTATGTTGAATTTGAATTAAATGACAAAAATGTACAATTACAAAACTACCCTTTTGAATTAATTAAGAGGATGGACACTTGTCATTCCAGGAATATTTCTTACACTTCTTACAAATTAAGCACTTTGTACAGGATCCTAAACCTGTATATATATATATATGTAAGTATGTATGTATCGATGCATATAATTACTAATATTTAGAATTTAAGTTGTAGTTTGTATGGATGCATTATATATATATATAAAGAGTAAACATCGCAATGTTCAACGATTTTGATTCAATGTGCTTGAATATCTGTTTGTTTAAATTATTCTGTGATATTAACACCTGATAATGTTTGCAATTCAGATGTTAAACGAAGTAAATCAAGAAGTTCAGAATAATAACGATAACGGGAACCAAGTGGATAAAAGTGCAATAGAACACATAGTAGCTCAAGGAATAATAGTGCCATGCATTTATTATCGATGTTATTAATAAAAGGCCGGTAAACGACAATACTATAATAGGTAGTAAACGTACGCACACCGAGCTGAGTCACAGCGTTAACAGAGATAACGTTATTCTTATCAAAGCTCCAATTCCTAAAAGAAAGAAAACCATCGCTTATGGTTGTTCTTACAAAGAATTCTTGTCGTGCAAACCGATTGAATTTTCAGGCAATGAAGGAGGGATTTCAGCCTTACGCTGGTTAGAAAAGACTGAAGGAGTCTTAAAAATTAGTAAATGTGCTGATGAGGATAAGATCATGTATGCTTCAAATCTTTTCAAGAATGAAGCATTAGAGTGGTGGAATACCATTCTTCAATCAAGGGGAATTGACATAGTCTATAATATGGAATGGAATAACTTTAAGAAAATAGTTGAAAGGAAATTCTATCCTCCTCACGAAAAGGAGCAGATTGTCAATAAATTCCTAAACCATAGAATGACTGGGATAAATTACAGGGAATTTACTACCAAATTCTTTGAGTATGCTAGGATAGTACCAACACTGGCTTCGCCAAAGCCAGTAGTAATCTCCCATTATATCTGGGGATAAATTAGTGAAATAAGAGATATGGTCAAAGCAGCTAGACCACAAACAATTGAAGAAACAGTGGAGCTTGCTAACACTCTTACAGATGGACTGGTACGCACATAGGAAGAAAACCAGAAAAAGAATGTAGCCCAGAGGATTACCCAGGAACTACGTTCTGGTAATTCCTATCGTGAGAAAGGAGCAGGTTCATCCTCCTCATGGCTTTTCTGTAAGTCCTGTAAAAAGAAGCACTCAGGAAAATGTGCGAGGTACTGCAACTTCTGCAAGAGGTCAAGACATAAGGAAGGAGAGTGTAGAAGTAAAGCTAACACTAAAATATGCTACAACTGCAGAGAGGCAGGTCAAATTGCCCAAAACTAGCTACATCAACTAACAACAAGGAAAAGGCAACAAAAGGACCCAAGATGAATGCCAGAGCATTCGTACTAACAGCTAAGGAAGCCGAGTTGATTCCTGATGTAATTGTCGGTACGTTTCTAGTTCATGATGTCTATGCTAAAGTATTATTTGACTCTAGTACAAACCAAAGTTTTATAAATACTACTTTATGTCAATTACTCAATCAAGCACTAACTAAACTTCTCTAAGCTTGTATGGTGGAAACGCCAAATGGAAGTTCTATCAGCATAAGCGAAATCCTTCAGAAAGGAAAGATAGAATCTTTAGGTCATAGTTTCACCGCTAACCTTTTACCAATGAATCTAGCCGGATTCGATATCGTATTAGGAATGGATTAGTTGGTGGCCAATCATGCACGAATTTTGTGTGATCAAAATTCTGTAGAAGTTCATACGCCAACTGGTGAAAGGATCACAATTCAGGGAGACAAGTCGACAACGTCCACGAAGTTCATCTCAGTGATGAAAGCTGGAAGCTACGTACGAAAAGGAGGAGTAGTGTATATGATTTCGGAAATTATTAGAACTAAAGGAAAAGAGTTAAAAGATATTTCTATAGTATCTGATTTCTCAGACGTTTTCCTAGAAGAGTTACCTGGACTACCGCCAGATCGCGAGGTTGAATTTAGAATTCACCTAATACTAGGAACTGCACCGATTGCCAAAGCACCATATCGCCTAGCGCCAATGGAGATGCTGGAACTGAAGAAGCAATTAGATGAATTATTAGAAAAAGGTTTTATACAACCTAGCTCATCTCCTTGGGGAGCGCCCGTGCTATTCGTCAAAAAGAAAGATGGATTGATGCGCATGTGTATTGATTATAGAGAATTGAATAAAGTCACGATTAAAAATCGGTACCCACTACCGAGAATCGATGATCTATTCGATCAACTTCAAGGAGCTCGATTCTTCTCCAAGATTGACTTACGCTTTGGATACCATTAACTTAAGGTACAAGAAGAGAACATTCCTAAGACTGCTTTTAGAATAAGGTATGGTCATTGTGAATTTACAGTCATGCCATTCGGTTCGACAAATGACCCAGCAGCATTTATGGGCATGATGAACATGATATGTAAACCATACCTGGATAAATTCATAATTGTCTTCATTGATGATATACTGATTTACTCCAAGAGTAAGGAAGAACATGTCGAGCACTTACAAATACTTTTATCATTATATAGAAAAGAAAAGCTTTATGCTAAATTCTCAAAATGTGAATTCTGGTTGCAAGAGGTACAATTTCTTGGAAACTTAGTTAATCATGTAGGAATTCATGTAGATCCTACAAAGATCAAAGCCATTACCAAATGGAAAGTCCCTGATTCACCAACAGAAGTAAGATGCTTTCTTGGATTGGCAGGATATTATAGGCGTTTCATTCAAGATTTTTCTAGAATAACCATTCCATTAACCAGACTAACATGTAAGTCAGTTAAGTTTGAATGGGGATAAAACAGGAGGAAGCATTCAAGATTCTGAAGCAAAGATTAACTAACGCACCAATACTTGCTTTACTAGAAGGAACAGAAGACTTCACAGTTTACATTGATGCATCTAAGTTAGGATTTAGATGTGTGCTGATGTAACGTCAAAAGGTAATTGCTTATGCCTCTAGACAATAAAAGAAACATGAAGAAAATTATACAACGCATGATCTGGAGTTAGGAGCGATAATTTTTCCCCTCAAAATTTGGAGACATTATCTTTAAGGTAGTAAGTTCATTGTCTTCACAGATCATAAAAGTTTAAGGTATGTTTTCAGGCAAAAAGAATTAAATATGAGGCAAAGACGTTGGATGGAAATCCTTAATGATTATGATTGTGATATCCAATACCATGCAGGAAAAGCTAACGTAGTAGCTGATGCTTTAAGCCAAAAATATCATGAGAAGCCAAAAAGGGTACGTGCTCTCAGATTAAACATGCCGATAGATTTGAATGAACAATTAAAAAAGGTACAGGAAGCAGCAATCAAGGATGATGCTGAAGGATTAAAAGGAATGATTAAAGAATTAGAAAATGGAGCAGATGGAATTTAGAGATTCCAAAAGAAAAGAATCTGGGTACCTATTCAAGGGAATCTACGAAACCAAATTCTAGAAGAAGCTCATAAATCCAACTATATGATGCATCCTGGAAGTGACAAGATGTATCAAGATCTAAGGAAAAACTTTTGGTGGATAGGAATGAAAAAGGACATAGCAAATTATGTTGCTAAATGTTTAACTTGCCCACAAGTTAAAGCTGAACATCAGAAGCCTTCAGGGTTACTTCAACAATTGGAAATGCCAGTTAGGAAATGAGAATTGGTAACAATGGATTTTGTTACCAAATTAACCAAGACACGAAAAGGTAACGACACAATCTGGGTGATTGTGGACAGGTTAACTAAATCTGCACATTTCTTACCAATGAAAGAAACTTTCAGTATGGAACAATTAGCTATCTAGTATGTCGATGAAATAGTTTCATTGCATGGAATCCCTTTATCTATTGTGTTTGACAGAGATAGTCGTTTTACTTCTCATTTCTAGACAAGTTTTCAAAAAGTAATGGGAACTAGATTAAATCTAAGTACAGCTTATCATCCTTAAACAGACGGACAAAGCGAAAGGACGATTCAGACTATGGAAGATATGCTCAGAGCCTGTGTGATAGACTTTCGAGGAAGTTCGGATGAGCACCTACCATTAATAGAATTTTCCTACACAATAGCTATCATATAAGCATTAATGTTGCACCATTTGAAGCACTCTATGGATGGAAATGACGAACACCTGTGTGTTGGGCAGAAATGGGAGAAAAGCAATTGTCAGGACCTGAAATTGTACAAGAAACAACTGAGGAAATAATTCAAGTCAAGGAAAGACTGAAAACAGCATGAGACCGTCAAAAGAGTTATGTAGATAACAAGCGTAAGCCATTAGAATTTCAAGTCAAAGGCAAAGTACTGTTAAAAGTCTCACCCTGGAAAGGAGTCGTCAGATTTGGTAAGAAAGGAAAGCTAAGCCCCAGATATGTTGGACCTTTTGAAATTATCAAATGAATTGAACTGTAGCTTATCAGCTACAGTTACCTGAAGAGATGGCAGGCGTACATGAGGTATTTCATGTATGTAGCCTAAAGAAATGTTTAGTCGATGAATCATTGGTAGTACCTCTTCAAGATAAAGAGGTAAATGAAAAGCTTAAGTTTGTGGAAATGCCAATACAAATCTGAAGATAGAAAGATCAAGAATCTCAACCACAAGAGATTAGTACTGGTTAAAGTAAAATGGGATTCAAGAAGAGGACCAGAATACACATGGGAGCTAGAGACTGAAATGAAAAGTAAGTATCCTTACTTGTTCCAATAAATCTAGAGGACGAGATTTAAAACAAGGTGAGGAGGATGTGACAACACTCAAGATCATCTTATAAGGAACCCTTTTAGAGACCCCGAACATGTACGGCGCGACCCGAAATGAAAACCTGGAAACAGGGGCCCCAGAGACACATGGACGGGGGATTCCCTAAAACTTGCGTGACGCGTGGAGTGAAACAAGGACGTGTAATACTGGATAAACTCGACTGCATGGCTATAACTAACAACAAGGCTACTCTAGGGAAATAGGTCTTCACCCACGACACGCGACAGGTGAAGGGGGCTTGCGCGACATGCGGGGCTACTCCATTTGGGCTACAAATAGCCTAGCTTGGGACATAAGATGTTACACCAATTTGACAAACCTTTGACGAATTCTCTCTTCTTTACCTCAATTTTCTTTTTGTAGTGTACCCCTAATTGCGAAACTTTGCCTCGTTGTAAGTATTTTAACCCCTAATCACTAACTCGATACCCCATTCGATCGATCCTAAACCCAACAATGGATGTCAAGGTGTTGCCTGAATAAGCCTATACTTTGCTAACTACGTTGTGGTTTTGATCTCGTGATGTATCGATAAAGTTTGAATTGGGTTATTATACTAACACGTGTACATTATATATTTTATTAGGAATTCAGGAATTTCACCAGGAAATATTATCAGGAAGCTTTTAGTAAACCTAAGTTTACAAAGTGAGTCATTCTTTCTTTTTACCAAATACATTGCAAAACCCTAAAGGTTTTTCAGTTATACTTACAGTGATTAAGTTTTTATATTCTACAATTACTGTCGGTATGTGGGGTTTTGTATACATTACTTGACACTCGTTACTATTGTGTGAACGGATCCAATAGTAATATGACCACAAGCATGGGGGAATTGGCCCAAGTCGCAATACTGTTGAGAAATTTGATAGATATAAACAAATGTAAAAACTCTTGTTGCTGTAAAGTTATAACAATGTGTCTTTTTATAAAATGGAATGAACTCGCTAGTATTTCTTGCTAATATAATATTTTCAAATGCGTTTCTGTTAACTTACTGTGAAGGTAATAGAAGCTCGTTATGGAGCACTGAAGGCTTAAATAAAGTGACTATGATTACCTGAATAAAAGAAGAAATTATGTTTTTCAGCAATTAGGGTTTATCCCTATTAAAACGTTTGAATGGAATATGGGTTTTAGCCCATTTGTTTAATATTAAAAGTTTGGTGTTTTACCAACTCTAAAATTATTTCCTAACTATGATCCTGATGATTTATTCCGCTGCAAATTTAATAAACACCGATACCATCTGACTGGCTCGCGGGCTCCCGCTCCCAAAGGTAGGGTCGGGGGTTGCGACACAAAACCTCTCAAAACTTTTCAAAAACAGAATGTTGGTCTAATAAACATTTATCTAATGAGGCTTTGCACTCGGATAGGTATAAACCACATTCTATCCTGTCTACGCTTAATCTAGCTAAACCGAACCTATTCTAAGTAACATGTCATATCTAAGGAACTATCCTATGACCCGTATACATTCTAATAGATAACTAATTCTGTTCATTTCGGACTATAGAACCCCCCCCCCCCCGATATTCAGACTTGGGTTACTAATACTTTGACTTACATCTTTTGCTAAATTAAAAACGTTATCGGTTGGAAGCTAGCAAAAAGGTAAATATTGTTAACTTATTTTTTTTTTAAAACTTCGGGTATGGCAAATATGGCACTTGGAGTGGGTATTATATAAATGATCCATGTGATTGCTTATCAATATAAGAACTCGGTTTAATCAGTATTACTTGATAACTGAAACAATTGGGGGTTAATGGTACCGTGTCCGGGTGTCCCGACTCATGAACTATTATGACCATACGAAATAACGTGCCAGGGTAGGCATACCGACTATAAGATGCGTTATTCAACTTTGGTGAGTACCTTAATCATTATAGCACTGAAAATAACTGGCTCTGGTCTCTGGCTCCCATTGTATGACAAGTATGTAATACTGGTGACAAGATAAAATCCTAAGAAATATTAAATGATTACCTACGCGTTTTCTCTATATATAAAATTATTTTCGAAAAACTATTCTCAAAATGAGTCAGTTAATTGTATTTAACAACAAAAGCTGACGTATTTTAAAAAGATTGAACTGCAGGTACCGAACGTTGATATAGGCTAGGAATCCGGGTCGGCTTTGATAAAGCTATGGAATTTTCAACTCCTAACTTCAGGCCTATGATGTCAAATGCACTTTTTATTAGATCCTACCTATGGGCTTGTAATCGAATACTTGTATAACTTTTATATATATTCAAGAATTTTATTGATTTGAATACTTTTACTCATTCCTTCCGCTGCATTATAAATTGTGATACTGTTATCCAATCGTCATGCTTAAACCATCCCGTTCTGGGCCCACTGGAAATCGAGGTGTGACAAAAAGGCGCATGAATTTTGGAGTAACAAAAAGGCGCATGAATTTTGGCGTACAGAAGTGAGCCAGCGCATGAATTTTGGCGTACAGAAGTGAGGCAAAAAAGCGCATGAATTTGGCGTACAGAAGTGAGCCAAAAAAGCGCATAAATTTTGGCGTATAGAAGTGAGCCAAAAAGTGCATGAATTTTGGCTAACGTTTCTTCAAGGATAAGATTGTCCAGCTAATGGGCAAGTTGTGTGATTTGGTGAGGTTGACATCTGACCCATTTTACTGTGGGTCTGCTGGTTGAGGTGCGTGTCGCATAGTGTCACACCCTGGCTTTGCGGAAGCGTGGTTAATTTGGTGTGACTTCTTAATACCATAGCTTAACCATAACAAGCTATATGAAATAAAAACTGTCACACCCCAACCACGTAGAACATACAAAACGTGGCGGAAACGTCGGGGAGTGTTGTAACAGAATCAATTGTTTCAAATCCATGGCAAATGAAGTTTCGTTTTATAAATCAAACATGAAAGTTTACATTGTCTAAACAAGAATCAAAGTGTACATAACATAAATTAACTAGTTCTTGTCTCGTTTTAAGTCACTAAGGCACAGGTCCGCCTAAGTATGTCTTGATAAGTCCTATGCATCATCTCCTGAAAACACATGTGAAAATAGGTACGTCAGCATAAAAATGCCTGTGAGATACATTGGTTTTGTGAAAACGGAATTCATGACTTAAGTCTGAGAAAATGTTTAGTCATGAACCTCGTATTTTGCTTTGTCTTGTAAATCATTTGAAAAACGGCAAGATCAAATGATATGTATAAATAAGAGAACAATGCATGGTTAACTGAATAACCATGTAAAAAAAGAGTTTGTATAAGATTTGTTGTTTGTAAATCAATGTCTTGTGAAAAGCGTGTTATTTGTATAAAATGTTCTATGTTTCAAATTGAAATGATTCAAATAACGCTACGATATGTAATACCATACAAACACTTATATATAGGAAGTACCAGCGGCGTATCCACCATGCTTGTATCATATTACACATGCCTCGTTACTTAAATCACTTACTCAAACCAACCCATCAAGATGAAATGTTTAACAACGGTAGAAATGTTCATGTATAGTCAAATGTCTATTGTCAAATGTAATCCATGTCAACGGATACAACTGGTTTACACGGTTCAATGGTTACAGACGGTTCATGAAATCAAAGGGGTAAGACGGTTCACATAGTCAAATGGTTACAACGGTTCAAAATGTAGTGTAATGTGTTCATATGCTGGATGAGCATATGCAACAGAAATGCAATGTGAAACAATGTACTACGTATGCACACAATGGGCGTACGTAGCATGAAATGTATTGTAGAGTACAACGGTTCAAAATGTAGAATAATGTGTTCATATGCTGGATGAGCATATGCAACAGATATGCAATGTGAAACAATGTACTACGTATGCACACAATGGGCGTACGTAGCATGAAATGTGATGTAAAGCAATGTACTAGGTACGCACACAATGGGCATACATAGCATAAACACAATGAAATCATGTACTATATATGTACTATCGAACATAGCAGTATATGATGTGAAAACCGGAAAGCATGAAAGTAGCAAGTCGGCACATGTGTTTCACCCCAAAACAGTTTGGAAAAACAGTAAAAGAGGGGTTTAATGTACTCGCCTGAGATTGCTTTGAAGTTCTTGTATAATAACCAGATAATGCTAAAGATCACGGGATATCAAACGGCACCTAATAGGTAGCTATGTTAATATACCGGACCAAATCGGAAGGATCGGATAGTATGCGGGTTCGTAAACCAAACGAGTATGGGGACTCGTGTAATATGGTTTAACAAAGCCTACATACTAAAATGAAACCTAACCTAAGTGCTTGCGACCCATCACGACCCGTTTAGATAGCTTATGCTACCCTAACGCGTCGTTCGCGTAGAACGCGTATGGAACACCTAACATCGTGACCACAAGGTATAACCTCGGAAGGTTATAGCTATGGTCACCTAATGTGTTTGGTCGGATCCTAATGATCGACCAAATAGGTCGGGTTCGAAAGTATAAGCGATGGTTTAGATCGCTTACCTTACGACCCTATATAAGCACTATACTAAAAAGTGACGAGCTAAACATGTTAGAACATGCTTAACTAAGTTTAGAAAACAGGTTTGGCATCAAAACAAACGGCTTTGATGCTCACGAGTAGTTTGGTTACAAAACACGCAAGAATGCGCATTTTGGCCGAAACTACGACTCGTCACTGAGCCTAGATAACGGGGTAATCAGTAGGTATGGTCACTATGGACCATAACCATCGTGATCACGCTCACGTTATGAAGTTCCAACGAACTTCGCATCGACCATAAGCTGGTCAACGCAGAAAGTCAACAAAACGTCGACTTTCGGACTTGAAAAGCGATAAAACAATGAAAGAATACTTACGGAGAGTCCCCGAATGCTAATCGAGATCAAAGAAACTCAGGTATGAAGCAATACTTCAACTTAGAGCTTTTTAGATCTGATTCTTGTGATTTTTACACAAAAGGGGGGGTATTTATAGGAAAAGTGGAACCGTTAGGATCGTTTTATCGAATATCGTGCCATGATCTTGTGCGTACATGTGTTACAATGCTAGATTCACTGAATATGGCCCTTGGCCTTTCATTGGGTGAAAAGGCAATCGGACCTTTCGCGATTTGAAGAGCCAATCAGCATTAAATGTGGGCTCTACTGTACTGGGGACCCCTTACGGACCGTATGGGCTTTGGCTTACGGTCCGTAAGCCCCTAGTTTGGCAGATTTACCATTTTAGTCCCTGCAGCACCAAAACTTGGTATTTGATGCGTTTTTGGCACGTTTAAGCCACGTTAACTCCATTTCAAAGCTCTAAAATGATGTTAAGGTATATGGAACTGAAAATGTGCTCAAAAATATGTCGGATGTCGGTTCGTTTGGCCGTACGGTCGCGATGTTCGGTTAATTACGACGGAATGCGCATAAGCGCGAAAGACGATCCAAATTGCGCGACGAACGGATTTTTCTCATGCCATACACTTGGGCATAATATAAGGATGCTTACATAAATTTTTGGATGTCCGGATGTATTCAGAACGTAAGTCATGCGCAAAAGTGCAAACTTGTGCACTTTTTGACACTTTTAGCCCTTGAATGATCCAAAAGTTTGTTTTAGCATATCAAAACCCCTCAAAGCCTATTTCTAAGCTATGTAAAGGATATTTATGGTATGTTTAACTTATGGACATGTTCCGGAATGTTCATTACAGTTCAAATTGGCATACTTTCGCAGTTTGTCAAGTTTAGTCCCTGTAAGCGAATTAATTTGTTTTTGCCATACCAAAGCCTTCAAAACTTATTTCTAAGTTATGTAAAGGTTATTTAAGGTATGTTAAGTATATGTTGATGTCCCGGAGTATTTGTCGCATTAAACTGAGTACGTTTACGCACCAGGTTGCGTATAATTCTCCAGAAAGCGATGTAAAGTTTGAAATTGAACACGAATTGATATGTGCAAAATATACACATATTTATACAAGATCCCAAGTTTGAAATACAATATTTCATCGGCTTGGCATTTGTTTGATGGTCGCGATGACACAGGTGTCACAGTCTCCCCTACTTTAGGAAATTTCGTCCCGAAATTTATTCGTAGGAGTCTATTTGTGATTCTGCCAAATAACTATTAGCGATATGCAAAGTAATGTCCTGTCATTTCCTTTAACGGTCATTCTTCAGAAACGAAATGAACAGACGGGGTCATTTTCAATGGTTGCTTCGTCAGAAAAGGAAACGAAGGATTTTATAACGGATATTCATTTTCCCAACAGATAAATCGTCAAAATCGAAAATGAACTAACGGAGTCATTTTCAACGGTTGCTTCATCAGAGTTGGAAATGAAGGATTACACAACGGATATTCATTTCCCCAACGGATAAATCGTCAGAAACGAAAATGAACTAACGGAGTCATTTTCAACGGTTGCTTCATCAGGGTTGGAAATGAAGGATTACACAACGGATATTCATTTCCCCAACGGATAAATCGTCAGAAACGAAAATGAACTAACGGAGTCATTTTCAACGGTTGCTTCATCAGAGTTGGAAATGAAGGATTACACAACGGATATTTATTTCCCCAACGGATAAATCGTCAGAAACGAAAATGAACTAACGGAGTCATTTTCAATGGTTGATTCCTCAGAGTTGGAAATGAACAGGGTTAACTCTAGACACATGACAGAACTTGCTGTGATTTCTGTGCACTAAATTCCATAATTATGTATGCATCCATAGTTACGTAATCCCTTGCACAGTCCGCATAGTTTGTTTTGTAATGTTTTGGGGAAGGATATCAAACTTGTGACGAGGGTGACTAGACTTCCATCGGTTCCTTTTAATTAGATCGACAGGGGATCCTCTTGGTTAGGCCACCAAGGAGTCCTTTCAGCTATATCATCACATGATATCCCTAACCAGATTTTTGGATGAATCTGTTTAGCTAGACCACTCAAGGGGTCTAATTATGAAGTAGTACTTTATAATCCGAGGGACTTAACTATAACATAGAAGTCCATTGAGGATTTTAAGTAATACCTTTGGGTATCCTACTATGAATCTCTTGTACACAGATATGTAAGATTCTACGAAGATTTGGATAACATAATTTGGATCACACAACAACACATAAGGGAACATATAAGCACAAAGTCACAAAATTGTTTAACTTGATTATAATTTGTTATTAACTTGTTATCGATTGAATACGGATATGGAAACCAATCGACGGGTCTCAATGTTCACTTGAATCTATCTGAGAAGATAGGAAGATCTCCCAAAATTCTATTTTTGATTACAAGGAATCACCACATTCGAATTAAGGTATACAATAATTAAGGACTTACGGGAAATCCTTAGGTACCCTATTAAGGATTTATAGTGGTACTTTGGGTATTTGTCTTGTGTTGTAACCTGCGCCTTGTACTTCGTTTCCTTAGAATAAACAGGTACTTAGGAATTTTGTGGAAGACGCAAGCGATTATAGAATGGGAGAATCTTGGGGGTAGTTCGTTCTTTAAGGAATACGGTTCCTTGATTGTCGGTATTGTAAGGGGGTATGTCGTTTATATATGTAACCACACAAATACATTGCAATGTAAATAAAAATTTATTTATAAACAACGATAACAACGGTTTCTTGGACCTTGACAACAAAAGAAAATAATACATAAGACGTGATTATTTCTAAACGATGTTGTCTTCTTGTCAGTCAGATGCTTATCCCTGTGCTGGATTTGCATTAGCAAGCTTTGGGCAATTTCTTCGGAAATGACCCATCTCGCCACAGTTGAAACAAGAGCCTGGTAGAAAACGACCTTGAGCAGGATTGTTGCCAGCTTGGTTTGGTGCAGTTGCAGCTGGGCAGACTTTTGCTGTGTGGCCTATAAGTCCACAAGTTTGGCATTTGCGGCATTGTACATTGGCGTGATGATGGAGGCCACATTGGTTGCACAAAGGTGCAGTTCCATTGTATGGTTTTCTAGCAGGGGGTTGAGCTGGTTGGTTGGGGACGGCTTGACCATTGTGAGCGACCATGGCGAAGTTCTGAGAAGCCTTTCGCTTCTTTAACTTCTTAGGAGATTCAGTTTGTTCATCCATGGTCTTTGATTCCTCGATTGGCTTCTTGTCACCCTTTCGAAAAAGTTTATGCTTTCTGATCTGCGATTCAGTCAAGGTTGCAGATAACTCAATGGCCTAACGGAGTGTGGTAGGGTTGCTACCAGTGACAATGTCTTGTACCGAGTCAGGCAGGCCGTCGATGTACCTTTCGATAGCCTTGTCGAGTGGGGCGACCATAGTCGGGCAAAGTAGACTCAACTCCTCAAACCTATCAGTATATGCCCTGTGTTCGCCACTATCTTGTTTTAAATCATCAAACTCCTTCTCCAACGCTCGTTGTTCATGAAGAGGACAAAACTCTCTCATCATAAGAGCTCTCAGTTCAGCCCATGTTTGTGCTAGAGCAACATCTGCACCACGGTCTCTCATTACCCCATTCCACCATGTAAGAGCCCTCTTCTGAAACACACTAGAAGAAAACTCGACTTTGCGATTTTCCGGACACTGCACGTGGCGAAAGGTATTCTCGATGCTCTCGAACCATTGAAGAAGCCCAGTTGCTCCCTCAGAACCACTAAACTTGAGTGGTTTAGCCGAGTTAAAGTTCTTGAAATTGCATGTACCATTGTTGTTGTTGTTGGCTTGGTTCCATTGAGCAAAGAGATTTGGGAATTGAGCAGCCATCTGCTGCGCAATAATTTCTGCCAGCTCGGCAGTTGCTATCTGGTGTTCGCGTCGAGGAGGCATTCTAAAAGGGGAAAACATGAAAGGAAACAAATAAAATGGTATTGGGTAAGAATAGGATGTTACAATCACTAACCATAATCACGGTTGATGGTCATTTGTTTAAATCATGAAGCAAACAAACAACACCAAGGCTGAATTAAAGCAACTAGATCCTCATAGTGTATCGCGAAGACATGCTCGCCTATAAGTGGACACTCACCCCAAGAGTTCCCAGGTAAGAGTGACTGGTCCGATTATGTGGATTTGTACGAACACTCTAACCTTAGACAGAAAACCCAGGGTACAGGCATTCACTCTTCCAGTTCGCACGTGTTCACACTAGTTAGGACCCAAAACTTTGACGGGAGTTTTGAAAATTCAAAGGGGTTCAAAACCTTATAACAGAGGGTTCAAAACCTAGTAATCAATCATCCTAGAACAGATGATTGGTTTTCAAAGCGGTTTTGAAATTTATGTTCATGTTGTGGTCATCGCCTAAGGATAGGTGACGGTATTGTTTTGTGACTAAACGCAAGTAAACTCACGTTAGGGTCCTAGGAAGGTTATAGACTAGGTCAAAGCATTACTAATAACCTAATTCCCTATAACCATTGGCTCTGATACCATCTTTTCTGTCACACCCCGACCACGTAGAACATACAAAACGTGGCGGAAACGTCGGGGAGTGTTTTAACAGAATCAATTGTTTCAAATCCATGGCAAATGAAGTTTCGTTTTATAAATCAAACATGAAAGTTTACATTGTCTAAACAAGAATCAAAGTGTACATAACATAAATTAACTAGTTCTTGTCTCGTTTTAAGTCACTAAGGCACAGGTCCGCCTAAGTATGTCTTGATAAGTCCTATGCATCATCTCCTGAAAACACATGTGAAAATAGGTACGTCAGCATAAAAATGCCTGTGAGATACATTGGTTTTGTGAAAACGGAATTCATGACTTGAGTCTGAGAAAATGTTTAGTCATGAACCTCGTATTTTGCTTTGTCTTGTAAATCATTTGAAAAACGGTAAGATCAAATGATATGTATAAATAAGAGAACAATGCATGGTTAACTGAATAACCATGTAAAAAAAGAGTTTGTATAAGATTTGTTGTTTGTAAATCAATGTCTTGTGAAAAGCGTGTTATTTGTATAAAATGTTCTATGTTTCAAATTGAAATGATTCAAATAACGCTACGATATGTAATACCATACAAACACTTATATATAGGAAGTACCAGCGGCGTATCCACCATGCTTGTATCATATTACACATGCCTCGTTACTTAAATCACTTACTCAAACCAACCCATCAAGATGAAATGTTTAACAACGGTAGAAATGTTCATGTATAGTCAAATGTCTATTGTCAAATGTAATCCATGTCAACGGATACAACTGGTTTACACAGTTCAATGGTTACAGACGGTTCATGAAATCAAAGGGGTAAGACGGTTCACATAGTCAAATGGTTACAACGGTTCAAAATGTGGTGTAATGTGTTCATATGCTGGATGAGCATGTGCAACAGAAATGTAATGTGAAACAATGTACTACGTATGCACACAATGGGCGTACGTAGCATGAAATGTATTGTAGAGTACAACGGTTCAAAATGTAGAATAATGTGTTCATATGCTGGATGAGCATATGCAACAGATATGCAATGTGAAACAATGTACTACGTATGCACACAATGGGCGTACGTAGCATGAAATGTGATGTAAAGCAATGTACTAGGTACGCACACAATGGGCATACATAGCATAAACACAATGAAATCATGTACTATATATGTACTATCGAACATAGCAGTATATGATGTGAAAACCGGAAAGCATGAAAGTAGCAAGTAGGCACATGTGTTTCACCCCAAAACAGTTTGGAAAAACAGTAAAAGAGGGGTTCAATGTACTCACCTGAGATTGCTTTGGAGTTCTTGTATAATAACCAGATAATGCTAAAGATCACGGGATATCAAACGGCACCTAATAGGTAGCTATGTTAATATACCGGACCAAATCGGAAGGATCGGATAGTATGCGGGTTCGTAAACCAAACGAGTATGGGGACTCGTGTAATATGGTTTAACAAAGCCTACATACTAAAATGAAACCTAACCTAAGTGCTTGCGACCCATCACGACCCGTTTAGATAGCTTATGCTACCCTAACGCGTCGTTCGCGTAGAACGCGTATGGAACGCCTAACATCGTGACCACAAGGTATAACCTCGGAAGGTTATAGCTATGGTCACCTAATGTGTTTGGTCGGATCCTAATGATCGACCAAATAGGTCGGGTTCGAAAGTATAAGCGATGGTTTAGATCGCTTACCTTACGACCCTATATAAGCACTATACTAAAAAGTGACGAGCTAAGCATGTTAGAACATGCTTAACTAAGTTTAGAAAACAGGTTTGGCATCAAAACAAACGGCTTTGATGCTCACGAGTAGTTTGGTTACAAAACACGCAAGAATGCGCATTTTGGCCGAAACTACGACTCGTCACTGAGCCTAGATAACGGGGTAATCAGTAGGTATGGTCACTATGGACCATAACCATCGTGATCACGCTCACGTTATGAAGTTCCAACGAACTTCGCATCGACCATAAGCTGGTCAACGCAGAAAGTCAACAAAACGTCGACTTTCGGACTTGAAAAGCGGTAAAACAATGAAAGAATACTTACGGAGAGTCCCCGAATGCTAATCGAGATCAGAGAAACTCAGGTATGAAGCAATACTTCAACTTAGAGCTTTTTAGATCTGATTCTTATGATTTTTACACAAAAGGGGGGGGGTATTTATAGGAAAAGTGGAACCGTTAGGATCGTTTTATCGAATATCGTGCCATGATCTTGTGCGTACATGTGTTACAATGCTAGATTCACTGAATATGGCCCTTGGCCTTTCATTGGGTGAAAAGGCAATCGGACCTTTCGCGATTTGAAGAGCCAATCAGCATTAAATGTGGGTTCTGCTGTACTGGGGACCCTTTACGGACCGTATGGGCTTTGGCTTACGGTCCGTAAGCCCCTAGTTTGGCAGATTTACCATTTTAGTCCCTGCAGCACCAAAACTTGGTATTTGATGCGTTTTTGGCACGTTTAAGCCCCGTTAACTCCATTTCAAAGCTCTAAAATGATGTTAAAGTATAGGGAACTGAAAATGTGCTCAAAAATATGTCGGATGTCGGTTCGTTTGGCCGTACGGTCGCGATGTTCGGTTAATTACGACGGAAATCGCATAGGCGCGAAAGACGATCCAAATTGCGCGACGAACGGATTTTTCTCATGCCATACACTTGGGCATAATATAAGGATGCTTACATAAATTTTTGGATGTCCGGATGTATTCAGAACGTAAGTCATGCGCAAAAGTGCAAACTTGTGCACTTTCTGACACTTTTAGCCCCTGAATGATTCAAAAGTTTGTTTTAGCATATCAAAACCCCTCAAAGCCTATTTCTAAGCTATGTAAAGGATATTTATGGTATGTTTAACTTATGGACATGTTCCGGAATGTTCATTACAGTTCAAATTGGCATACTTTCGCAGTTTGTCAAGTTTAGTCCCTGTAAGCGAATTAATTTGTTTTTGCCATACCAAAGCCTTCAAAACTTATTTCTAAGTTATGTAAAGGTTATTTAAGGTATGTTAAGTATATGTTGATGTCCCGGAGTATTTGTCGCATTAAACTGAGTACGTTTACCCACCAGGTTGCGTATAATTCTCCAGAAAGCGATGTAAAGTTTGAAATTGAACACGAATTGATATGTGCAAAATATACACATATTTATACAAGATCCCAAGTTTGAAATACAATATTTCATCGGCTTGGAATTTGTTTGATGGTCGCGGTGACACAGGTGTCACAAAAACCATGCAAGATCATCCATTAAATTAAGTTTTAAAAACCAAATACAACAACATTGTCTTAGGACGTTGACTCAAGCAACTGAAACTACAACCTGATAACATATATCATTGTTCAGAAAACACAAACATCGACATGAAACAAACACAGTTTAAGGACTGTGACTCGTCCAGGAAAAAGTCATATCCCTTAAACTTGGATGACCTCGGACTCTTATGCAGCGGGAAAACGTAACATACCGCGCCAGATCTTTAGTTCCCTGAAATACATGTAAGTTGAAAAATCAATAATAATGTTGAGCGAGTTCATGTGTAAGTGAGTAAGTAAAACCTTTGTATGTATAAAATCCTGGTATATAGCAAATAAGGAAAAAGAGATCACCAATGGTTTGCAAGGCCATTGATATGTGTGAAGTGCAAGTAGGAAGACTCAAACCTAGCGGATTTATGCGTTGGGCACAAAGTCACCCCGAGGTCCGTTATGCTGGGCCTGGGGCTGGGCTCGCTACACCCAGATAGATCTACCGCTCCTGTCCCTCGGTCCTACCCTGAGGATTAATGGCCTCAAGTTTCCGCCTACCCACTCACATGATCTAGTAGTAACCCTCCTTACGCTAACCATACCATGTATAAAGCAATTGTAATCAAAGTAACATGTATTTCACCCCCACAGTTTAGAAAACTGAAAACAGTTAAGAGTAAAGGGGGACATGAACTCACAGTGGTGCGTCTCTAATAAGAAGATCTCCTGACTAAACCGCTGAGCGACGACCTACACGTACTAAATCTATTAGACGGACGACCGTGCTTTAAGGTTTAAGTTTTTGGGAAATAGTTAGACAACTATTTCGTAATTACACTTAGTAATTATTTTGGTAAATATTTTCCTTCCCAAGGATGGGGGTTTTAATACATGCGCGTTCTTAAAATTTGAAATATATTATTAAGTCTCACTTAACATATATTTTATTTCTAACTCCAAAATATAAATATTTTTCCCAAAAATATTATATTTAATCCTTATAATTTTCCAAAATAATACCTTTGTCAAAATACGCGTTCACTAGTATTTTTCCGAAAATGCATAAGTTACGTTTTAAAGATCGGGTGGTATTAACTATACCGTTGTAACATAAATATTTATCGTAAGCGCGTTCGTATTATTTTGGATCCATTAACACTTGGTAATATTATTTTTACCCTAAAATAATATTTGTATAGTTCACAAATAATCATAAAAATCTTACACAAGTGTTGTTACGGAAAATATATATACTAAGTATATATTTTAGCAAGTTTTATTTCATGAAAATCCCACCTCCGATATTTAGAAATTTTGTAAATAAAATCATGGCGAAATCTATATTTCGAAAACAAGTTAAAAATATATTTATAACACTTGTAGTGAAAATATTTCCAAGTGTTAGGTTTTTGGAAAAATTTCGCCAGAGTTTCCCCTGTAACTGGAGGTGGCCACGCTTTCAAGCGTATCATTTTCTTTTAAAATTCAAACCAACAATGTTCCCAACATTATCAAACAACATTTCAACATTAAACTAGTCAAAATATATATAAATCGCAAAAATTACATGAACTTGTGGTTTGTCCAAAAATATGTAGTAATTTCTATTACTTTTAGTGGATCTCTTTGTATGAATCCATCCGGTTTCTCGAAAACCTTGTTTTTAAAGAAGTTACACCTTTACAACTTCTTGTCAACTTTTACAAAAATAGTTCTTTGTCGAAGCTTAGTGTTACACAAGTGTTTTCATACTTGTGTGTTTAAAAATCACACTTGTTCATGAAAGATCCGGTTTTAAAATATGTTTTCTTCTGACACTTGGTTCTTTGAAAATACCATTTGTAGATCCGTAGATCTACTCGTTTAGAACACTATTTCATATGAAAAATCGATTTTACACAAGTTCATGTTTAGTGTGTAGTAGTGTTTCATCATTTAACCCTTTTTACACTAAAACATACTCTATGTCATGATCTATGAACACGACTAATCCGGGTTAGATGATGATCCGTGCTACCACAACATAGATCGGCACTAAATAATTACACAAAACAAGTCTTACAAGATTTACACAACCCTTATGCTTTTAACCAACATGTTCATCATTTATGTAAACTTTTAGCATGTCTTCTTGTAAGTTCATGACTTTTAACCGACAAAGTTCGTTTTAGCCACTTTAGAATAGATCAAGAGGGTTTTTAAAGTCACTTACTACTAGCTCGAGGCTAGGGAAGAAACTAGTCGAAAAACGCGTGGATAAAAGCAATGAGGTGAGGTCCTTCACTATCCGAATGCACCGAGCTCCTTTGTATGAGTTCCTTGACACTTGTATGCACTTGAAATGGCTTGATCAAAACTCGAAAATGATGGATGGATGGGGGTGGTGTTCGGCCGTAAGCTTAAGGAGAGGGAGAGAGAGTGATGTTCAAGTGTTGTGGTGAAGGTTATGTTGGTTTAAGCTTGGTACTTATAGGAAATTTCAAGATCATTAACCAAAGGGTTTAGTGTCACCTTGATATGGGGCACAAGTGATTAGTTTAATCAAAAATAGGACAAGGGTGTCCCTTGGGGACCGAATTCGGTAAGAGGGGGGGGGGTCTTTAGTTAGATTCCAACTAATAGTTAGGATTTAGTTAAGTTATGTTGGAGGTTAACTCGGTTACTAGTGTGTTATGCATTATAGCAGGTGTTAGGGTATTCGGGGACCCTAACTGGTTCAGAAAAAGAGAAACAATGTTAATGGCAATATTTTTGTGTTCCGGGTAAAGTCCGGTTGTTCGGTCGGATCGTGATCCGTTAAAGCGCTTAACAAAGCTTTAAAGTGTCGTTATTATTATTTTTAGTGACACAATTTATTCCCGACACTTTGGAAAGTGTCTAGTCGTATTTTCTCATGTTTTGACACTTTATTAGTTAGCTAAATGCTGAATTTATAATTAAAGTGCTGAAATTTGTACTTAAAGTACGTTTTAGGCACATCCGGTCACTATAACTTATACCTAGTGACGCAGTTCTACAACCCTCTTATCCCTACATAACTACTTGTGTATTAAACTATCTCGGGCTCATACAGGCCTTAGAGGCAGTGTCTGCCTGATGCTGGCTATATCAGCATGTTTGATGGGTTATCCGTTCATTGTGCTACTGTGCTTTTGTGCATCAAGGTTGTCACTAGAGTTCAGTATGTAATTAATGGAGTGACAGCAAATAAAGTATGATGCAAGCATGTACATGTATCAGTATTCAAGTAGCAGTTTATCCATAATTTCAATTAAGCACAGTAATTAAGCAGTAATTAATTATTAATTAAGTCGTACGGATACCTGATTTGGTGAGGGTTGTCACATTCTCCCCCCGTTAGAAAAATTTCGTCCCGAAATTTTAAGTTCTGCTCCTAGCAGCAGGGTTCTTGGGAAATAAGTGGGGGTATTTCTCTTTCATCCGGTCCTCACACTCCCAGGTGTATTCAGGACCATGTCTGGCATTCCAACGAACCTTGACGAGCTTGACACTGCTACGGCGGGTTTTGTTCACTTTCCAATCCGTAACCTCAACAGGTTCTTCTTCAAAATGGAGCGTGTCGTCAACATGAATCTCGTCGGTGGGAATAACAACGGTATCTTGAGTTGGACTCTTCTTCAAATTTGATACATGAAATGTATCGTAAACGCCATTCAGTTCAGCAGGTGAGTCCAGCTTGTACGCTACTAACCCAATTCTTTCCAAAATTCTGAACGGACCAATATACCGCGGATTCAACTTTCCACGCTTCCTGAAGCGTGCCACACCCTTCCAGGGTGATACCTTTAACAAAACCATATCACCTACCTCAAACTCTAGAGGTTTCCTTCTTCGGTCCGCATAACATTTCTGACGATCACGAGCCGCCTTGATGCGATCTCGGATCTGTGCGATCTTGTCTGTGGTTTCCTGGACCATATCAGGACCAACCAATTGTCTATCACCTGCATCAGACCAACAAAGCGGTGATCTGCACTTGCGGCCATATAGAGCTTCAAATGGCGTGGCACCAATACTGGTGTGATAGCTGTTGTTGTACGAAAATTCGACCAATGGCAAATGCTTATCCCAGCTACCACCCAAATCCATAACACATGCTCTCAGCATATCTTCCAATGTCTGTATCATCCGTTCGCTTTGTTCGTCGGTCTGTGGGTGAAATGCAGTGCTCATATTCAATTGTGAGCCAAAAGCTTCTTGGAAGGATTGCCAAATCCTTGATACGAACCTTCCGTCTCTATCAGAGATGATCGAGAGAGGTACTCCATGGCGCATAACGATTTCTCTCATGTAAATTTCAGCCAACTTGCTCGTATTATCCTTCTCTCTGATAGGTAAGAAGTGCGCATATTTCGTTAATCGGTCCACTATTACCCAAATAGTGTCATGACCTCTTGGTGTTCTTGGCAACATTGTAATAAAATCCATGGAGATTTGTTCCCATGTCCACCTGGGAATTTCTGGTTGTTGCAGAAGTCCTGAAGGCTTCTGGTATTCAGCTTTCACTTTGGCACATGTTAAACACTTGCTCACATAAACAGCAACATCGCCTTTCATCCTAGGCCACCAATAATAATCTTTAAGATCCTGGTACATCTTATCCGCTCCTGGATGGATAGAGTACCGTGATTTGTGTGCCTCATCAAAAATAACTTTCCTCAAACCACCAAACAGAGGAACCCAAATCCTTTTCTCAAAACATAACGTTCCTTCCTCGTATGGCACCAATTGCTTCTCCATCCCACGGAGATATTCTTCTTCAAGGTTTCTTTCCTTAAGAGCTTCTTTCCGCGCGGCACGAATGCGCAGAGAAAGATCCGTTTGTATAATCATCTCCAAAGCCCTAACCCTTATGGGCTTGATCCTTTCTTTTCGACTTAGGGCGTCGGCGACCACATTCGCCTTCCCTGGATGATACTTTATCTTGCAGTCGTAATCATTCAACAACTCAACCCATCGTCTTTGTCTCATATTCAACTCCTTCTGGTTGAATATGTGTTGCAGGCTCTTATGATCTGTAAAAATTGTACATTTCGTACCATAAAGGTAGTGTCTCCAGATCTTTAATGCAAATACCACTGCGCCAAGTTCCAAATCATGTGTGGTATAATTCTTTTCGTCTACTTTCAGTTGGCGCGATGCGTAAGCTATAACCTTCTGGCGTTGCATCAACACGCAACCCAAACCTTGAAGTGAGGCGTCACAGTATACCACAAAATCGTCAGTACCTTCCGGTAGTGCTAAGATTGGCGCATTACAAAGCTTATCCTTCAGCAGTTGAAACGCTTCTTCCTGTTTGATTCCCCAATCAAACTTCTTATCTTTCTGCGTGAGGAGCGTCAATGGTTGAGCGATCTTTGAAAAATCCTCAATGAACCTTCGATAGTAGCCCACCAAACCCAAGAATTGCCGAATCTCGGTTGGCGTCTTTGGCATTTCCCAATTCTTGATCGCTTCGATCTTGGTGGGATCCACATGAATTCCATCTCCATTTACCACATGTCCAAGAAACTGGACTTCACGTAGCCAAAACTCGCACTTCGAGAATTTGGCGTACAGCTGCTCCTTTTTCAGCAACTCCAAAATAGCTCTTAGATGATGTTCGTGCTCAACCTTTGTCTTTGAATAAATCAAAATGTCGTCGATAAATACAATCACGAACTTATCCAAGTACGGCTTGCAAACTCTGTTCATCAGGTCCATGAAAACTGCAGGCGCGTTTGTCAAACCAAACGACATAACTAGGAACTTGTAGTGTCCATAGCGAGTTCTGAAGGCTGTCTTCGAGATACTTTCCTCCTGTATCCTTAGCTGATGGTATCCAGATCGAAGATCGATCTTTGAATAAAATCTTATGCCTTGCAGTTGGTCAAACATATCATCGATTCTTGGCAGAGGGTATCTATTCTTGATCGTTAGCTTATTCAACTCCCGGTAGTCAATACACATACGAATACTACCGTCCTTCTTCTTGACAAACAGGACCGGAGCTCCCCAAGGCGAGAAGCTTGGTCGGATAAATCCCTTGTCTAACAACTCTTGAAGTTGTGTTGACAGTTCCTGCATCTCAGATGGGGCAAGTCTATAGGGTGCCTTAGCTACAGGTGCGGCGCCTGGGGCTAAATCGATGCGAAACTCCACTTGCCTCTGAGGCGGCAATCCAGGCAAGTCCTCTAGGAAGACTTCTGGATATTCCCTCACGATAGGGATGTCTTCGATTTTTGGCTCAGCAGCTTTCTTATCTACAATGTGTGCTAGGAAGGCAGCACATCCCTTCTGCAAACACTTTCGCGCTTTCAAGCAGCTGATAATTCTTAAAGGCGTATCTCGCTTCTCTCCATGAACCACAATTGTTTCACCATCTTCGGTTGGGATCCGAACGACCTTTTCATGACAAACAATTTCTGCCTTATTGCCTGATAACCAATCCATTCCTACCACCACGTCGAAGCTTCCCAGCTGGACCGGTAGTAGATCCAAAGCAAACTCACGCTCTCCCAATTCGATTACGCAACCTCTGACAACTTCATTGGCTTCTATCAACTTTCCATTCGCCAATTCGATTGAGTACGGAATATCTAATTTACTAGCGGCTAACCCAAGCATATTCTTAAACTCTAACGATACGAAGCTATAATCGGCACCAGTATCAAATAAAACGGATGCATAGCGTTGGTTTACAGGGAACGTACCAGTAACGACATTGGGATCCTGGCGCGCTTCCCTTGCTTCGATATTGAAAACTCTTCCACGGGCTTGGTTCAATTCTGGGCAGTTTCTCTTATAGTGCCCAATATCACCACAGTTAAAGCATCCAGGTCTTTGCCCGTTTCCACCTCCATTTCCAGCTTGATTGTTACTTTGGTTACGATTCACAGCGCCCGCTTGATTCACATTGTTGCCTCGATTCCCATTACCTCCATTGTTTCCTTGTGGGCGATTTCCATTTCCACCCCGGTTATTGTTTCTGTTTCCAAATCCTCCTTGGCCTCCCTGGCCAACAGTGGCCCAACAAGAATCCTTCGAGTGGCCAGGTTTCCCACACGCTTCACATACTTTCAAACCACACCGGCCAGAATGGTGACGCTGGCAGGTGTTGCACTTGGGCTGGGTGCCCATATATCCCTTTCCTTTCTTTCCACTACCAGCTGTAACCTGAGCTGGCGCGCTTGACTCTCCTTTCTTAACAACCCCACTAGTGCCTTGTTTGAAGTTCGAGAACTTCCGTTTGTTACCTGCGGATGACTCGACGTGAGTCTCCTTCTTCTTAGTCTCGACATCATCGAACTTGTTTAGGCGGATAGCCTCCTGAGTGAGAGCCACGCTCAGATCAATTGCCTCAGTGATTGTTGCAGGCTTGGAGGAGGTCACCATGCTTATGATTTGAGGAGCTAATCCCCAAATGAAGCGCTCAATCCGCTTGAATTCTGGAGTGACCATATAAGGTACCACATGCGACAGGTCGTGAAATCTCTGAACGTACTCTGCGATCTTCGGACCTTCCATCTTCAAATGCCAAAACTCAGTTTCCAACCTTTGGATTTCGGCGCGAGAGCAATACTTTCTACGCATAAGCTCTTTCAGCTCGGTCCATGTCATTGCGTAGGCTGCGGCTTCTCCAAGAGTCTGCACTTGCAAATTCCACCAGGACAGGGCTCCATCCAAGAATAGCCCAGAAATGTAGGTGACTTGCTGGTCTGGTGCACACTTGCTCATGCAGAGAACAGATTCCGTCTTCTCGGCCCAAAGAACAAAGCGACAGCACCTCCGGTGCCATCAAAGTTGACAGGCTTGCAGTCTAGAAACTGCTTGTAGGTGCACCCTGCACATACGTTACAACATGAATGGCATTAGCATCTTTGCTAGAGATATCCAATTAGATCATGGTATGTCTTAATGACTTAGTATTACCATGAGGTGGATTGTTGTTGCAGTATTGCCAGAATTACTTCCACTAGTCCCTCCTAGAGAGGCGGCGTACTGTGCGATGGCAGCAGCGATGACTTGCTGAAGCTCTGCCTCATTGGTAGGCATCGGCATTTGACGTCTCGGCGACATCTTCTAAAAGATGTGTTCACGTGGGTCAGGCCATAGTAAAGCGTACGTATATAATGATAGTAATAGTACATAACATCTCATGTTATAAACACACCAATCACATAACATCCCATGTTACAATCATATCAATCACACAACATCCCATGTTATAAAACACAAATAATCAATCAAAACATCACATATGATGAGAATACTGCGATTGCATTGCTATAAATCGAGACCACATGGTAAAGTGTACAGGTACATAATAGTGTCATACATCATCATCGACTAAGGGCTACATCAACCCAGTCCAAAAGAATATCAAATCAGTGTTAATACATCTATATACATGTCAACAAAAGTCAGAATCAGTGTGCAGTCTCCAAAAAGTAGCTGTGCAGTCAGAGCAATCGCCGTCTTCTCACCAATGTCCACCCATGCTGTACTAAAGATGCCCTACACTGATGGCGGTGGAGGAGGGGGAAAATGGGAATAAAACAAACGTCGCAAATGGAGCCAGTCCTCCTCCATGGCTCTCTGGGAACGCAACCAGGACGCCATCTGCTGCTCCAGTGCCAAAAGGTGTGTAGCAGAGTCTGGTGGTAATGGTCGAGAGGGCTGCGAAGTGGCAGGGTGGGTCTGACCCTGACACTGGCACGGCGGTGGCTGGGCTCTCTCGAGCTCCTGTATGCGCCGTGTGAGTGCCTCCTGCTGGACAACAAACGATATCAGAAGTCCTCAATAGAATACCCCATATGGAAAGGATGGTAGGGGTCGGATGGCGGCATAATAGGCGGTGACGTCCACAGAAATGGCTCACTGGCTGGATCGAAAGGTGGCACAGAGAATGGAGGAACAGGGGGAATAGCAGTAGAAAACTGTGGCACAACTGGGATAGATGTCGGCACATGTCCAAAGGGATGAGCCGAGGAACCCTCTCCAGGTCGAGCTGGAGGTGTGAACTGAGGGAACGAAAAAGAGGAATCAATGTGACGTGCACCGGTGGTATGTGGGGGAATAGGTGGGAGCTCATCATCAGCGTCAATCCACCCATTCTGGGTGTGCACATACCGGGGATCAATATGGGTCGCGAATAGTGCATGCTTGGGCTCCAGGGGAACAAGATCAGGTAGGGGAGCAACAATAGGGTCAACAGGTGCATCAGCGATGAAAGGGGCATCAGCCTGATCAGCAACAACAACATGATCGCCCTCCAGAAGTGGAACATCGACAGGGTGATCATCATTGGGTAGATCAGCAATCACAGGGTCAACAACGGGTATACCAGCATGAATAGGGTCATGCTCAAACACCGGGTCAAGAGCGGCTACCGGCTCGGGGGGCCATGGCAGGCTTGGGGTCATCAAACGCCATCTCAAAATCTGCGTGGTCAGCAAACGCAGGGTCAGCAAGGTCAACTGGGTCAACCGGGTCCTCCATAGGCTGATCCAAGGGTATAAACTCTATGTCCTGGTCAGGGTCAAATCCTGGTGGAAAGACAGGGTCGGAATCCTCCTCAATGTCGTGATCGAAAGCGAAGCTAGGGGCAGGGGCAGCAGGATGCCCTATCAGGATCTGAACCGTGGGAAAAGTGCTGCGCACTCTGAGTGTGTGACGGTGCGGAGGCCACAGACTCGAAAGAGTCTGGGACGGGTGAGTGTGCAGGTGACTCCTCAGCTGGAGCATCTGCGAGCAACAGAAGACCACCGTCAGCTAGAAGGGCCTCGCCCTCAGCATCATCCTCCAGGGGCTCGTCATCAAATAAATCGACGTCGTCATCAATAGCGGCGTCAAGAAGCATATCGAGAACAGGATAAGCGGCCAAAAGTATGGGGGCAGGGATCTCTACGAGCGGTAGGTCCCCAGCAAAAGGGCCATCAGCGGGCTCGTCGACAGCATCGGGTAACGCAAAGGGCTGGAAGTCATCCTCCTCCGTGCTAGTAACATCTGATGTGTGAATCTCATGCTCCGAAGACTCTCGGTCGTCTGATACAATGGGCCTAGGGCCCGTAGTGTCCGAATCACCAGTGCCTGATGAGTCCATGGTGTCTGTATAACACAAATATGCACCAATAATCAATCATACAATCAGGTAAACACATTAGTCACCAATTAAGCAATCAAATAGTTCTCCTACTCCCACTAGTCTCCCAGCCTCCCAGACTGATCTTCCTAGTCCCACTAGCCTCCCAGCCTCCCAGACTGCTCTTCCTAGTCCCACTAGCCTCCCAGCCTCTCAGACTGCTCTTCCTAGCCAATTTTCTCAGCCTCTCAGACTGACTCCCTAGTCCCACTAGACAACTACCTCGGTCTCCCAGACCGAGCCTCGGCCTCCCAGACCGAGCCTCAGCCTCCCAGACTGAGCCTATAAATAATAAATAAAATGTGCTCAACATTTGTTTATAAAAACGTTTTGGATCTGGACTTAAGTGGTATGCAGTGTAAAAATGTTTTCGTGAGAGCCCTAGTGATCATAGTCTAGACTCGAGAAGGAATCTTAGTTCGCTATGATCAGAGCTCTGATACCAAGCTGTCACACCCTGGCTTTGCGGAAGCGTGGTTAATTTGGTGTGACTTCTTAATACCATAGCTTAACCATAACAAGCTATATGAAATAAAAACCATGCAAGATCATCCATTAAATTAAGTTTTAAAAACCAAATACAACAACCTTGTCTTAGGACGTTGACTCAAGCAACTGAAACTACAATCTGATAACATATATCATTGTTCAGAAAATACAAACATCGACATGAAACAAACACAGTTTAAGGACTGTGACTCGTCCAGGAAAAAGTCACATCCCTTAAACTTGGATGACCTCGGACTCTTATGCAGCGGGAAAACGTAACATACCGCGCCAGATCTTTAGTTCCCTGAAATACATGTAAGTTGAAAAATCAATAATAATGTTGAGCGAGTTCATGTGTAAGTGAGTAAGTAAAACCTTTGTATGTATAAAATCCTGGTATGTAGCAAATAAGGAAAAAGAGATCACCAATGGTTTGCAAGGCCATTGATATGTGTGAAGTGCAAGTAGGAAGACTCAAACCTAGCGGATTTATGCGTTGGGCACAAAGTCACCCCGAGGTCCGTTATGCTGGGCCTGGGGCTGGGCTCGCTACACCCAGATAGATCTACCGCTCCTGTCCCTCGGTCCTACCCTGAGGATTAATGGCCTCAAGTTTCCGCCTACCCACTCACATGATCTAGTAGTAACCCTCCTTACGCTAATCATACCATGTATAAAGCATTTGTAATCAAAGTAACATGTATTTCACCCCCGCAGTTTAGAAAACTGAAAACAGTTAAGAGTAAAGGGGGACATGAACTCACAGTGGTGCGTCTCTAATAAGAAGATCTCCTGATCAAACCGCTGAGCGACGACCTACACGTACTAAATCTATTAGACGGACGGCCGTGCTTTAAGGTTTAAGTTTTTGGGAAATAGTTAGACAACTATTTCGTAATTACACTTAGTAATTATTTTGGTAAATATTTTCCTTCCCAAGGATGGGGTTTTTAATACATGCGCGTTCTTAAAATTCGAAATATATTATTAAGTCTCACTTAACATATATTTTATTTCTAACTCCAAAATATAAATATTTTTCCCAAAAATATTATATTTTAATCCTTATAATTTTCCAAAATAATACCTTTGTCAAAATACGCGTTCACTAGTATTTTTCCGAAAATGCATAAGTTACGTTTTAAAGATCGGGTGGTATTAATTATACCGTTGTAACTTAAATATTTATCGTAAGGGCGTTCGTATTATTTTGGAACCGTTAACACTTGGTAATATTATTTTTACCCTAAAATAATATTTGTATAGTTCACAAATAATCATAAAAATCTTACACAAGTGTTGTTACGGAAAATATATATACTAAATATATATTTTAGCAAGTTTTATTTCGTGAAAATCCCACCTCCGATATTTAGAAATTTTGTAAATAAAATCATGGCGAAATCTATATTTCGAAAACAAGTTAAAAATATATTTATAACACTTGTAGTGAAAATATTTCCAAGTGTTAGCTTTTTGGAAAAATTTCGCCAGAGTTTCCCCTGTAACTGGAGGTGGCCACGCTTTCAAGCGTATCATTTTCTTTTAAAATTCAAACCAACAATGTTCCCAACATTATCAAACAACATTTCAACATTAAACTAGTCAAAATATATATAAATCACAAAAATTACATGAACTTGTGGTTTGTCCAAAAATATGTAGTAATTTCCATTACTTTTAGTGGATCTTTGTATGAATCCATCCGGTTTCTCGAAAACCTTGTTTTTAAAGAAGTTACACCTTTACAACTTCTTGTCAACTTTTACAAACATAGTTCTTTGTCGAAGCTTAGTGTTACACAAGTGTTTTCATACTTGTGTGTTTAAAAATCACACTTGTTCATGAAAGATCCGGTTTTAAAATATGTTTTCTTCTGACACTTGGTTCTTTGAAAATACCGTTTGTAGATCCGTAGATCTACTCGTTTAGAACACTATTTCATAAGAAAAATCGATTTTACACAAGTTCATGTTTAGTGTGTAGTAGTGTTTCATCATTTAACCCTTTTTACACTAAACCATACTCTATGTCATGATCCATGAACATGACTAATCCGGGTTAGATGATGAACAGTGCAACGACAACATAGATCGGCACTAAATAATTACACAAAACAAGTCTTACAAGATTTACACAACCGTTATGCTTTTAACCAACATGTTCATCATTTATGTAAACTTTTAGCATGTCTTCTTGTAAGTTCATGACTTTTAACCGACAAAGTTCGTTTTAACCACTTTAGAATAGATCAAGAGGGTGTTTAAAGTCACTTACTACTAGCTCGAGGCTAGGGAAGAAACTAGGCAAAAAACGCGTGGATAAAAGCAATGAGGTGAGGTCCTTCACTATCCGAAGCAATGAGGTGAGGTCCTTCATAACTCGAAAATGATGGATGGATGGGGGTGGTGTTCGGCCGTAAGCTTAAGGAGAGGGAGAGAGAGTGATGTTCAAGTGTTGTGGTGAAGGTTATGTCGGTTTAAGCTTGGTACTTATAGGCAATTTCAAGATCATTAACCAAAGGGTTTAGTGTCACCTTGATATGGGGCAAGAGTGATTAGTTTAATCAAAAATAGGACAAGGGTGTCCCTTGGGGACCGAATTCGGTTAGAGGGGGGGGTCCTTAGTTAGATTCCAACTAATAGTTAGGATTTAGTTAAGTTATGTTAGAGGTTAACTCGGTTACTAGTGTGTTATGCATTATAGCAGGTGTTAGGGTATTCGGGGACCCTAACTGGTTCAGAAAAAGAGAAACAATGTTAATGGCAATATTTTTGTGTTCCGGGTAAAGTCCGGTTGTTCGGTCGGATCGTGATCCGTTAAAGTGCTTTACAAAGCTTTAAAGTGTAGTTATTATTATTTTTAGTGACACAACTTATTCCCAACACTTTGGAAAGTGTCTAGTAGTATTTTTCTCATGTTTTGGCACTTTATTAGTTAGCTAAATGCTGAATTTATAATTAAAGTGTTGAATTTTGTACTTAAAGTACGTTTTAGGCACATCCGGTCACTATAACTTATACCTAGTGACGCAGTTCTACAACCCTCTTATCCCTACACTCTCTACTAGTGTAGTAAACTATCTCGGGCTCATACAGGCCTTAGAGGCAGTGTCTGCCTGATGCTGGCTATATCAGCATGTTTGATGGGTTATTCGTTCATTGTGCTACTGTGCTTTTGTGCATTAAGGTTGTCA
Source organism: Helianthus annuus (assembly GCF_002127325.2). Taxonomy (NCBI): domain Eukaryota; kingdom Viridiplantae; phylum Streptophyta; class Magnoliopsida; order Asterales; family Asteraceae; genus Helianthus; species Helianthus annuus. The sequence continues at coordinate 58,003,120 of NC_035434.2, read as the reverse complement.
CTAGAGTTCAGTATGTAATTAATGGAGTGACAGCAAATAAAGTATGATGCAAGCATGTACATGTATCAATATTCAAGTAGCAGTTTATCCATAATTTCAATTAAGCACAGCAATTAAGCAGTAATTAATTATTAATTAAGTCGTACGGATACCTAATTTGGTGAGGGTTGTCACACATAGGGGGCAGGACAATTACCTTTTTCAGGAGTACGTTAGGGTGATAGTTGTTTTTTACGGCGATGTCAGGCGCGCGATGACCATACACCCTTAAGAGACGCCATTTCAGTGTTTCCCGCCTGTCGTGTCGCCTCCCCATTGGTAGGGTTTCCCCGCTTGTTGGTCCAGTTGCCCAACGTATTAAATGAGATGGATATAAGTAGCCGGAGGCCCCTTATGAGAGATCTTATCCTTCCAACTTCTTCTAGGCGATTTTCCCTCTTCTTCCTTTCCTTCTTTGCTTTCTATCATTTATCCTTTCTTGTTCCTAATTTTGTAATCATGTCGACTTCAACAAAACCAGAGGCCTCCTGCAAGGGTAAGAAATCTAAACCCAAGGACCCTTTGAGGGCTGACCAAGCGATTATCAACTAGAGGAAGGATGAGTTTTAGCAACTCAGCTGGGGGTTCAAGTTCCCTGTTAACTAGGACCCAGTTTCCGACTCCGGGGAGTATGGCCCATGATGCTCCCCCTGGATACATTACTCTATATTCCTCTTTTTTCAAGGAAGGTAACTTCCATCTTCCCATCACCAAGTTTCTTGGGGAGGTTTTGACACATTACGGGCTGCATATCTCTCAAATTAGCCCTGTTGGTGTGACATCAGTGCCTCCACGGCCATCAAACAAATACCAAATCAATGAAATATTGTGTTTCATACTTGGGATTTGTATAAATGTGTGTATTATTTGCACATAGCAATTCTTGTTCGATTTCAAGCTCTGAATCGCTTTCTAGAAAGTTATACGCAAACTGATGCGTAAACGTAATCAGTTTAACATGACAAACACTCCGGAACAGTGACATGGGCTTAACATACCTTAAATAACCTTTACATAACTTAGAAATAAGTTTTGGAGGGTTTAGTGTGTCGAAATCAAGTTTATTCGCTTACAGGTACTAATTTTGACAAACTGTGAAAGTATGCCAATTCGTACTGTAACGAACATTCTGGAATATGATCATAAGTTAACCATGCCCTAAATATCCTTTACATAGCTTAGAAATAGGCTTAGAGGTGTTTGGTGCGCAAAAATAAACTTATTTGGTCAAATAGGGTCTAAAAGCGTCAAAAAGTGCCTAAGTTTGCATTTTCGCGCATATCTTACGTTCTGAATATATCCGGACATCAAAAATTTATGTAATCATTAAAATATTTTATTTAGTGATTGGCATGATAAAATTCCATTCGTCGCGTAATTTGGATCGTTTTTCGCGTCCGTTCGTGTTTCGTCGTAATTAACCGAACAACACAACCGTACGACCAAACGAAGCGACATCCGAGATGTTTTTGAGCATATTTCATGTTCCCTGTACTTTAACTTCATTTTAGAGCCTTTAAATGGGGTTAACGGGGCTTAAACGTGCCAAAAATGCATCAAAAACCAAGTTTTACACCTGCAGCGACTAAACTTGACATTCTGTCAAAGTTAGGCTTAGGAGGGGCGCATATGACTTAGGGAAAGTCTACGTGGCCCACGTAAACTCCCCAGTTCTGCAAAAATGGTTTTCTTCAATTAGCAGCTGGTTTCTGGCTTTGGTTCTTGGTTTTTCAATACCATGAGCTTGTTTTGGGGCACCCATAGGTTTGTAAAACAATGGGCACACATGGAGGGCCAAGATTGAAGCTCGTAAATCGAGGAATGATCCTAACGGTGGCCCGAAATCTATAAATACCCATCATGTTTCATTTGCAACCTCACACCATGATTCATTTCTGCTCTAAGTTGGGGTTTCCACACCTCATACCTGAGCAACTTGAATCAAATCTCCATTGCTTGGACCTTTTGTAAGTATCCTTCATGCTTTTATGCGTTTTTAAGCGTAAAATTCAAACAATGTTTGACTTTCTGCTTTGACCAGTCAAAGGTCAACACGAAGTTCATTTGAATTTCGCAACGTGAGCGTAATCACGATGGTTGTAGTCCCTTGTGACTATACCTACTGATTACCATGTTATTTAGGCATAGTGACGAGTCATGGTTTCGGTCAAAATACGCGCTTATGCGTATTTTGCAACCAAACTATTCTTGGGTATCAAAACCCTTTGTTTTGATATCAAACTTGTTTTCTAACTTCGTAAAGCATGTTTTAACATGTTTAGCTCGTCACTTTTAGTTTAGTGCTTATATAGGGTCGTAAGATAAGCGGTCTAAACAACTGCTTAGACTTTCGAACCCGACACGTTTGGTCGATCATTAGGATCCGACCAAATATATTTTGTGACCATAATTGTATAGGGAATAACCTTTCGAGGTTATACCTTATGGTCACTTCGTTTAGATAGTTGTATGATAGGTAATTTATATGCCTTAGGAAAATGACCAAAATGCCCTTTTTACGCATAAATTCGTTTTAAGCATATGTAACCTAAATTTTTACATCTAAACTAATTAGATAACATTATTAGATATGTTAAGGCATATAATACTTGCCATAGGACTAGTTAGGCGGTCCAAACGCGTTTTACACGAACGATGCATTAAAGTAGCCTAAGCTACCTAAACGAGTCGTAATGGGTCGTAAGCACTTAGGATAGGTTTCGTTTTAGAATTTAGGCTTTGTTAAACCATATTACATGAGTTCCTATACTTATTTGGTTTACGAAACCTCATTTTATCCGTTCTTCCGATTTAGGTCCGGTTTATTAACATAGTTACCTATATTAGGTGGCGTTAGATTTCCGTGATCCCTCTAGCTTTGCTTGGTTGTTATTCAAGACTTCTAAGCATCCTGAAGTGAGTACATAGTTCCCCTCTTTTATGTTTCCAAATGTTTTGGAGTGATACACATGTGCCTACTTGTTACTTTCGTGCTTTTCATACTTTTATAACATATACTTGTTATGTTCATTAGTACACATATAGTACATGATTTCATTATGTTTTTGCTATGTATGTTTTATTAGCATGATATGTGACACCTGGGTCACTGTGACCATCAAACAAATACCAAACCAATGAAATATTGTCTTTCATACTTAGGATTTGTACAAATATGTGTATCATTTGCACATATCAATTCTTGTTCGATTTTGGGCTCTAAATCGCTTTCTAGAATGTTATACGCGCACTGATGCGTAAATATAAACAGTTTAATGCAACGGACACTCCGGAATAGTGAAAAAGACTTAACATACCTTAAATAACCTTTACATAACTTAGAAATAAGTTTTGAAGGCTTTGGTATGTCAAAAACAAGTTAATTCGCCTACAGGGACTAAATTTGTCAAACTGTGAAAGTATGCCAATTTGAACTGTAACAGACATTCCGGAACATGACCATAAGTTAAACATACCATAAATATCCTTTACATTGCTTAGAAATAGGCTTTGAGGGGTTCGGTCTGCTAAAATAAACTTTTGGGTCATTCAGGGACAAAAAGCGTCAAAAAGGGCACAAGTTTGCACTTTCGCGCATAACTTACGTTCTGAATACATCCGGACATCCAAAAATTTATGTAAGCACTAAAATATTTTATTTTAGTGTTTGACATAAGAAAAATACATTCGTCACGCCATTTGGATCGGTTTTCGTGCTTATACACATTCCTTCGTAATTAACCGAACATCGCGATCGTACGGCCAAACGAACTGACATCTGAGATGTTTTCAAGCATATTTCATGTTCCCTGTGTCTTAACATCATTGTGGAGCTTGAAATTGGGTTTGACGGGTGTTAGAAGTGCCGTTACGCAACGAAACAAGGTGCAGGGGCTGAAACTGTAATTCTGCCAAAGTTAATGGCTTACGGACCGTAAGCCATGACCCTTACGGTCGTAAGGGGTCCCCAGAACAGCAGATCAGTTTAAACAGCTGTTGCCTCTTCAGGATAATGAGGGGCCAATTTGCACTTGCCTCTTCAGGATAATGAGGGGCCAATTTGCACTTGCCTCTTCAGGATAATGAGGGGCCAATTTGCACGTGCCTCTTCAGGATAATGAGGGGCCAATTTACACTTGCCTCTTCAAGATAATGGGGGGCCAATTTGCACGTTCCCCTCCAGGATAATGAGGGGCCAATTTGCACCTGCCTCTTCAGGATAATGAGGGGCCAATTTGCACTTGCCTCTTCAGGATAATGAGGGGCCAATTTACACTTGCCCTTTCATGCTCATGAGGGGCCATTTTGATGTTACCATAAAGTTTCAACAAGTGTATGGACAATATCAAAGCACGATATTCAAGAAACGATCCTAACGGTGGTCCATTTCCTATAAATACCCATCATCCATTTCATTCTTCCTCACAAAATCTGATCTAAAGAGCTCTAAGTTGATGCCCTTGCTTCATACCTGAGCTATTTGGATCGAGATTAGCTTGCGGGGACCCGTTGTAAGTGTTCCTTCGTTCTTTTATCGCTTTTCGTGTCCGAAAGTCAAACTATGTTTGACTTTCTGCATTGACCAGTTTATGGTCAGCTGCGAATTTCGTTCGAACTTCATAACGTGAGCGTGATCACGATGGTTATAGTCCCTAGTGACTATACCTACTGATTACCACGTTATCTAGGCTCAGTGACGAGCCGTAGTTTCGGCCAAAATGTATTCTTGCGTATTTTGTAACCAAACTACTATTGGGTGTCAAAACCGTTTGTTTTGATACCAAACCGGTTTTCTAAACTTAGTTAAGCATGTTTTAACATGCTTAGTTCGTCACTTTTAGTTTAGTGCTTATATAGGGTCGTAAGATAAGCGATCTAAACAATCGCTTATACTTTCGTACCCGACCCGTTTGGTCGATCATTAGGATCCGACCAAACACATTAGGTGACCATAGTTGTATAGGGAATAACCTTCCGAGGTTATACCTTATGGTCACATCGTTTAAGTAGTTGTATGATAGGTAGTTTATATGCCTTAGGTAAATTACCAAAATGCCCTTTTTACACCAAAATTCATATTAAGCATATGTAACATAACTTTTGACATCTAAACTGATTTGGTAACAATATTAGACATGTTAAGGCATATTTTACTTATCATAGGACTAGTTAGGCGTTCCGAACGCGTTTTACGCGAACGACACGTTAAAGTAGCATAAGCTACCTAAACGGGTCGTAATGGGTCTTAAGCACTTAGGTTAGGTTTCATTCTAGTATGTGGGCTTTGTTAAACCATATTACATGAGTTCCCATACTCGTTTGGTTTATGAACCCTCATTCTATCCAATCCTCCGATTTAGGTCCGGTATATTAACATAGTTACCTATATTAGGTGTCGTTTGATATCCGTGATCTCTAGCACTGTTTAGTTGTTACTCAAGGACTACTAAGCAATCTCAAGTGAGTACATAGACCCCTCTTTTACTATTTTCCAAAATGTTTTGGGGTGAAACACATGAGCCTACTTGTTACTTTCATGCTTTCCATGTTTTCATATCATATGCTTATTATGTTCATTAGTACACTTATAGTACATGATTTCATTGTGTTTATGCTATGTATGTCCATTGTGCGCATACTTAGTACATCATTTTACATTACATTTTATGCTATGTATGCCCATTGCGTGCATATGTACATCATTTTACATTACATTTTATGCTATGTATGCCCATTGTGTGCATACTTAGTACATCATTTTACATTACATTTTATGCTATGTATGCCCATTGTGTGCATACTTAGTACATCATTTTACATTACATTTCATGCTATGTATGCCCATTGTGTGCATACTTAGTACATCATTTTACATTACATTTCAAGCTATGTATACCCATTGTGTGCATACTTAGTACATCATTTTACATTACATTTTATGCTATGTATGCCCATTGTGTGCATACTTAGTACATCGTTTTACATTACATTTTATGCTATGTGTGCCCATTGTGTGCATACTTAGTACATTTATTCATCACATGCTTACATTTTGGTATGACATTTGGTTTGTTCAAATGAGACAATGTACATTCATTAACATTAGCTACACCGCTCGTTAGTAGGTAATGGTACCATAGGACTTGACAACTCCTATTCCTGAACCCTAGGTTTGTTTGGGTGGAAGGAATGACCGAATTTGATAAACATAACAACAAGATAGACCTTTAAATTCGTTTAGGGGTTTATCGCCACAGTCACAAGGCTTGGATGTATGCATTTTCACAATACCGCATAGATGTTTATATCAGTATAGCATGCATTTGTTCCACAAAACATAACTTTGATTTAAACCATGTTTTACTTCAATACCTTGTTTTTGTGCATTTTACATATGGTTTAGTTGATATATTTCACTTACCATACATGATATTTTGGATACACATTACATGATTTACATTAGACATAAACATTTTGACATACATATACACAATTCATGATTTAAATTAGACATAAACATTTTGACATTGATATACACAACTCATGATTTACATTAGACATAGACATTAGACATGGTTTTCACACAAACATTTTGACATTTGATTATACATAAACATTTTACAATGGTGGTTTGGTTTGAGTAAGTGATTTAAGTAACGAGGCGTGCGTAATATGATACAAGCATGGTGGATACGCCGCTGGTACTTCCTATATATCAGTGCTTGTATGGTATTACATATCGTAGCGTTATTTGAATCATTTCAATTTAGACATATAACATTTTTTACAAATAACATACTTTTCACAATACATTGTTTACAAACAACTTATCTAATACAAACTCATTACTTGGTTATTACTTAACCATGTATTATTCTTTTATACATATATATCATTTGGTTTATTTATCAATTTTCAAATGATTTACAAGACAAAGCAAATTACAAGGTTCATGACTAAACATTTTCTTAAACATAAGTCATGAATCTTATTTTCACAAAACCTATGTATCTCACAGGCATTTTTTTTGCTGACGTACCTATTTTCACATGTGTTCCAGGATATGATGCATAGGATTTATCAAGATACACTTAGGCGGACTTGGGCCTTAGTGACAATAAAAGATGCAAGAATAGTTATTTATGTTATATTTCTTTGATTGTCAAGACATTGTAACTCTTTTATTCAATAAAACCATATTTCAATTTCCATGTGTTATGAAATAATGATTCTGTTACAACACTCCCCGACGTTTCCGCCACGTTTTGTTGTTCCACGTGGTCGGGGTGTGACATAAAAGTTGGTATCAGAGCTCATGGTTATAGGGAATTAAGTTATTAGTAATGCTTTGACCTAGTCTATAACCTTCCTAGGACCCTAACGCGAGTTTACTTGCGTTTAGACATAAAACAACACCGTCACCTATCCTTAAGTGACAACAACAACAAGAACATAAATTTCAAAACCGCTTTGAAAACTAATCATCTGTTCTAGGATGATTGATTACTAGGTTTTGAACCCTTTGTTATATGGTTTTGAACCCCTTTGAATTTTCAAAACCTCGTCAAAGTTTGGGTCTTATAGTGTGAACACGTGCAATCTGGAAGAGTGATGCCTGCACTCTGAGTTTTCTGTCTAAGGCTAGAGTGTTTGTACAAATTCACATAATTGGACCAGTCACTCTTACCTGGGAACTCTTGGGGTGAGTGTCCACTTATAGGCTAAAGCATGTCTTCGCGATACATTAATATGACCTGCTTACTTTGATTAGTCACCGTCTCATTTGTTTGCCTTAGGTAACAAACAAATGATCGTGATTTCTATGCGTTGTCATTTTGTTTTATTTACCAATAACATTTCATTTGTTTCCTCCTATATCCTTCATTTCCTACAGAATGTCTCTTTATCGCAACGATGCGCAGATATCCGAGCAGACTGCCAAGTTTGCCCAGCGGATAGGCGAAGTAATTCTGAAGACTGTTGAATTAGGCATTGCCATGTCTCGTCTCAACAATGAAGCCACTCAAGGGCCACCAAAGGAAACAGAACTCAAGCCTGCACCACCAGCCAAGAAACCAATCAAGGAATCAAAGACCATGGATGAACAGACTGGATCCCCTAAGAGGTCAAAGAAGCGAAAGGCTTCTCAGAACTTCGCCTTGGTCGCTCACAATGGTCAAGCCATCCCCAACCAACCAGATCAACCCCCTGCTAGGAAGCCATACAAAGGAACTACTCCTTTGTGCAAACGATGCAACCGTCATCATTTAAACATCTTACCCTGCTTCAAATGTACCTACTGTGGGCGGTGGGGACATCTGATTAACATATGCCGCTTTGCTATCCAAAACAAAGCTGCTATAAACATTGCTGCTACCCAACCACAAGCGAATCCTGCTCAAGCTCGCTTCCCGCCTGGATCGTGCTACAACTGTGGCAAGATGGGTCATTTCGTGAATAAATGCCCGAAGCTTGCTAAGGAAAATCCAACCCATGGATGAGCAGTTGGCTGTTTAGAAGATGTTGTTGTCTTATGCTTTTGTTTCTTCTATTTACTTGTAATGTGAAACAATCTGTCCCGTTCATAAATAAAAGTTGTTGTTCGCAATTCTGATATACAAGTATAGTTACATGTATGTATGGCATTCCCCTATGATGCCTACATTAAGGAACTATGTTCCTTGCAAACTACTTTTGTGAAAAATTTTCCCATTTTTTGCGTTTACTCATGATTTCCTTGGTAAATTCTAAGTACTCGTTTTATTCTAAGAAACGAAATACAGGAAATAAAGTGACATTATGAGTAATCGTGCTTCTATGCCTTTGAATCCTTGGTTAGATAACCAAGGATATTTTCAAATCTCATACCCATTATGTTCTGATTTCTTCAACATGCATAACATAAGTTTTCAAAACAACCTATATGATTTCAAAACATTCTATATATAGTTCGAAAACATTTTTAATATAGTGTATTTACTTAACATGACAAATGCACAAAGCTTTGTCTATGTTTTCAAAAACAACCCTCATGATTTCAAAATATTTCATATAGTTTGAAAACAATTTTAAGTAATATATCAAGTGCACGATTTCAAAAGCATCATTCATATTTTCAAAAACCTTATACATAATTTCAAAATTCATCTCGCATGATTTTAAAACATTTTTATAAATATACTTACCTAGTACACCTACTTTATGATTTCAAAAGTATTATGCATAAGGTTTCAAAAACATTGAACACATTCTTTTTAAGAACCCCATGCATAGTTTTCAATAATATTTATCCTCATACATTGACTTAACTTTCAAATTCCGCTTCATATGTTGCCTTGGCATATTGAGCATGATACGCGCAAAATGCAACATATAAATTATATCAATTGTGGCATAAAACTAACCCTTTTTAGTACTAATGTTAGAAAAAGTGTGTTTTTATCTTCCTTTTGTATTTTCAGGATGAAATGAGCTCAAATTAACAAAAGAAGTAAAAAGACAGCTAAATCTAACATAAATACAAGAAAAGGGACAAAGGTGGATTGCCCGACCCCTCGACAACATCCTCCCAAGCAAAACAGAGAAGACAGAAGACTGAATACGCCCCGTGCTCAGCGAGCACGGGGCCGTGCCCAAGAAGCAGCAGAAAAGACAAACCTGTAGAAGCTTCTATTGCTCACCACGGGGCCGTGCCCAGTGAACACGGGGGCGTGGTCAAAGTATAGCAGGCGCATTAATTGTAATTGCGAATTACAATTAATGAGGAGAGATAGTGTCAGACGGGCACGGGGCCATGCCCAGCGGACACGGGGCCATGCCCAGGCTTCTGTTCAGCCTATAAATAGGAGTGCTTGGAGACATTTCAACTCATCCTTTGGCACACCACCTCTCTCACACTTCATCCACCACCCACCACCATCACAACACCATCATCCACCACCATCATCCATTGTCCATCATAGAGTGTGTGAGTCGTCTTGGGATCCAAGATCGATCGTAAGAGTTCTTGACAATCAAGGCCATGTTTGCCTAAGTCTCTTACATCACTTGGTGAAGACAAGCGTTTAGTATAATACTTTTTATTTTTAATCTTTTGCACTTTTTAATTTGTTTTGTATTAATGGCTTTAATAACTAGTTTCTTATGTTGATGGTGATTCTTCCTTATCGTTTGTCCGTGGTGTCTTGGCATTATTTTACTGTCTATATAAAATAAAAGATTTTCACCATTCTTATCTCTACGATCTATATGGAGGTATGTTGGCTACCTGGTCGGGGGTTAAGGGAACGGTTTGGTAAGGGTCTTGCCCTTGTTCAGCGTTTAGAGGTCCTGCAAGGGACATGGGTCAAATTTAGTAGGATCTCCTTCAATACCCAAAGGTATTGGATAGCGGGGATCCAAACTCTTTGACCCCCTCATAAGTAAACTACTATTAATACTATAACCCGGCTATTTAGGACTGTATCCCTTCTGAATCAGACTACTTAGTCGAGGGTAACGTCGCCTTCAAAAGAGGGGCCTACCATAATTTGCATTAATAACTTAATTCATTATCTTTCAATAATCCGACCCTTTAGGATTGTATCCTTGCTGACTCAAACTACTGGGTTCAGGGTAACGTCGCCTTCAAAAGAGGGGCCTACTACAATAACTAAGATAATCTCTTAAACAAGTGCAAAAGTGCGAAAATAATCAAAGGTTATACTAACACACGAGTCGGATCCAAGTGATTCATCTTGTCTATCTGTTTTATTTTATTTTACTTTTCAGCATTTAGTTAGTTTTATTTCTTAGTTTTAAAAAAAATCTTTTCTAACATTTTGATTCGATTAGATGTTGAGGATAAACCGGTACTAAAAGCTCTTATGTCCTTGGACGACCTCGGTATCTTACCAACACTATACTACGTCCACGATGGGTGCACTTGCCCATATGTGTGTCTAGTGTTATTAAATATCGTGTTTTATAAATTTAAAACTTGGCTAAACTGTAAAAAGGGCTTAAAATATATACCTAAAACATATATACACTAACGCACATCAAGTTTTTGGCGCCGCTGCCAGGGACACAAGGATTTTGAGAAAGTTAGGAATCAACGGCCTAATCATTTTGTTTATTTTCTTTTTAATTTTTTTAGGATTTTCTTAGTTTTTCAGCTTCTGCAGAGCTCAGCACGGCCCGTGCCTACTGAACACGCCCACGTCCTCAATCATTGGAACTGGCAATCCTGTTTTAAGTCAGACAGTAAGCTGAACACGGGTCCGTGTCCACTCAACACGCCCCCGTGCCCAAGATTCGGTTACTGAAAACAGAACTGTTAGATCCCGGCGGTTGGTAATTTCTGACACAAACATGAGTGATGGTAATTCTTTTTACTTTCAGCACTCTTATGGTACGTGGTCTCAATTATGTGGAGGCAAACATAAAGAATTAGAATGTTACTTTCTAAATTATAAGCCCCACTATATAGACCCACCGTCTCCCTATAACCTTAAGAGGGGCAAAACTAAAAATAATCACTATCTCTCCCTCGAGTGCGCCCAACCAGATATTCTAGGAGAAATGCTCCTTGACGAGTTATTTCAACTAGAAAATCTAGTTCTAAATTGGTTAAGAGAGCTTAGGAAGGATTTCATTGATCCATCCCAAGACGATGACCAAGAAGAAATGTTGGGGTCGCATGAAAACAACCTCGTTGTTCCCAATCCTACCTTCATACCTAGCAAAGACATGGACGATAGTCGTCCCTGTGCCGATTGTGCCATGAAGGACTCTCCATCGACTTCGTTCGGTGCATACATAGACCTGAGCGATTTGGCATATACCTTCTTTAACGAGAGCCCGGAAAAGGGTTGGACTTGTCCACCTAAAATAAACATAGGAATCACCCTCACCGACAACCTCTTGCGTTCTCGTCTTGGTCTAGGACAATTAAGGTATCTTAGGCACTTTGGGGTTGTTCCATCTAGTAAGGAACCACCCGATCCGAATAGATTCCTTAGAAATAGACGAACTTCATAATCAGCCCCTCGACACGGGGCCGTGTCCAGCCAACACGCCCCGTGTCCACCAAAAGATTCCCTTCTGACTTTTACGTCAAAATACGGACAAACTGTGTCAGGATTCTATCTGCACACGGGGCCGTGTCCAGCTGACACGGGGCCGTGTCCAGCACGCTGTCGTTTTCTATAAATGAAGCCAAGAATTCTGCGCATTTGGACCATCTAGGAACAGAGATTTGAAGGAATCTTCTCTCAACTATCCTAGGTATGTTCTAAAAGAAGTTTCCAACAACCCTCTTGTCCTTTCCTCTTTTATCCATTTCCTCTTCTTCATCTTTCTCCAAAAACCTCCATTAAAGCTTGAAAATTCAAGCTTTATGGCAAGAAATATTGAGTTTTGATCAAGGAATCTTGTTAAAAATAAGTTGTATAACATTAAGTTACTATTGATCAAAACGGCTTCACAAATTAGAAAAATAACTTAAAACTTCAAGATTCCTTGTTTCAAAATTCTGCAGAAAGATGAACACGGGGCCGTGCTCACTGAGCACGGGGCCGTGTCCAAAATACTGTTTCATAAAAATAAGTTGTTTCCGGTTTATTTTCACAGAATGTCAAGTGAAAACAGTGAAACATCGTCAGTGCATTCAAGAAACAGTAGAAGTGGAAGAAGGCCTTCCATTGAAGCTACCCTTGTACACTACGTCATGGCACTACGGGAAGCAATCGATGAAATGACTTCGGTAGAGGAGGTCCTAATAAACCGTATAAATTATCTTACGGTGGGGCTGGAAAATAGTTTTCAAGAAATTAACCTCTTGCACCAGAGGTTAAATATTCTTGTAACACCTCCCATGGATCCCATCCTCCCTCAAGAGGATTGGAACCTAGCACTTGGAGTCAACAACCCTACCGGATGGGATGATATTCCAGCAGAGCCTCCTCTTGAAGTTCTGCAAGAAGTCCCGGTGGAAGTCACACCTCCTCAAACCGATGCCAACGAGCCCTCCTTTCTCCTCCCAAGGGAGATAGAGGAATGGCTCGTGGACATATGAGGAGTCCATAACCGGTGAAAGGAGTTCTATGAAGCCACATTCAACCGACACTACTACCTTCTCATAAATTTTGCTAATTAAAATAACTTGTAGGCTACGGCTCCTTGAGTTTAAGCTTCTTGTGCTTACTTATCTAACTTACTAGTATTTTAGGACTATGTAATTCTCTCTATGGTTTTTAATGGAATGATGGTTTTAAAGTTTTAATGGTGTTATGAGAAATAAAACACAATCATGGTGGTCAAGGATAAACAAGGGAAACGAGAAACATGGCCCATGCATGAAAACAGGGCCATCCGACAACAATTTCTCCATTACAGTAAGCTCAGCACGGGTCGTGCCCAGCCAACACGGCCCCGTGCTGAACATCCTGCAGACAAATGCCCAGTTCAGGTAACTTGACACGGGCCGTGTTCACCGAACACGCCCCCGTGTCCAGGCTTCTGTTTCTTTTCTTCAATTTTCGTTACTGGCACCTGAACACGGGGCCGTGCCCGGTCACCACGGGGCCGTGTCCAGACTGCCAGTAACATAAAATTTTGCTTTTAAACACCATTTTACACATCCAATCAACCTAAAAACTTATTTTTGGGACACATTGAGGACAATGTGTAATTTAAGTGTGGGGGGATGCTAAAACCTTGAATTTTGCAAGTCCTAATAACAAGCCTTACACAAAACTCTATTGGAACCGCTAATCACCCCAAATTTTTTTTCAAAAATTTCATTTTTTACTTGTCTAAGTTTAAGTTGGGAATTCTAATTTTAACAAGGTTATATTTTTACGAACTTACAACCGATAGCGTCGTGATAAAAAGAACCAACATAAGAAAATTATGAAACGGCATGACAAGCTTAGTTAAAATTTGATTATATATACTTGATCACATAAAAACCCATTCCCACAAAAGTGAGTTTTGAGCCTTTATAGAGCATACAAATACACATCTTTACAACTAAATGCTCATTTTTCGTTTCTTGTGTGAATAGCCGCTTGGTTCTTACGACTCTAGAACTTGCCACGACAATACATTCCTGGTCCTTACCAACTTAAACCCAAGTAAGTAAATGATGGAGGCATTAGGACTAACCCTTTTTTTATTTTTCTTTTCACCTACCTAAAAATTCCCCCTAGTTAACCCCTTTGAGCCTAAACCTTTTCATTTCTTAACCCAAAACCCTTTTTACCCACCAAAAACTTTTTTTTTAAACCTTTATTTTAGTAACAAGCTCGGTTTTCGTGTGACTAAAATATATATATAAGATGAAGTTGGAAATAAACAAACAAAGCTCCTTAAACAAAAGCTTGTTTGAATAAATACTTCATAAAAAAATAAAAAAAATAAAATAAAAAGTCACAAAAACAAAATGTTTTACGAAAACCGATGCTTTTTACTCCTTTCGCCCTTTACGAAATAAGTTCCATGCCGCTCTCGAGTGATTCACTAAAAAAATACACCTTCGGCCGAGTGTGAGTGATTTCTCTCGTGAGGTATGTGAACCTGTATATAAATGGAATTTTACAAAGGTAAGCTATGCCTTAATAAATAATTTATCTTATGAAACGTTTTTAATAAATCATGACGAATAGGATTGTAAATAAGTAAAAATAAAACCTAAACAATCTTGGAAAATCCCGACACTCTATGACAAGCCCAAAACCTTCTCTTCTACCCATTCCATTTGGGAGTGAATAAAGCCACGTTATAAAGAGTTTTGCTTAAGGACAAGCAAAGATTCAAGTGTGGGAGTATTTGATACGCGCAAAATGCAACATATAAATTATATCAATTGTGGCATAAAACTAACCCTTTTTAGTACTAATGTTAGAAAAAGTGTGTTTTTGTCTTCCTTTTGTATTTTCAGGATGAAATGAGCTCAAATTAACAAAAGAAGTAAAAAGACAGCTAAATCTAACATAAATACAAGAAAAGGGACAAAAGTGGATTGCCCGACCCCTCGACAGCATCCTCCCAAGCAAAACAGAGAAGACAGAAGACTGAACACGCCCCGTGCTCAGCGAGCACGGGGCCGTGCCCAAGAAGCAGCAGAAAAGACAAACCTGTAGAAGCTTCTATTGCTCACCACGGGGCCGTGCCTAGTCAACACGAGGGAGTGGTCAAAGTACAGCAGGTGCATTAATTGTAATTGCGAATTACAATTAATGAGGAGAGATAGTGTCAGACGAGCACGGGGCCATGCCCAGCGGACACGGGGCCGTGCCCAGGCTTCTGTTCAGCCTATAAATAGGAGTGCTTGGAGACATTTCAACTCATCCCTTGGCACACCACCTCTCTCACACTTCATCCACCACCCACCACCATCACAACACCATCATCCACCACCATCATCCATTGTCCATCATAGAGTGTGTGAGTCGTCTCGGGATCCAAGATCGATCGTAAGAGTTCTTGACAATCAAGGCCATGTTTGCCTAAGTCTCTTACATCACTTGGTGAAGACAAGCGTTTAGTATAATACTTTTTATTTTTAATCTTTGGCACTTTTTAATTGGTTTTGTATTAATGACTTTAATAACTAGTTTCTTATGTTGAAGGTGATTCTTCCTTATCGTTTGTCCGTGGTGTCTTGGCATTATGTTAATGTATATATAAAATAAAAGATTTTCACCATTCATATCTCCACGGTCTCTATGGAGGTGTTGGCTACCTGGTCAGGGGTTAAGGGAACGGTTTGGTAAGGGTCTTGCCCTTGTTCAGCGTTTAGAGGTCCTGCAAGGGACCTGGGTCAAATTTAGTAGGATCTCCTTCAATACCCAAAGGTATTGGATGGCGGGGATCCAAACTCTTTGACCCCCTCATAAGTAAACTACTATTAATACTATAACCCGGCTATTTAGGACTGTATCTCTGCTGACCCAGACTACTTAGTCGAGGGTAACGTCGCCTTCAAAAGAGGGGCCTACCATAATTTGCATTAATAACTTAATTCATTATCTTTCAATAATCCGACCCTTTAGGATTGTATCCTTGCTGACTCAAACTACTGGGTTGAGTGTAACGTCGCCTTCAAAAGAGGGGCCTACTACAATAACTAAGATAATCTCTTAAACAAGTGCAAAAGTGCGAAAATAATCAAAGGTTATACTAACACACGAGTCGGATCTAAGTGATTCATCTTGTCTATCTGTTTTATTTTATTTTTTACTTTTCAGCATTTAGTTAGTTTTATTTTCTTAGTTTAAAAAAAAACCGTTTCTAACATTTTGATTCAATTAGACGTTGAGGATAAATCGGTACTAAAAGCTCTTGTGTCCTTGGACGACCTCGGTATCTTACCAACACTATACTACGTCCACGATGGGTGCACTTGCCCATATGTGTGTTTAGTGTTAGTAAATATCGTGTTTTATAAATTTAAAACTTGGCTAAAGTGTAAAAAGGGCTTAAAATATATACCTAAAACATATATACACTAACGCACATCAGAGCATCTCAACCTCATAAGCATTTTACTTCATGTTTTGACTTAAACACGTCCAGTGCAAGGTTTCGAAACATCTTCAACTTTTAAAATCCATATGGGATCTTTTTATCTCCACAATTAGACCCTTGTGGATGATTATCATACAAATCAGAGTCCTTAGTTGGATTCCTTGTGTACCTTAATTCGAACATTTCGGTTCCTTAGAATCACAATCGAATTTTCTCTTTAAGATCTTTCTATCTTTATAGTTAGATTGTTAGAAATATTTAAAGCACCAATCAAAATCCACTGATTGG
This sequence comes from Helianthus annuus, assembly GCF_002127325.2. NCBI lineage: Eukaryota > Viridiplantae > Streptophyta > Magnoliopsida > Asterales > Asteraceae > Helianthus > Helianthus annuus. Next base: position 57,986,281 of record NC_035434.2, on the reverse strand, counting down.
ATACCTGGTGTGCTTTGAATACATGTGCACAGTTAGCAGAACAAATTAACAAAATGATAACAAATCAAGTTAAACAATTTTGTGGTTATGTGACTATGTGTTTATGCATTTTGTGTTTTCTTTTATGCATTTTTTTTTGTGCTTTTGTATACTCTGGATATTCGTTATCCAAATCCTCGTAGAACCTTTCGTATCTTCATATGAGGGATTCGTAGAAGGATATTCAAAAAGGTACTACCTTAAATCCTTGTTGGGCTTCTACATGATAGTTAAGACCCTTGGATTGTATAGTACCACTCCACGATTCATAAGAGACCCTTTTAGTGGTCTAGTAAAAAAGATTGATTCAAAAATCTGGTTAAGAATGACATGTGATGGTATAAGCTGAAAAGACTCCTTCGTTGTCTATTAAAATCATTGATTTAATAAAAAGGGACCCTATGGTGGTCTAGTCACAATCATCACAGGCTCGTTCATTGTTTTCTTCCCCTACACATTTTAAGATGCACTAAGTGACCATGCAAGGAATTACGTAATTATGGATGCATACATAATTAAGAAGTTCAGTGCACGGAAACCACAATAAGACTTATTATGTGTAAGAACCGATAGTGACAACCATAACGAAATGTGAACAATGTAATAGAGGTACGGTGGACGCACCAATGACGCTTTATATACTTGTATATAAGTGTCCCTCTCACATTACAAGCATGATGTTATTCTAAATTACTAGAAGTTCAGGACGCTAACCAGTGTTGTTTGATCTTTTCAACTTCATGTTTCAAGCTCTCACAAGTTTCCTCTGAATAAATTTCGGGACGAAATTTCCTAAAGTAGGGGAGACTGTGACACCTGGGTCACTGCGACCATCAAACAAATACCAAACCAATGAAATATTGTATTTCATACTTGGGATTTGTACAAATATGTGTATCATTTGCACATATCAATTCTTGTTCGATTTTGGGCTCTAAATCGCTTTCTGGAAGGTTATACGTGCACTGATGCGTAAATATAACCAGTTTAATGCAACGGACACTCCGGAATAGTGAAAAAGACTTAACATACCTTAAATAACCTTTACATAACTTAGAAATAAGTTTTGAAGGCTTTGGTATGTCAAAAACAAGTTAATTCGCCTACAGGGACTAAATTTGACAAACTGTGAAAGTATGCCAAGTTGAACTGTAACAGACATTCTGGAACATGACCATAAGTTAATCATACCATAAATATCCTTTACATAGCTTAGAAATAGGCTTTGAGGGGTTCGGTGTGCTAAAATAAACTTTTGGGTCATTCAGGGACTAAAAGCGTCAAAAAGTGCACAAGTTTGCACTTTCGCGCATAACTTACGTTCTGAATACATCCGGACATCAAAAAATTCATGTAAACACTAAAATATTTTATTTTAGTGTTTGGCATCAGAAAAATCAATTCATCACGCCATTTGGATCGTTTTCGCGCTTATGCGCATTCCGTCGTAATTAACCGAACATCGCGATCGTACGGCCAAATGAACCGACATCTGAGATGTTTTCAAGCATATTTCATGTTCCCGATGTCTTAACATCATTTTGGAGCTTGAAATTGGGTTTGACGGGTGTTAGAAGTGTCGTTATGCAACGAAACAATGTGCAGTGACTGAAACTGTAATTCTGCCAAAGTTAATGGCTTACGGACCGTAAGCCATGGCCATGACCCTTACGGTCCGTAAGGGGTCCCCAGAACAGCAGATCAGTTTAAACAGTTGTTGCCTCTTCAGGATAATGAGGGGCCAATTTGCACTAGCCTCTTCAGGATAATGAGGGGCCAATTTGCACTTGCCTCTTCAGGATAATGAGGGGCCAATTTGCACTTGCCTCTTCAGGATAATGAGGGGCCAATTTCCACTTGCCTCTTCAGGATAATGAGGGGCCAATTTACACGTGCCTCTTCAGGATAATGAGGGGCCAATTTGCACCTGCCTCTTCAGGATAATGAGGGGCCAATTTGCACCTGCCTCTTAAGGATAATGAGGGGCCAATTTGCACCTGCCTCTTCAGGATAATGAGGGGCCAATTTGCACTTGCCTCTTCAGGATAATAAGGGGCCAATTTACACTTGCCCTTTCATGCTCATGAGGGGCCATTTTGATGTTACCATAAGGTTTCAACAAGTGTATGGACAAGATCAAAGCACGATATTCAAGAAACGATCCTAACGGTGGTCCATTTCCTATAAATACCCACCATCCATTTCATTCTTCCTCACAAAATATGATCTAAAGAGCTCTAAGTTGATGCCCTTGCTTCATACCTGAGCTATTTGGATCGAGATTAGCTTGCGGGGACCCGTTGTAAGTGTTCCTTCGTTCTTTTAACGCTTTTCGTGTCCGAAAGTCAAACTATGTTTAACTTTCTGCATTGACCAGTTTATGGTCAACGTGAAGTTCGTTCGAACTTCATAACGTGAGCGTGATCACGATGGTTATAGTCCCTAGTGACTATACCTACTGATTACCACGTTATCTAGGCTCAGTGACGACCGTAGTTTCAGCCAAAATACGTATTCTTGCGTATTTTGTAACCAAACTACTATTGGGTGTCAAAACCGTTTGTTTTGATACCAAACCGGTTTTCTAAACTTAGTTAAGCATGTTTTAACATGTTTAGCTCGTCACTTTTAGTTTAGTGCATATATAGGGTCGTAAGATAAGCGATCTAAACAATCGCTTATACTTTCGAACCCGACCCGTTTGGTCGATCATTAGGATCCGACCAAACACATTAGGTGACCATAGTTGTATAGGGAATAACCTTCCGAGGTTATACCTTATGGTCACATCGTTTAAGTAGTTGTATGATAGGTAGTTTATATGCCTTAGGTAATTTACCAAAATGCCCTTTTTACGCCAAAATTCATATTAAGCATATGTAACATAACTTTTGACATCTAAGCTGATTTGGTAACAATATTAGGCATGTTAAGGCATATTTTACTTATCATAGGACTAGTTAGGCGTTCCGAACGCGTTTTACGCGAACGACACGTTAAAGTAGCATAAGCTACTTAAACGGGCCGTAATGGGTCGTAAGCACTTAGGTTAGGTTTCATTTTAGTATGTGGGCTTTGTTAAACCATATTACATGAGTTCCCATACTCGTTTGGTGTACGAACCCTCATTCTATCCAATCCTCCGATTTAGGTCCGGTAGATTAACATAGTTACCTATATTAGGTGCCGTTTGATATCCGTGATCTCTAGCACTGTTTGGTTGTTACTCAAGGACTACTAAGCAATCTCAAGTGAGTACATAGACCCCTCTTTTACTGTTTTCCAAACTGTTTTGGGGTGAAACACATGTGCCTACTTGTTACTTTCATGCTTTCCATGTTTTCATATCATATGCTTATTATGTTCATTAGTACACTTATAGTACATGATTTCATTGTGTTTATGCTATGTATGTCCATTGTGCGCATACTTAGTACATCATTTTACATTACATTTTTTTCTATGCATGCCCATTGTGTGCATATTTAGTACATCATTTTACATTACATTTTATGCTATGTATGCCCATTGTGTGCATACTTAGTACATCATTTTACATTACATTTTATGCTATGTATGCCCATTGTGTGCATACTTAGTACATCATTTTACATTACATTTCATGCTATGTATGCCCATTGTGTGCATACTTAGTACATCATTTTACATTACATTTCATGCTATGTATGCCCATTGTGTTCATACTTAGTACATCGTTTTACATTACATTTTATGCTATGTATGCCCATTGTGTGCATACTTAGTACATTTATTCATCACATGCTTACATTTTGGTATGACATTTGGTTTGTTCAAATGAGACAATGTACATTCATTAACATTAGCTACGCCGCTCGTTAGTAGGTAATGGTACCATAGGACTTGACAACTCCTATTCCTGAACCCTAGGTTTGTTTGGGTGGAAGGAATGACCGAATTCAATAAAGATAACAACAAGATAGACCTTTAAATTCGTTTAGGGGTTTATCGCCACAGTCACAAGGCTTGGATGTATGCATTTTCACAATACCGCATAGATGTTTATATTAGTATAGCATGCATTTGTTCCACAAAACATAACTTTGATTTAAACCATGTTTTACTTCAATACCTTGTTTTTGTTCATTTTACATATGGTTTAGTTGATATATTTCACTTACCATACATGATATTTTGGATACACATTACATGATTTACATTAGACATAAACATTTTGACATACATATACACAATTCATGATTTACATTAGACATAAACATTTTGACATTGATATACATAACTCATGATTTACATTAGACATAGACATTAGACATGGTTTTCACACAAACATTTTGACATTTGATTATACATAAACATTTTACAATGGTGGTTTGGTTTGAGTAAGTGATTTAAGTAACGAGTCGTGTGTAATATGATACAAGCATGGTGGATATGCCGCTGGTACTTCCTATATATAAGTGCTTGTATGGTATTACATATCATAGCGTTATTTGAATCATTTCAATTTAGACATATAACATTTTTTACAAATAACATACTTTTCACAATACATTGTTTACAAACAACTTATCTAATACAAACTCATTTTACTTGGTTATTTACTTAACCATGTATTATTCTTTTATACATATATATCATTTGGTTTATTTATCACTTTTCAAATGATTTACAAGACAAAGCAAATTACAAGGTTCCTGACTAAACATTTTCTTAAACATAAGTCATGAATCTTATTTTCACAAAACCTATGTATCTCACAGGCATTTTTTTTGCTGACGTACCTATTTTCACATGTGTTTCAGGATATGATGCATAGGATTTATCAAGATACACTTAGGCGGACTTGGGCCTTAGTGACAATAAAAGATGCAAGACTAGTTATTTATGTTATATTTCTTTGATTGTCAAGACATTGTAACTCTTTTATTCAATAAAACAATATTTCAATTTCCATGTGTTATGAAATAATGATTCTGTTACAACACTCCCCGACATTTCCGCCACGTTTTGTTGTTCCACGTGGTCGGGTGTGACATGCTAGCACATTGATTTTTATATATTACATTTTGTTGCATATGTTCACTCAACATATGGACACATTAATTTACATTTCTACTTTGTATGTTCATTTAGCATATTTAAGTACATTATTTTCATAAAACATGCTTACATTTGGTATGACATTTGGTTTGTTTAATGGGTCATAAATACATTCATTAACACCGATCATGCCGTTCGTTAGTAGGTAGTGGTACCATAGGAATTGACAACTCCCGTTTCTAAAACCGTAGGTTTGTTTGGGTGGAAGGAATGACCGAATTCGATATACATAATTTAGATAGACCTTTAATTTGTTTAAGGGTTTATCGCCACAGTGGCAAGGCTTGAATGTAGGCGTTAGAACAATACCGCATAGATGTTTGTATCAGTAAAGCATGCATTTTACAAAACATAACTTTTGATTTTAATTATGATTTATCAAATACATTGTTTTGTACATTTTTTTCATATAGGGTTGAGTAAATGCTTTTATTTAGTAAATGCTTTTATTCACTATACATTACATTTGGTTATACATGAACATGATTCACATTTGGCATTTGACATTGTTTACACAGAAACATTTTGACATTGGTTTAAACAATACATTTTGGTGGTTTGTTTGGGTAAGTGATTTAAATAGCGAGGCGCGTCTAATTTGATAAAAGTATGGTGGATACGCCGCTGGTACTTCCTATATATAAGTGCTTTTATGATATTACATATCATAGCGCTATTTAAACCATTTCAATTTAGACATATTACATTTTACACAAATAACATATTTTCACATAAACATTGTTTTACAAACAACATATTTTATACAAACTCATTTTTACTTGGTTATTTATTTATCTATGCATCTTTCTTTTATATCATCTAATTTCTTATCACTTTTTGTATGAATTATAAAAGAAAACATTTTACAAGGTTCATGACTACCTTTCGTTAAACATTTTCTTTAAACTTATAAGTCATGAATCCTAAATCAATAAAACCTATGTATCTCACTGGCATTTTTATGCTGACGTACCTATTTTCACATGTGTTTCAGGTGTTGTTTTTAGATGATTATGATGCAAACATAGGATTGGACGAGGGCCTTAGTGACATTAAAAGATGCAAGACTAGTAAATTATGTTATGTTTCCTTGTTTTTAAGACAATATAACCTCTTGTAACTTAATAAAACAAAACTTCAATTTCCATGTGTTATGAAACAATGATTCTGTTACAACACACCCCGACGATTCCGCCGCGATTTGTTGTTTTACGCGGTCGGCGGGGTGACAGAAGAGTTGGTATCAGAGCTCATGGTTATAGGGAATTAGGTTATTAGTAATGCTTTGACCTAGTCTATAACCTTCCTAGGACCCTAACACAAGATTCTTGTGTTTAGATCTTAAACCAATACCGTCACCTATCCTTAGGCGGCAACCACAACAAGAACATAAATTTCAAATTCGCATTGAAAACCAATCATCTGTTCTAGGATGATTTATTATAAGGTTTTAACCCTTTAAGTTTTCAAAATCTCGTCAAAGTTGGGTCTTAGAATGTGCACACGTGCAATCTAGAATGGTGGATGCCTGTACTCTGAGTTTTCTGTCTAAGGCTAGAGTGTTCGTACAAATCCACATAATCGGACCAGTCACTCTTACTTGGGAACTCTTGGGGTGAGTGTCCACTTATAGGCTAAAGCATGTCTTCGCAATACATTAATATGACCCGTTTACTTTGATTAGTCATCGTCTCATTTGTTTGCCTTAGGTAACAAACAAATGATCGCAATTTTTATGCCTTGTCATTCTGTTTTGATTATTCGATAACATTTCACTTGTTTCCTCCTATGTCTTCCATTTTCTTTAGGATGTCTCCTCATCGCAGCAACACTCAGATGTACGAGCAGGCTACCAAATTTGCTCAACGAATAGGCGTAGTAATCCAAAAGACTACTGAATTAGCCGTTGACATGTCCCGTCTCAAGGATGAAGCCGCCCAAGAAACACCAAAGGAAACAGAAGTCAAGCCTCCACAAAAATCGAAGAAGCGTAAAGTTTCAAAGAATCCTCCAGCGGTTACACCAAAACAGACAGGACCTAGCCAAGTGACAGCACCGCCAGCCAAGAAGCCATACAAGGGAACTGCTCCATGGTGTAATCGATGCAACCGTCATCATCCGGATTAAATACCCTGCTTCAAATGTACCCACTGTGGAAGATGGGGACATTTTGTTGACGTGTGCCGCTTTGCTATCCGAAACAAAGTTGTTGCAAATCCTGTTGTTGTTCAACCTCCTGCCAGGAAACCTTATGTCAGTACTGCACCGATGTGCAACAAGTGTAATGCACCTCACCGAGCTTACCTGCAGTGTCGTCTGTGTGCATCATGTGGATGACTCGGTCACCTGGAAAATGCTTATCAATTCGACCCAATCCAAGGTGGTCCAAACCAACCCCAAGTCAACCCTGCTCAAGCTCATTTTTCGTCTGGTACTTGGTACAACTACGGCGAGACGGGTTATCTCAGGAACAAAAGCCCATAGATTTTCAATGCAAATCTAACCCACAGATGAGCATTTGGCTGATTAGAAGAAGTTGCTGCTTTGAATAATTTGAATCTTATGCTTTTGTTTCTTTTGTTGAACTCTGAAACAATGTGTTTAGTTTATAAATAAATCATTGTTTGCAATTCTGATACACAAGTGTAATTACATGTGTGTATGGCATACCCCAATGATACCGACACCAAAGAACTATGTTCTTTAAACAAACTACTCTTGTGATTTCTCCCTTTTAAGTGATCGCTCATGATTTCCTCGAAAATTTTAAGTACTCGTTTCATTCTAAGAAACAAAGTACAGAATATAAGTGACAATTTTAGACAATTACTCAAAATTTCACTTTAAATCCTTGGTTAGATAACTAAGGGTATTTTCGATCTCATACCCATATAGCATTCCGGTTTTCATAACAACACACATAATATATGCTTCTCAAAAACAACCTTCATGATTTCAAAAACATTTTATATAGTTTGAAAACATTTTTAACATAGTATATTTACTTAACATATCATGTACATAATTTCAAAAGCATCAACCATGTTTTCAAAAACCTTATACATAATTTCAAAAATTCATCTCGCATGATTTTAAAACATTTTACAAATATAATATCTAATACACCTACCTTATGATTTCAAAAGTATTATGTAGGGTTTCAAAAACATTAAACACATTTCTAAAAGAACCCCATGCATAGTTTTCAAAAACATTTTGCTCATACATTGACTTAATCTTCAAATTCTGCTTCATATGTCGCCTTGGCATACCTAGCGCCTCAACTTTATGAGCATTTTACCTCATGTTTTGACTTAAGCAAGTCTAGTGCAAGGTTTCGAAACATCTTCAAATTCCAAAATCCCTATGGGATCTTCTTACCTTCACAATTAGATCCTTGTGGATGGTTACCGCTCAAATCGGATTCCTTATTTGAATTCGTTGTATGCTTTAATACGTACTTTACGATTCAATAAGGACAAAGACGAATTCCTATTAAGATCTTCCTATCTTCATAGTTAGATTCTTGATGATGTTAAAGTGTCAAATGAAATCCACGGATTGGATTCCTAGTGTGCTTTAAATTCATGTGCTCAATTAACAAGAAAATTAACAAAATGATAACAAATTAAGAATCAAGATAAACAATTATGTGTTTATGTGTTTTCTTTTATGTTTTGTGTTTTTGTAATCTGGATATTCGTTATCCAAATCCTCGTAGAATCTTCCATATCTTCATATGAGGGATTCATAGTAGGATATTCAAAAGGTACTACCTTAAATCCTTAATGGGCTTCTATGTAATAGTTAAGACCCTTGGATTATATAGTACCATTCCATGATTCAAAAGAGACCCTTTAAGTGGTCTAGTCAAAAAAATTGATTCAGGATCTGGTTAAGAATGGCATGTGATGCTATAGCTGAAAAGACTCCTTGGTGGTCTATTTAAAGAGATCATTTATTGATTTAATTAAAAGGACTCTAGGGTGGTCTAGTCACAATCATCACAGGTTCGTTCATTATTTTCTTCCCCTACACATTACAAAATGCACTGTGTGAACTATGCAAGGAATTACGTAATTATGGATGCATACATAATTATGAAATTCAGTGCACGAAAACCACAGTAAGATCATGTGTAAGAACCGATAGTGACAACAATAACGAAACGTGAACAATGTAATGGAGGTACGGTGGACGCACCAATGGCGCTTCATATACTTGTATATAAGTGTCCCTCTTACATTGCAAGCATGATGTTATTTAAGTTACTAGTAGTTTAGAACCCTAAACCACTGTTGTTTTATCTTTTCGACTTCATGTTTCAAGCTCTCACAAGTTTCCTCTAAATAAATTTCGGGACGAAATTTCCTGAAGTAGGGGAGACTGTGACATCTGTGCCTCCACGGCCATCAAACAAATACCAAATCAATGAAATATTGTGTTTCATACTTGGGATTTGTATAAATATGTGTATCATTTGCACATATCAATTCTTGTTCGATTTCGAGCTCCGAATCGCTTTCTAGAAAGTTATACGCAAACTGATGCGTAAACGTAATCAATTTAACGCAACAAACACTCCAGAACAGTGACATGGGCTTAGCATACCTTAAATAACCTTTACATAGCTTAGAAATAAGTTTTGGAGGGTTTGGTGGGTCGAAATCAAGTTTATTCGCTTTCAGGGACTAATTTCGACAAACTGCGAAAGTATGCCAATTCGTACTGTAACAAACATTCTGGAATATTATCATAAGTTAAACATGCCATAAATATCCTTTACATAGCTTAGAAATTGTGACATCTGTGTCACTACGACCATCAAACAAATACCAAATCAATGAAATATTATGTTTCATACTTGGGATTTATAAAAATATGTGTATCGTTTGCACATATCAAATTCTTGTTCGATTTCGGGCTTTAAATCGCTTTCTGGAAGGTTATACGCGATCTGATGCGTAAATATAACCAGTTTAATGCAAAAAACACTCCGGAATAGTGAAATAGGCTTAACATACCTTAAATAACCTTTGCATAACTTAGAAATAAGTTTTGAATGGTTTGGTATGCCGAAATCAAGTTTATTCGCTTACAAGGACTAAATTCGACAAACTGTGAAAGTACGTCGATTTGTACTGTAACGAACATTTCGGAACATGATCATAAGTTAAACACACCCTAAATATCCTTTACATAGCTTAGAAATAGGCTTTGAGGGGTTCGGTGTGCAAAAATAAACTTTATGCTCATTCAGGGACTAAAAGCGTCAAAAAGTGCATAAGTTTGCATTTTCGCGCATATCTTACGTTCTGAATACATTCGGACATCCAAAAATTTATGTAATCATTAAAATATTATGTTTTAGTGATTGGCTTGATAAAAATCTATTCGTCGCGTAATTTGGATCGTTTTTGCGTCCGTTACGACTTCCGTCGTAATTAACCGAACAACGCAACCGTACGACCAAACGAGCCGACATCCGAGATATTTTTGAGCACATTTCAAGTTCACTATACTTTAACATCATTTTAGAGCTTTAAAATGGGGTTAACGGGGCTTAAACGTGTCAAAAATGCATCGAAAACCAAGTTTGGAGGTGTAGGGGCCTGTTCTGCCATTTTTCAAACTTTGCTGACCTGCAGGGGCCTTACGGACCGTATGCACATCCTCTTGTGGTCCGTAAGCAGGTCCCAGATCAGCAGAAGTTGATTCCAACTTGTTCCAGTTGTTTCCCTCTTGTGCAAATGGTTTTTAGCTTTCTATGGGCTGGTTTAGGGGTGCCCAAGGTTTTCTAAATCAGTGGGTGCACTTGTACGGTCCAGATTGAAGCTCGGGATTCAAGAAACGATCATAACGGATCTTGTTTTCCTATAAATACCCCCTCCATGTTGCACTTCAAACCCACACCTTTGAATCTGAATTGGTTCTCTAAGTTGATGTGATTAATCACTTCATACCTGAGAATATTCGGATCAAAGCTTCCGTTCTTGGACCCGTTGTAAGTATTCTTTCGTTCTTTTACGTTTTTAGCGTTAAAGTCAAACTTTGTTTGACTTTCTGCATTGACCAGTTTATGGTCAACATGAAAGTTCGTTTGAACTTCGCAACGTGAGTGTAATCACGATGGTTATAGTCCCTAGTGACTATACCTACTGATTACCACGTTGATTAGGTGTAGTGACGAGTCGTAGTTTCGGCCAAAATTCGTATTCTTGTGTATTTTGTAACCAAACTACTTTTAGGTATCAAAACCATTTGTTTTGATACCAAACCTGTTTTCTAAATTCGTTAAACATGTTTTAACATGTTTAACTTGTCACTTTTAGATTTAGTGCTTATATAGGGTCGTAAAGTAAGCGATCTAAACAATCGCTTATACTTTCGAACCCGACCCGTTTGGTCGATCATTAGGATTCGACCAAACACAATTAGGTGACCATAGTTGTATAGGTAATAACCTTCCGAGGTTATACCTTATGGTCACGTCGTTTAAGTAGTTGTATGATAAGTAGTTTATATGCCTTAGGAAAATTACCAAAATGCCCTTTTACGCATAAATTCATTTTAAGCATATGTAACATAATTTTTGACATCTAAACTTATTAGGCAACATTATTAGACATGTTAAGGCATATAATACTTGTCATAGGGCTAGTTAGGCGGTCCGAACACGTTTTACGCGAACGACGCGTTAAAGTAGCGTAAGCTACCTAAACGGGTCGTAATGGGTCGTAAGCACTTAGGTTAGGTTTCATTTTAGTATGTAGGCTTTGTTAAACCATATCATATGAGTTCCAATACTCATTTGGTTTACGAAACCTCATACTATCCGATCTTCCGAGTTAGGTCCGGTTATTAATGTAGTAACCTATACTAGGTGCCGTTTGATTTCCGTGACCCCTCTAGCTTTGCTTGGTTGTTAGTCAAGACTTCTAAGCACCCTCAAGTGAGTACATAGTCCCCTCTTTTACTGTTTTTCAAACATTTTGGGGTGAAACACATGTGCCTACTTGTTACTTTCATGCTTTCCATGTTTTCATATCATATACTTGCTATTTTCATTAGTACACTATTAGTACATGATTTCATTATGTTTTATGCTATGTATGTTCATCTAGTGCATACTTAGTACATTGTTTTACATTACATTTTGCTGCATATGCTCATCCAGCATATGGACACATTGAATTACATTTTGAACCTGAAGGGGTAAGGTCCCAAAAACCTCATAATAAGTGCTTGGGACAATACCACAACCTTAACTTTCCGCCTGGCACCTTGCGCGGCCGCGCACTGGTCTCACAAAAAGAAAGGCCTACAACAGTCAACACTTGCGCCTAAAGGGAACCATAAAACCTTGCGCCTTTCCTACACAAAACAAAGGATAAGAATCCAAGGTCAGATACTTCCGCTTAATATCCAGACTTAGATATTATTTGCCCAGACTTGGGATTTATTCACCTGTTTCCACACGATAAGGTGTCACACCAGATTACAACAGTAATCTTCTAGAAGTAATACAATCGTGCACCACCAAGACGGTTATAACCGTCTGGACACGTGTCACTATATCAGACGTCCCTAAATTCACAACGAACGCATGTAAATGAAGAGTAATCTCCACTTAGTCACTTTACACGTGGCCAATCCCTAGCCTTTGATCTAAACCACGATCCGTGTGCTATCACGTCGGATCAAGGAGCATTAACAGAAGGAAGCATAACCGCTTACGGGATTAGCATCTTCCGTTTTCTTTTCACTAACGGGTTTTCCCGCCTTTAAACGACTCCCGGCTATAAATACGAGAAAAATCAGGTATGAATACAAGTTACACACACTTCTCAAATACACCTTCTTCTTCATTACCAATACTTATTCTCACACCGGAGTCAGGTCAAGGAGAGAACCCTCTTCTCCCCTTGACGAGGCTAACGGTGTTCTTTTTTGCAGAATTACCGGAGAAGAAGGTCTGTTAGACCTGAATCGATCGAGTGGAAACTAACCTTTTTATGCGGATTCAAACCCCCTAGATATCTCGGTTCCGGCCATTTATCTAGTGTTTCTTCATTGGCGCCCACCAATTCCTCTATTTTTTCTAGTTTTCATCTCGTTTTGATTTAGTTCTTTTCATCCTCTATTTTGCACATGGCAGAGGATTCATTATTCCACTCATCGGATCCCCAATCCGAGTTTGAAGGGTCTACAACCCAAAACACTCAAAACAACAGTCATTCAGATAGGGAGAATTTCTCAGATCTAATCATAGAAAGATCTCCAGCACATTGGTTCAATAGATGTCAAGCTGCTTTAAACACAATCGTTATACAAATCACCAGATCTGAGGTCCCAAACATCAGATCTGGTGAAAAGAGCAACATTAAGATATTGGACCCACCAACACCCTGTCGGGGGGACATCCAATCTAATCGTAATATTGAGATACAATTCAGAAATAGCAGCCATCAGAAAGTTAAGCCAAAACAAATAAACATGTTTCAAGGAGGTCCATCAAGGAGGACAAACAAACGAAGTTATGACCAACGTTGGAGGGAACAGCAAGTCGTATTTCCCGTCGTTCCAGGAGGACCTCAGGAAGAGCGACCAGTAATTATTAGTGGCATCTTCGGTCATTACCGGACAGACTATACGTTTATAGATCCGGGAAGCTCGATGGACATCATATACGAGCAGTGTTTTAAACAACTTGATCCAGACGATAAAGCACGTCTAAAATCGGTCAATTTTCCCCTCACCGGATTCTGCAATGAAGCTGTTTTCCCATTAGGGCAAATAGCTTTCCCTGTGACTTTATCGGATGGCGAACATTCACGAACAGTTACAGTCAATTTCATGGTCATGCCGGCAACATCACGTCATGATGTTTTGCTCGGAAGAAGATCACAAAGAGAGTTCAGTATGATTACATCTATCCCACACGCTGCATGTGGGTTCCTAATGGAAACCGAAGTTGCAATTCTGTACTCAAGCAAAGAAGTCATGTACGTGGACGACGAGCCACCAGCGAAGGTAGTCAAACCTTCAGCATCAAACGAACCGGAGAAATGGGTCCTGAACGAAGAATACCCAGAGCAGACCATCTCACTAGGACATGCCATTTCACCAGCAACACGAATACAACTGAAAGCATTGTTGTCCAACAACAAAGACATATTCGCTTGGTGCCCAGCAGACATGATTGGGGTTCCACGCGACATAACGCAACATTGCCTGAATATTAAACCATCAGCAGAACCTGTTGCCCAGGCGAGGCGCAGCTTTAGTGAAGAAAAAGCGAAAGCTATGGATGAACAAGTGGTAGAGCTACTCAATGCGGGAATCTTGCGCGAAGTAAAATACCATACATGGGTGGCCAATCCAGTAATGGTACAAAAACATAGTGGCGGATGGAGAATGTGTGTCGACTTCAAAGACCTGAATAAAGCATGCCCAAGAGATTGTTAGGCACTTCCGGAGATAGACAAAAAAGTCGACTCTCTAGCATCGTTCAGATGGAAGTGTTTTCTCGACTGTTACAAAGGTTATCATCAGGTCCAGATGAAGGAAGAAGACGAAGACAAAACTGCATTCCGCACAGATAAAGGCATCTTCTGCTACACTAAAATGCCCTTTGGCCTGCGCAATGCTGGCGCAACTTATCAACGATTAATGGACACAGTTTTCAAAAGCGACATCGGCAAGACACTTGAAGTATACATGGATGACCTCGTCATCGTGAGCCATGAGGAAGACTCAATGCTCAACAACATTCAGCGTACATTCGACTCTCTGCGCAATGTAAACTTAAAACTCAACCCAACTAAATGCTCCTTCGGCATGGAAGAAGGAAAATTTCCGGGCTTCATAGTCACAAGAGAGGGCTTCAAAGTAAACCCAGAAAAAGTACAGGCTATCCAGCAAATGCCCTCACCCGCAACAATAAAAGAAATGCAAAGACTCGCCGGACGCTTAGCAGCCTTGAACAGATTCTTGGCTAATCATGCGGCTAAATCTTACCCATTTATCAGTACGCTGCGAAACTGCGGGAAGAAAACCCCCTTTCAATGGACACCTGAAGTAGAAGCAGCATTCAAACAAATGAAAGAATGTTTAATTCAGTTACCAATGCTGACTGCACCAAAAGAAAAAGAGCCGCTAATTTTATACTTATCAGCCGCGGAAGTAGCGGTAGGAGCAGTATTAATGGTGGAACGAGAAAACGTTCAGACTCCAATTTACTATATCAGCAAAATGCTCACCGGCCCAGAAACTCGTTACTCAATGATAGAAAAATTGGTTCTAGCACTAGTGCACGCATCCCGACACTTGCGCAGGTATTTCTCGGGCCACGTCATCACGGTTCTCACAAATTATCATTTAGGCCAAATCTTATCAAAACCCGATGTGGCGGGAAGATTGGCTAAATGGGCCATCGAGCTGGGAGGATACAATATCTTCTACAAGCCAAGACCAGCAATCAAAGGGCAAGTTCTAGCAGACTTTGCTACTGAAGTTCCCAACGACAAAGTACAAGAATGCGAGGCAATCCAGAACCCTACACCTGTTTTCGACGACAGAGTCTGGACCTTACACACAGATGGTGCTTCCAATGATGACGGAGCAGGAGCAGGCCTCCGATTGGTCAGTCCGGACAATCACGAGCTCACATATGCCATACGCTTAGACTTCCAAAGTACCAACAATGAAGTAGAATACGAAGCATTTTTAGCAGGCCTTCGTCTAGCGCTCAAAATGGGGGCAAGAAACCTTGAGGCCAACTTTGATTCAAAACTAGTAGCCGAGCAAGTTAACGGTCACTACGATGCAAAAGGAGAAGCTATGGCATTATACCTTGAACAAGCACGGATGTTAATCAGCCAATTCCAGACATTCAGGGCTAACCATATAAACAGAAGCGAAAATAAGCACGCAGACGCGCTTAGCAAATTAGCCGCTACCAGCTTCAAGCACCTAGCAAAAGAAGTGCGCATAGAGGTATTGTCTAACCCATCAATCCATCTCAAGCAAGTAAACGTTATAGAGGTCTGTAATCCATCCTGGATGTCTTCGATCATCTTATACCTACAACACGGGAAACTCCAGGAAGGAAAAGCAGAAGCCTGGAAACTCCGACACAAAGCGATAAATTACGAAATGGCGGATGGCGTCCTTTACCGAAAGTCATTCATGGGACCATTACTACGCTGTGTCCACAAAACAGATGCTCAATACCTGGTCAGAGAAATCCATGAAGGTTTATGTGGAATACACGCGGGACCGCGCATGGTCGTAGCAAAAATAATGAACGCCGGATACTACTGGCCAGGAATGCATATGGACGCAGTTGATTTATTAAGGAGATGTGCAGCCTGTCAACGCCATGCACCAAAGACGCTCCGACCAAAAAATCCACTAGTGCCTGTCTCATCCGCCTGGCCATTCCAACAATGGGGCATCGATCTTGTTGGCCCATTCCATGATGCGCCAGGCGCAGTAAAATTCATCATTGTAGCAGTCGATTACTTCACCAAATGGGTGGAAGCTAAAGACTTGGCTTCAACCACATCAATGGTAATTCGCAAATTTATATGGGAACATATCATTTGCAGGTTTGGGTTACCATTACGCATTATCTCTGACAACGGCACAAACTTCGCCTCAGAAGATCTTCAAAAGTGGTTCAAAGAAATGAAGATCGAGCATCATTTTGCCTCCGTCGCGCATCCACAAGCGAACGGTTAAGTAGAAAGTATAAACAAACAGATCGTTGACGGCATAAAAGCACGACTAGGGACAGCACGCAGAGGGTGGGTCGACGAACTCCCCAGCATCCTCTGGGCGCATCGAACAATGCCAAAGACTAGCACAGGCGAAACTCCGTTCAGTCTAGTCTATGGGTCTGAAGCCGTCATCCCAGCTGAGATTGGCTTACCATCACCACGCATGATAGCCATGGAAAAACAGAATAATGAGCACGAACGAAGATTGGATCTAGACCTCCTCGAAGAACGGCGCGATAATTCCACTATCACAGAGGCCAGGTACAAATCCAAACTCGAAAAATACTACAATGCGCGCGTCCGCGTATGTACATTCGTTCCGGGTGATTTCGTCTTACGCGATAATGAAGCATCAAACGCTGAGAAGCTGGAAAAATTAGCGCCAAGATGGGAAGGACCATATGTCATTAACGAGGTCCTAGGCAAGGGGGCATATACTCTCAAAAGAATTGACAGGACTCTAGTCCCACGCACCTGGAACGCGCAGCAGCTGCGCAGGTGTTACATGTAGGTCAAATCATTCACAGGCAATGTATTTCCTATTTACTCCTGTATTACAAGCCTCGCGCTTTATCAATACAAAAATTATTTTCATACTTGTTTCTGTTTGTTACAAATTGCATGTAATTCTTTTGGTTTGCGTGAAAACAATATGGTAAACATTGTACACCTTATGAACAGTCTGAGAAAAGCACAACATAAGCGCACATTCTGGACAAAAGTTCACACATGAGCACAATACCATCTTTCATTCGCTTTACCTGATCAAAGCAATTAAAACACATTCAACATATTGTAACCTAAACATACAAAACAAACAAAACCTATAGGCACAGCAGTGCATCAAAAATATACATATCATCAGGCGGCATAAACAACCATTCACAACAATCACGACAGTGATTTACAAAAAGTTTTCAGAAACAAAACCAACTTAAACATCAAAAAAGAAGGGAATATACAATTCCCAAACCAACCCTATTCAACGGTAGCATCACCACTCGAAACATGACCAACTCGACGATTCTGCTGACGACGATATACTAACTCGCATCCACCAGGTTGAAGCATTGGGAAACGAGCCATCAAGGCTTCAGCAGACAATGCACCGGTTTCTTCTTTAGTCTCCGGTGGACATAGTTCAGAGCTAACCCCCGTCAAGGAGGGATGAACAGAAGATATCAGCTCCCCGGCTCCGGTAACTGTTAGCGGTGGTGAGCTAGCAAGAAGTAAGAGACTCTCAGCAGCCTCAAACATATTCAGAACATCCAACAGACGTCGAGTACGAGGGGAACGACCGATCTTCATCTTTCTAGAAACAAACAAAGAGAAGAAGAGGAACACTCACATGTATATATAGGCACATAACTCCGGGAACTGGAAGGACATGATTACCTGTCAGATGTCTTTTCAAAACGGCGCTACAGGAGCAAGCGTCATATCCCCATAAGTAAGGCCTGACAAGCGCCACTACGAATCCCAAGATAAAAAGGAAATATACCAATTTTTACTGCAAACTGACGTCACCACACGTCAGGGCATGATTACAAAAGGCAAGAAGTCATAATTTCTCCTAAAAAACCTTTTTAACAAAATTAAAAATCTTCTCGTAGAAGATTCCTTACATACCACACCCAAAAGCATTTCCTCTCATAAGTCCAGTGCTCCACTTATTTGCATAAGTACAACACTAGACTGGGGGGACTCGAAGGGGTAAGGTCCCAAAAACCTCATAATAAGTGCTTGGGACCATACCACAACCTTAACTTTCAGCCTGGCACCTTGCGCGGCCGCGCACTGGTCTCACAAAAAGAAAGGCCTAAAAGGCCTACAACAGTCAACACTTGCGCCTAAAGGGAACCATAAAACCTTGCGCCTTTCCTACACAAAACAAAGGATAAGAATTCAGAGTCAGATACTTCCGCTTAATATCCAGACTTGGATATTATTTGCCCAGACTTGGGATTTATTCACCTGTTTCCACATGATAAGGTGTCACACCAGATTACAACAGTAATCTTGTAGAAGTAATACAATCGTGCACCACCAAGACGGTTATAACCGTCTGGACACGTGTCACTATATCAGACGTCCCTAAATTCACAACGAACGCATGTAAATGAAGAGTAATCTCCACTTAGTCACTTTACACGTGGCCAATCCCTAGCCTTTGATCTAAACCACGATCCGTGTGCTATCACGTCGGATCAAGGAGCATTAACGGAAGTAAGCATAACCGCTTACGGGGTTAGCATCTTCCGTCTTCTTTTCACTAACGGGTTTTCCCGCCTTTAAACGACTCCCGGCTATAAATACGAGAAAAATCAGGTATGAATACAAGTTACACACACTTCTCAAATACACCTTCTTCTTCATTACCAAATACTTATTCTCACAACCGGAGTCGGGTCAAGGAGAGAACCCTCTTCTCCCCTTGACGAGGCTAACGGTGTTCTTTTTTGCAGAATTACCGGAGAAGAAGGTCTGTTAGACCTGAATCAATCGAGTGGAAACTAACCTTTTTATGCGGATTCAAACCCCCTAGATATCTCGGTTCCGGCCATTTATCTAGTGTTTCTTCAGAACCGTTTGTAACTATTTGACTATGTGAACCGTTGTAACCATTTGATCATGTGAACCGTTTGTAACCGTTGAATTATGTGAACCGTTTGTAACTGTTGAACCGTGTGAACCGTTTGTAACTGTTGATTGACATGAACCGTTTGAATTCTGTTTGAACCGTTGGGTTAGGGAAGTGATTAGGTAACGGGGCAGGTGTAATATGCTAAAAGCATGGTGGATACGCCGCTGGTACTTCCTATATATAAGTGCTTTCAACACATTATATATCGTTGTGTTCTCTAGATCACTTGGGCAAGGTTATCAAAACAAAGTTATACTACAAGGTTTTTTTATTGATACATATATACTATTCGAGTTTTTATTTCAAAAACGATTTACAAATTTGGGTTTAATTAAACAAATATTTTGGAGTTAAGAATCATGGCTACGAGATTTTATAAATTATAATCAACTTGATTTGAGTTGGTTAATTTAGTCGGTTAATTATAATCAAAATTAGGTTTGTTTTTAAATAAGTATTGCAACATGTAAAACGAGCCATGAATCTGACACTCATATAAAACCTATGTACTCGCCGACATTTTTATGCTGACGTATTTTCACATGTGTTTCAGGTACAATAGTTGATGATATTTGATGATAATATTGATGCATGCTCACATAGGATTGGACGAAGCCTTAGTGACATTAAAAGATGCAAGACTAGTTAATTATGTTATATTTTCTTTGTTTTTAAGACATTGTAATGCATTTAATTCAATAAAACAAAATTGTTTAATTCATGGTTGTCAAACAATGATTCTGTTACAACACTCCCCGACATTTCCGCCATGTTTTGTTGTTATACGTGGTCGGGGTGTGACAAAAATAGGCTTAGAGGTGTTTGGTGCGCAAAAATAAACTTATTTGGTCAAATAGGGACTAAAAGCGTCAAAAAGTGCCTAAGTTTGCATTTTCGTGCATATCTTACGTTCTGAATATATCCGGACATCCAAAAATTTATGTAATCATTAAAATATTTTATTTCAGTGATTGTCATGATAAAATTCCATTCATCGCGTAATTTGGATCGTTTTTCGCATCCGTTCGTGTTTTATCGTAATTAACCGAACAACGCAACCGTACGACCAAACGAACCGACAACCGAGATGTTTTTGAGCATATTTCATGTTCCCTATACTTTAACTTCATTGTAGAGCCTTGAAATAGGGTTAACGGGGCTTTAACGTGTCAAAAATGCATCAAAAACCAAGTTTTACACATGCAGGGACTAAACTTGACATTCTGTCAAAGTTAGGCTTAGGAGGGGCGCGTAAGACTTAGTGAAAGTCTAAGCGGCCCGCGTAAACTCCCCAGTTCTGCAAAAATGGTTTTCTTCAATCAGCAGCTGGTTTCTGGCTTTGGTTCTTGGTTTTTCAATACCATGAGCTTGTTTTGGGGCACCCATAGGTTTGTAAAACAATGGGCACACATGGAGGGCCAAGATTGAAGCTCGTAAATCGAGGAACGATCCTAACGGTGGCCCAAAATCGATAAATACCCATCATGTTTCATTTGCAACCTCACACCTTAATTCATTTCTGCTCTAAGTTGGGGTTTCCACACCTCATACCTGAGCAACTTGAATCAAATCTCCATTGCTTGGGCCTTTTGTAAGTCTCCTTCATGCTTTTATGCGGTTTTAAGCGTAAAAGTAAAACAATGTTTGACTTTCTGCTTTGACCAGTCAAAGGTCAACACGAAGCTCGTTTGAACTTCGCAACGTGAGCGTAATCACGATGGTTGTAGTCCCTTGTGACTATACCTACTGATTACCATGTTATTTAGGCATAGTGACGAGTCATAGTTTCGGTCAAAATACGCGTTTATGCGTATTTTGCAACCAAACTATTCTTGGGTATCAAAACCCTTTGTTTTGATATCAAACTTGTTTTCTAACTTCGTAAAGCATGTTTTAACATGTTTAGCTCGTCACTTTTAGTTTAGTGCTTATATAGGGTCGTAAGATACGCGGTCTAAACAACCGCTTAGACTTTCGAACCCGACTAATGATCCGACCAAACATATTTTGTGACCATAATTGTATAGGGAATAACCTTCCGAGGTTATACTTTATGGTCACTTCGTTTAGATAGTTGTATGATAGGTAATTTATATGCCTTAGGAAAATGACCAAAATGCGTTTTTACGCATAAATTCATTTTAAGCATATGTAACCTAAATTTTTACATCTAAACTAATTAGGTAACATTATTAGACACGTTAAGGCATATAACACTTGTCATAGGACTAGTTAGGCGGTCCGAACGCGTTTTACGCGAACGACTCATTAAAGTAGCGTAAGCTACCTAAACGGGTTGTAATGGGTCGTAAGCACTTAGGATAGGTTTTGTTTTAGGATGTAGGCTTTGTTAAACCATATTACATGAGTTCCTATACTCATTTGGTTTACGAAACCTCATTCTATCCGTTCTTCCGATTTAGGTCTGGTTTATTAACATAGTTACCTATACTAGGTGGCGTTTGATTTCCGTGATCCCTTTAGCTTTGCCTGGTTGTTATTCAAGACTTCTAAGCATCCTCAAGTGAGTACATAGTTCCCCTCTTTTACGTTTCCAAATGTTTTGGGGTGATGCACACGTGGCTACTTGTTACTTTCGTGCTTTTCATGCTTTTATAACATATACTTGCTATGTTCATTAGTACACATATAGTACATGATTTCAGTATGTTTTTGCTATGTATGTTTTATTAGTGTGCTAGCACATTGATTTCTATATATTACATTTTGTTGCATATGTTCACTCAGCATATGGACACATTGATTTACATTTCTACTTTGTATGTTCATTTAGCATATTTAAGTATATTATTTTCAAAAAAACATGCTTACATTTGGTATGACATTTGGTTTGTTTAACGGGTCATAAATACATTCATTAACACCGATCATGCCGTTCGTTAGTAGGTAGTGGTACCATAGGAATTGACAACTCCCGTTTCTGAAACCCTAGGTTTGTTTGGGTGGAAGGAATGACCGAATTGGATATACAAAATTTAGATATACCTTTAATTTGTTTAACGGTTTATCGCCACAGTCGCAAGGCTTGAATGTAGGAGTTAGAACAATACCGCTTAGATGTTTGTATCAGTAAAGCATGCATTTTACAAAACATAACTTTTGATTTAAATTATGATTTATGAAATACATTGTTTTGTACATTTTTTCATATAGGATTGAGTAAATGCTTTTATTTAGTAAATGCTTTTATTCACTATACATTACATTTGGTTATACATGAACATGATTCACATTTGGCATTTGACATTGTTTACACATAAACATTATTACATTGGTTTAAACAATACATTTTGGTGGTTTGTTTGGGTAAGTGATTTAAATAGCGAGGCGTGTGTAATATGATAAAAGTATGGTGGATACGCCACTGGTACTTCCTATATATAAGTGTTTTTATGATATTACATATCGTAGCGCTATTTAAACCATTTTAATTTAGACATATTACATTTTACACAGATAACATATTTTCACATAAACATTGTTTTACAAACAACATATTTTATACAAACTCATTTTTACTTGGTGATTTATTTATCTATGCATCTTTCTTTTATATCATCTGATTTCTTATCACTTTTTGTATGAATTATAAAAGAAAACATTTTACAAGGTTCATGACTAACTTTTGTTAAACATTTTCTTTAAACTTATAAGTCATGAATCCTAAATCAATAAAACATTTGTATCTCACAGGCATTTTTATGCTGACGTACCTATTTTCACATGTGTTTCAGGTGTTGTTGTTAGATGATTATGATGCAAACATAGGATTGGCCGCGGGCCTTAGTGACATTAAAAGATGCAAGACTAGTTAATTATGTTATGTTTCCTTGTTTTTAAGACAATGTAACCTCTTGTAACTTGTTGGTGCACTGAATGTCTGTTAACTTTGTCTTAATCGAGTCTTAGGTCTAGATAGGTTGATTGGGGTTTGGAAACAAGAAAAGTGGGTTATTCATGTAATTCCGCTTGAAATGACATGTTGTCATTTCAAGCGAAATCAGGTAAACATGTTATTCCGCTCCAAATGTCACATTAAGTGATTTCTCTTGAGTGTGTTTCAAGCGGAATCAGATATCGCTTGGGCATTTCAAGCGGAATCTCTAGGTCTATAAATAGGTGATGTGTGATTTCATTTGTAACGGTTCGAGCGAAATCAGGTCACTGAATCTAAGACGATGCAAAAATCGTGTTAGAATCGTTGTAAAAGACTCAGAAAGCAGTAATAGAAAGAAAGTTAAAAGAATGCAAGCTGTTTTGAAGTTGTTTACTTTGATTCCGCCTTAGTAAATGATTGTGAACTGCTCATACTGACTGTTTACGGTCACGGAACGATCCAACAAGTGGTATTAGAGCTCAGGACGAGGAGTTCATACCATTACAGCTTGAAATAATTGGATTCTCATACTTCTACCCTTTCTTTTCTGATTTGAACATATTTCAGCAGTGAAAATGGCCTGAATTTGACATATATCAAGCGAAATAAAGTGTTAACTAATCCCTGAGAAAATTGGACCTTAAATCGATCAAAATCAATCAAAACAATCTAATTCCGCTTGAAAAGTTGTTCGAAAATGCTGATGTCATTTGATTCCGCTTGAAAAATTTCAAGCGAAACCCCTTTAAAATCCGTATTCCGCTTGAACATTGCGTGTGATTTCGCTCGAAAGTTTGATTCCGCTTGAAATACTTGTATTTTCAAGCGAAATCAGATCAAATTCAGATTTCGCTTGAAAGATTATCTTTTATTTCGCTCGAAATACTTATCCCGCTTGAAAGTTAAAGTGAAATACGAGATTTTGCTTGAACTGTCTGATCTCGCTTGAAAGTATTTTGCTGATTTCGGTTGAAGCTGATTCCACTTCAAGTGATTTCGCTTGAACTTGCTGTTTGTCAAAACTTAAAAATTTTCTAAGTGTTTGCTGACTTTTCAGGTACGTGCAAGATGGATGATCTATTCATGAATCCGTTTAGCGATATGTATGCCTTTGCTGGAAATTCTGTAGACGATACTTCTTCTAGCAACACCAATGAGAACACGCCGAGTACGAAGAAAAGTTTATCGGATGCCTTGGGAGTTGAAAGCGCATATGGAACATATAACAAACCCCCGAAGTTGATGGCTATCGAAGAGTACAGTCGGTGGGCCAAGAAGTTTGAAGAATGGTTGAAGGCCTTTGCGTATCCTAGATGGAAGAGTCTGAAGAATGGATACATTGATGGAGGCAAAAATGGTGAAAGCTTGACATCATCTGAAGAAATAGAATCGTTTGTTGCTGAGCAAAAATGCATCGCACTGCTTTTTCAGTCTGTTCGAGAAGATATAATATCCTTGATAGAGTACAAAAATTCTATAGATCTCTGGCAAAAGTTGAAAGTTAAATGTTTGGGAAGTGCAGAAATAGTGAAAACAAAAAGAAACTACTAAGAAAAGAGTTTGATTTATTTGGGTGTTTAAAGAATGAATCAGTTTGTAAAATGATTGAGAGGTTTGGGCACCTGAAGCTGGAACTGGCAAGACATGAAATTTTCTATTCTCAAGAAGAGCTAATCGACAAATTGTTGGATTCATTGCCAGATGAGATGGGTTGGCAATATTATGCCTTGATGTTGAAGAATACGATCAAGTCTGAGGAGCTTACAGTGGATTTGTTGATTGAAAGACTAGAAAGCCACGAGCTGGAGATAAAGAAAACACACAAAGTCAATCACTCATCATACCAGCAGAACTTGGATTTGTATTATCCAAAAAGCATGATGCCAAAGAATACGTCTCCCAAGAAGCTTTTTCTGCTGAGAATTCCAACACTTCAAACAAAGAAAGTCAAAGCAGTGGATTTCACAGTGGTTCTTCGTCACATTCAAACCAATCAGATGCAAAGAACCTATTTCAATGCAACATCTTTGTAGACTTAAAGAACGCTCAAAACTTCAGCGAGGAGTCGGCAAAGCAACAAATGGTTTTCTTAGCTTCTATGCTAGAATCGTATGAAAGTCTTGTGGCGGGGAAGATAAGCAACACCAACCTGACAAAAGAAGACTACGATCAGATAGATCCTAAGGAGATGGAATTGATCGACATAAGGTGGTTCGTCGAGCACAGCGTTTCATGGAGATAACCGGAAGGAAGTCTATTGGTGGACCTTCTACCAAGTTAGGCTTTGACAAGTCTAAAGTGACATGCTTTAAGTGTAAACAAAAAGGTCACTTTAAGCGTGAATGCCTAAATGCTTATGCTGATGAGTCTGAAAACCCGTTCAGAGAAGATTACTACAAGAAAGCGATTTATCATCAGAATAAATCAGAACCGCCAAGAATGAAGTAGCTTGAGGATAACAAAGAGAAATCTAGAGCTCTTGTTGTGATTCATGACGATGAAGGTTTCGACTGGAGTGAGTTGCTACCAGAGGAGGATGCGGTTGGATATGCTTTTATGGCAAAATCTGTTGAACCTGTTCCTTTTAAAGACAGCAGAAATGAACAAGAGAAGTATGGTCATAGAAAGATGTTAGCTGAATACAGAATGATCAGAATACCTGGTATCTATCTTGTAGCAAAAAGAGCGAGGAGATGGGATCCAGACAGAGAATGTTATCTTGACCCCATGGGAAACATTGCTATTGACGATAAGACTCTTGATCTTGAAACTATAATTAAAGAAATTGCTGATGAAGAAGAGTTTTGGCAAAGAAAATGGTAGGGAAGCGGAGAAGAGAAAGAAGAGAAAAAGAAAGAAGAGAAAGAGAAAGAAGAGAAAGAGAAAGAGGGAAAGCCAAAGAAGGTTGATAATGGGATCATTGACACGAGTCAAGAATTGAATGCTGACAATTTGGAAAAGATGGCTGACAAGGTGCTGGCTGCTAAGGCACTTGAGGTAGACTTTAAGTCTGTATCTGAGTCTAAAAGCCAGGTCAGTACAAATGCGTCAACGACTGAGTCATGTAAGAAAGTCAATGGTGATGTTGACTGCAAAAATTGCATCAAAGAATGCAAAGTTCGTAGTACAATCACCTATCTCAATGGTAAGAAGATTGACGATCTGACTGCAAGAGTCAGAAGTGTTGAGGATCAGATCCTTGACCGTGATAAAATGTTGAAAGCTTCAACTGACATATTAAAAGAATTAACTAACAAAATTGAAAATGATAAAATTGATCAAGAAAAAGTTAGGAAAGAAAATGAGAAGTTAGTTCTTGAAAATCGTCAGATCACTGAAAAATTTGAGAAGCTTAAACGCACAGTTAAAGATAATGATGAAAGAAATGGTAAGACATATAAGGAAAATATTCATCTGTTGGGAGTTCTTCGGGTAAAGGAAGAATTAATCAACCAACAACTGGATGAAATCGCAAAGTTGAAGCTTAAATTTCAAGAAGCTGAAATTGAAAATGAAAGAATCCAGTTAAAGTTAAAAAGTTACAACTCCGCAAGCCTTGTTTTGCAACACATTGTTCCAAAACCCATAGGCAAAAACAAAGCTGGCAAAGATGTCTTTTCAGATGGAACCGGGGTGGGTTATCATCAAGTTCCACCACCAGTTCTAGAAAATTATTCGAAAAAGCAATCTGGGTTGGTTAATCTTGAAGATGAGAATGAAGTGAAACTTCCGGACACGATTGATGTCACCTTCACATCTTCCGATGACGATAGTTTCCAAACTGAAGTGGTAAAAAGTGTTGTTGAGAATGTTCTAAAAACGGACAGTGACACTACTCAGGAAGATGAATGTTTCTTGGACAAATACATTCCGAAACAAAAGATCAAAAACAACTTAAATGACGAACCTACTCTTGTCATGTACAAGATGTCAGGATCGGATAAGTTGTATTCGGATTCTGAGTTTCCTCTGGAGAATGTAAATATTGCCAAATTGAAAAATGTGTTCAAAATGGTTGAAATCAATTTGTCTGAAGTGAAAAGTTTAAAACAAACAAAAAGGCAAAAGAATTTTGAGAAAGATAAAGCTTACTACAAGAAGCCTGTTGTTCCACCACGTTTTTATAATAACAATCGAAACAATTGGTCGGGTGGTTATCAGGGTGGTAAGAGTTATCAAAAGAAGAATGTTCAAAACAAGAAGTTTGTTGAGAAGAAAGTGTTTGTGAACAGTTCAAGTTCGCTATCTGATGAGGAATCAAAGATTTTTTCGAAATCAAATGAAGAGTTCTTTGAGAAGAAAGCTTCACAATCTCAGTTTGAAGGCACAAGTCGAGTAGTTGAACTCGAACAAGCTTCAGATGTAATCAAGTTGGACATATCGCACAAAATTGTACCAACTTGAAGCCTAAGACTGAAGTTGTGAAGATTCAGAAAGAGAAAGTTGATGTTAAGGGAAAAGCTCCATTGATTGTTGACAAAAAGGTTTTGAAAAATGAAAACATTAAAGTCAAAACTGAACCCGTAAAGAATGTGGTAACTAAAAATGACAAGTTTTACAAACGGGTTGCATCGTCTCAACAAATTTGGAAGCCTAAAACAGAGAAACAAATTTCAACTCCACAAGTGAAAAAGGTGGTGAATTCAGTTCCAATTGTGGATGATACAAATTTTCCACCACTTCAGGCTAAAAATTCTAAGAAACAAAATGGGAAACTTGAGGATAACATGGTAACACCCAAGGCTGGTCAGGCTTGGGTGGATATTTTCTTCATTTGAAAAACCTGACTTGCCGGAGCTTCCTTGTTGATAATTGTGAAGCATGAATCGGCATCTTTATTGAAATATGTTTCTAAATCAATTTGTGGTATGTACCAAATGGGAGGGGATAGATTTCACTGAAGTGTATGCTCCTGTGGCTAGACTAGAAGCGATCAGAATCTTACTAGCATTTGCATCGTGGAAAAACTTCAAAGTATATCAGTTAGATGTAAAATCGGTGTTTCTCTACGGGAAGGTTAAAGAGGAGGTATATATCGGACAGCCACCGGGCTTTACCGATCCAATCCACAAAAACAAAGTCTACTTGTTGGACAAAGCGCTGTATGGTTTACACCAGGCCCCGAGAGCTTGGTACGAGACTTTTTCTCAACACCTACCAGCTAACAGCTTCATCCGAGTGAAAGTGGATGCCACTCTCTTCACCAAAGAGGTCGACGGACATCTTCTGATAGTTCAGATATATGTGGACGACATCATATTTGGGTCTACAAATGAGAATTTGTGCAAAGATTTTGAATCAGTGATGAAGCAGAAATTCGAAATGTCATCGATGGGGGAGATGAAATTCTTCTTGGGATTACAAGTTGATCAACTACCTGACGGGATTTTCATTCATCAGACGAAGTACGTTCATGATATTCTAGAGAAATTTGGGATGTCAGGTTCTATTCCAGCGTCAACTCCGTTAGCAACGAATCATGGGATACACCCAGATCTCACCGGAGACAGGGTAGATGAGACGCTTTATCGTTCCATGATCGGTTCATTGATGTACTTAACTGCTTCAAGACCCGATATCATGTACCCAACGTGCCTCGCAGCAAGATTTCAATCTAACCCAAGAGCTTCGCACATGATTATTGTGAAGAGGATATTACGCTACCTGAAAGGAACTCCATCATTAGGGTTGTGGTATCCTAGAAAAGGCGATTTCACGCTCGAAGGGTATTCCGATTCAGATTTCGGATGCTGCAAAGTCAATGCTAAATCAACAACAGTGGGTTGTCAGTTCTTTGGACCTCGTCTGGTCACCTGGCAGTGTAAAAAGCAAACCTCTGTGGCTCTATCCACATGTGAAGCGGAGTATGTATCTGCTAGCAGTTGATGCTCTCAGATCTTGTGGATCCAGCAACAGATGCGCGACTACGGTTTGCAATTTTTAAACACCCCTATATTTGTTGATAATGAGGCTGCAATAATATAACAAAAAATCCAGTACATCACGCTAAAACTAAGCACATAGAAATTCGACATCACTTCATCCGAGATTGCTTCGAGAAGAAGTTGATACGAATTGAGAAAATCCACACTGACGAATAGAAAGCTAATTTACATACCAAAACTTTTGATAAAACACGTTTTAAATATCTTTTAAAACCGAAAGGTATGATGCTTTTCTCGGTGTCGGATGGCATTATTGGCGTTGATGAAGGTACTGTTGTAGATGACGATGAGAAACAATCTGCAATGGTTTGTCGATTTTTTACTTGTTTTGGTATTTAGGGGGAGTAGATATATTTTCAGAAAATACAAAAACAGTAAAAAATTCAAAAATACATAAACATGAGAAAATTTCAAAATCCAAAAACAATAGAAAACTGGAAAAGAGTTTGTGTAAAAAGGGAAAATGATAGTACATTGGTTTGACAGTTACTGTACGCTAAAGATTTGTAAAGTTTAAAGCGTTAAACAGTGTCACTGATGATGTGTCGATAGGTTTTTACACATTTAGTAAGTTTGTTCGGGATATAAACATAAAATCTTTACTTACTTATTTCGTGGGGAACACTACTTGGATATATAGGTAACCCCTGAAATCTCGTCTGAAAGGTTCCTCTTTTTGAAATACTTGGTCTTTATACTCAGTGGTATCTGGAGTATTATTCCGAGACTTCTGCTGAATGGAAGTTCTGACCTAGTCCCCGAATAATAATTTTCGCATTGCTTGAAACATAGCACCACCCTCAGCATAAAAAACGATGAACATTGCAAAATGATAATCGTGTGCTGTTGAAACAAAAGATCCTCTAAAGGGGACACACCGAAAGTCGAACCGTCATCTCTCTGCTGAACGGAAGTTCTGACCTGAGCTCTCACGGTTTCGCATCTAACCCCTTACAGATATCATCTGTGGTATACTCACCTGTAAGACTGAATATTGGGATCTGGATACGGGAGTATATTCAAGAGGTGGGACACATGAATGAGTTTAGGTTCATTAATTCATCTAATTCGTATCCTGAACAGATTGAAAATTGTGTGAGAATTTAAGTGGATCAGCATATCGACAATCTACGTGAATTGTTTAATTCTGAGTATGAAATCAAAGATTAACGGTACTAGTGACTTGTTTGATAACTGATATGATTCCCTAACATGCTCTCCAAAAATATGTTTGTAAATAGTTTACTTCTATTACAGTCTACATTTAAGTTTCTGTATTTCATTTCTAGTTTAGAAACAATAATGAAAATCCAAAAAGATTTTTCATTTCTGATTTATTTTCCGACAAACCAGAGTAGAAAGTTGATTGTTTGATTCTCAAAGTTGAAGCAGATGCAGGAAGTTTCTGGACTGGAGGATGAGGAGAGCTTATCTTGTTAAAAATCTGTTTAATGAAAAGTCAAAAACAAGTTCATTAACTTGAAACTTGTTATTTTCTGAAATTGATTGAAAATTCTTGAACTAAATCAGTTTGATTTGTCTGAAATCAACCAAGGTCATTAAGTTGGACTTGGTAGATTAATTGAGTAATCAGGGTCATTAACTTGGACCTGAATAATTGAGTGGATTCCTAAATCTGATAGATAATGTGATTTATTGTTAAAAATCAATAGATTGTAATGTTATTGTTAGTGCATTACATCTATTGACTTCGTCTTGCATCATGTAATAGAATAGGATAGGTTAGGATATCTAGTGCACGAGGTTCGAGAAACGAAAGTTGGTGGATTAGCAAGTAGGTCCGCTTATATGGACATTGTCCATAAAAGCGAACCATCAATAAGTAGGTCCGCTCATATGGACGTCCATATAAGCGAACCTATGCCAACTATATATAGTGCACATGTTGATTCATTTAGTAACGGTTCTGAAAATTGTAACGAAGTGCTGCCAATTTGCTTTCAGGTTGTAAACGTTGTTAGATCAATAAAAGAAAGCTTTATAATTAGTTTGAGCGTCTAATTCATTCTTTCCGCCTCTGAATTGGATAAACAACTCTTCGGATTGACTCATTTGGGTTCAACAACGATCCTACAAGTGGTATCAGAGCTCAGGAGGAAGAGTTTAGCTCAATTGGATCTGTTTTCTGTCTTCTACACCTTCTTTTTCAATCTGGACAAGTTTCCACGGATAAAATTGGCCAAATTTTTCACAGAATGTGTATTAGTAGATAATAACAACCCCTTGAAAGTTTCATGTCAAAATTCAACCTAAAAATGGACAAAATAACCTTCGGATGTGGGTCCGCTTATTCGGACAGTAGATAGGTTCGCTTGAAAGTCACATAGGTCCGCTTTTATGACCATCTAGGTTCGCTTCACTGTCACAATATTTGAGTAGATCCGCTTCAGAGGTCCGCTTATTGAGTCACAGTCTGAGTAGTTCCGCTCGAAAAAGCTAGGTCTGCTTGAACAAACAAGTTAGTTCCGCTCGAACGGACAGTGGGTTTCGCTCTAGATCCGCTCGAACGGACATCAAGTAGATCCGCTCGAACGTACATTTTAGGTTCGCTTATTCATACATTGAGCAGATTCGCTTATTTGGACACAAGCAGTTCCACTTATTTGGTCCAATATGAGATCTGCTCATTCGGTCAAAATTGGTGGTCCGCTTATTTGTTAAAGAGAGTTTCGCTTATTTGTCCAATTTGGGTTTCGCTTATTAATACAATCTGATTTCGTCCAAGTGTCAAGATCATTTCACGACAATCGAGTATCAGCGTATTTCAAATTACTTGATATTGTGTAAAACTGATTGAGTTTGTTTGATTGCTTTCAGGTGATTAAAGATGTCAAACAACAGTGAAGAGTTCTACAACACATTCTACAACGCTTTCACTTCTGAATCGACAGACAGAAGATCTGAGTTGAAAGAATATTCAAGAGAGATTTCGGAGAATTTGAAGTTTGAGAACATGTACGGAAGTCAACAGAAGCCACCAAAGCTAATGAAAGTCGAAGACTATAACTGGTGGAAAAACAGATTTGAGGGCTGGGTAAAAGCTTTCGCTCCGGAAAGCTGGTTAAAATTGACAAATGGATACATTGAACCAGTGAAAGAGGAGGAGAGTTAATCGATCCAAAAGATTTCACAGATATATACATAAAAAAACATTGTGGCTGAATATAAAATGATCACATTAATCAAACAGTCAGTGAGAGAGGATAATATCTCATTACTTGAACAGGAGAAAACTTCAAAGAGTTTGTGGGAAGCGTTAGGGAAAAAGTGTGTAGGAAGTAATGAAATTGTCAAAAACAAAAAGAAATTGTTGCGTAAAGAGTTTGATTTATTCTGTTGTATGAAAAATGAATTTGTTTGTAAAATGATCGAAAGATTCCGACATCTGAATATGGAGCTGGCCAGACATGAAATCAAATATTCTGAAGAGACGATGGTGGATAAATTGTTTGATTCATTGCCCAATGATCAAGATTGGCAATACTTCGCTCTAATGCTGAAAAATACAATCAAGCCTGATGATCTAAAAGTGGATTTACTGATTGAAAGGCTTGAAAGCCATGAGTTGGAGATAAAAAGATCAAAAGTCAACAGTCCAGCTTATCAGCAGAATGTGGAACTTTACTACAGAGGAAATGTACCATAGGCTGGATCTCCAAAAACAGCGTTCTCTGCAGAAAGTTCAAATTCAGTGAATAATGAAAGTCTTCACAGTGGATCTTCTTCAAACACTTCAGACCAAACTGCTTCAAAGAATCTATTCCAGTGTAATATCGTAGTTCATTTGAAGAATGGGCAGAATTTCAGCGAAGAGTCGGCAAAACAACAGATGGTTTTCTTGGCATCTTTACTTGAATCGTATGAAAGCCT
The DNA here is from genome assembly GCF_002127325.2 of Helianthus annuus. Lineage (NCBI taxonomy): Eukaryota > Viridiplantae > Streptophyta > Magnoliopsida > Asterales > Asteraceae > Helianthus > Helianthus annuus. The sequence continues at coordinate 57,952,981 of NC_035434.2, read as the reverse complement.
CGTTGCAGGGAAGATTGGCAATACCAATTTGACGAAAGAAGATTATGATCAATTAGACCCCGAGGAGATGGAACTAATGGATATAAGATGGTGCATGGCCAGTGCGGTTCGTCGAGCACAGCGGTTCATGGAGATCACGGGGAGGAAGTCAATTGGTGGACCATCTACCAAACTGGGATTTGATAAATCTAAAGTGACATGCTTCAAATGCAAACAAAAAGGTCATTTCAAGCGCGAGTGCAGAAATGCGTATGCTGCTGATGATTCTGAGAATCCGTTCAACGAAGATTACTACAAGAAAGTGATTTACCATCAGAACAAGTCTGAGCCACCAAGATTGAAACAGCCAGAAGAAAAATCAAGGGCACTTGCAGTTATCTACGACGATGAAGGATATGATTGAAGCAAAGAAGTTTTACCTGAAGAAGATGCTGTTGGGTATGCTTTTGTTGCTGATGCTGATCCTGATAGATGGTGGAAAGCAGACTATGCAAGATGGGAAATTGGAATATTAAATGAACCTTTCAAAGAAGCCCAAAGAGCCAAACGATGGAATGAAGAGTTGGAATGTTACATGGATCCACGGGGTAATCCGGTTGTTGACCCTTCAAAAGTGGATTTCAAAGCTGTAACAAATCTGCTTCCAAGGCAAGCTACTTTCAACACACGAAGATTATCTGATAAAGAGTATTTGCCTGATCTGGAGAAGAAGATAAGAGAGGTTTTTGAAGCAAGTCTACCGAAGGTGGTAGAGATGAAGAAGAGAAAAGAAGAAGAATTAAAGAAGATGATTGAAGAAGTAAAAGCTGTTGCGAAGACTACTGCTGAAGAAGAACAGAAAACTGAAGAGAAACAGACTGCTGAAGAGGGACAGAAAGCTGAAGAAGAACAGAAGATCGAGGAAGCACTTAAAGAAGGAAAAGAGGAGAAAACAGTGGAAGACCAGAAAGTTGAGACAGAAGAATTGGTGCTTGAAGAGCCTGAAGTAAGAAAATCTTCTGACTTATTGAATGTTGGTTTAATTGATGAAAAAGAAAACAAGTGCAGGAATTGCATAGAAATATGCAAAGTCTGTACTGAAAAAGATGACATCATAAAAATAAAAGACAATGACTTTGTTAAACTTGAAAATGTTTTTACAATAAAATGTAAAGAAATGATTGACAAAGAAGAAATTTTGAAAATAAAAGTTGAAAAACTGACACAAAAATGTCAAGGTCTTGAAAAGGATAATGAGGTTTATCGACAACTGTATACAACAAAATGTGTTGATTGTGTTGAAAAAGAATCAAAATTTCAGGATTTACAAAAACAGTATGATTCTTTAAAGTGGTCGAGTCAGAAGTTTTGATCAACGATTGTCTGAAACTTTAGTCACTAAAGAAATGTATGAAAGAAAGTTTAAAGAAAAGCAAATTGAATTGAACAAATGTGTTGATGAAATTGCTAATCTTAAACAAATCTTGGCTGAAAAAGAAAAGATTGTGAGCAAACTTCAAAGTTATCATAACTCTTCGTACATTCTCGAACGCATTTTCAACATTACACCAGATGACAGAGATACTAATAATTGTAAAAAGGGTATTGGTTCAGAATTTCATCAGGTACCACCACCATTGAGAAACAATTATACTTTTTATGATGAGGAAAAGGTGGCAAAGGGTTTGAACATAGCTGACCAATTACCTGAAAGTATCGATGTGACTTATACCAAATCTGATGATGCTGATGATTCAGAGGTGGTAAGTAAGGTGGTTGATAGTGTTTTGAAAGATGAGTCTGCAACAGGTAAGTCTGAATCACAGGATGAAGATGAAGGAAATCTTTATGATGGATATCTGAAAAACACAAAATCCAAGAAAAATTTGGATGATGATTCAAAGGGATTGGTCTATACCATGATTGGATCGGACAAATTATTCTTAGATGTTGTATTCCCGATTCAGAATGTGATTTCAGAAAAGGTAAATAAAGTTTTCAAAATGGTTGAGATTGAAAAGTCTGAGATACCAAAGTTTGCTGGTAAAGGTCATAAATCTTTTTATAACAAACCTGGTTCTAAGAAGAAAAACATGAAGGCTGGTTTGGGTTATAAAAGGAAACAAAATTGGAATAAAAGTAAACAACAAAATTTGCAACAAAAGATGAATTTTGTTCAAGGGAAAAGCTTGAAAGAAGAAGAAAAACTCAAATTTGGACAACAGTCTAATGAGGAGTTTGATGCTATGAAAAAGAAACAACAACAGGCCAAGGATGTTTCAAAGAAAGTGTGTTTTTGTTGGATCTGAGTTTCCTTTTGATTGTACTTTTGTTTGTAAAATAAGATGAAAATGAATGAGTGTGCAGCGGAAATTAAGATGAACACAAACTTTGTATACAATCAAATGAGAGTAATACTTTTAATCAAACATCTTTACACATAGAACCGAATGATTGAATTTATTTCAAACACGATTACAATGATGATGTATGAATGCAAACTCCCCCTCAGCCCAAGCTCAGTAGTTTGTTCGTGCAAAGAAGACGAATGATGTGAAGAGCTAATAGAACAGTACAAAGTACTGTACTATTTATAAGCACTTGCAAACTACTGAGCATCTTTAGCTGACGTCACCATGAAAGTGACATCTAACCTCCTAACAAACTCTAACCTCTGATCTATACAGACACTGCTTGTGTTAACTACTGCTATTACATTCTATTACATAACAGACTATAGAACAACTGCTGCAACCTTCTACTGATGTGAACCCAGCAGCACTTGTCCGGATCAGCAGTGCTTGACTCAAGGCAGTAGATTGAATCAGCAGGACTTGAGTCTTCATCAGATCTTTAATTGAGCAGCAGTTATTGGTCAGCAGTTAGTAAGATAAGCAGATAGGAGGTCATCAGTTGTTGTAATCACTTTCAAGGGGAGAGATATACATATCAGCATCTGCTTATTCTGAATCCACTGAGCTGACCCAGTTTTGGCTTTACATTTTCTGTTCCTCTGATAGGGTTCAATCCCAACAATCTCCCCCCTGGAACAGATAATGCCAAAACTCTTCATTATTGTGGATATTTTATTGCCTCATCAACAGCTCCATTATCTGGCCTTTAAATTGCAATTCAAAGCTAAGGGCATCTGTATCTTCATCATCCCTGCGAAGTGGAAGATCAAGGAGATCCTGCAAATCTTCAAGACTCAGGCCAAGAGCTTGTTCCCTTGATATTATCTTCACTTCTCCACCAGACCTGAGCAAAGTCAATACGCGGGTCTGTTTGTCAGTTGCCCACTTTTGTATTTTTGAGCCTGGTGGGTTTCTTGGGAGATGCTTATTTGCAGAAGTATTTGGAGAGGCTGGCCGGTTCATCACTGGCTGAGCAGTGGGAGCAGAATTTTCTTGTTCAAGTTCTTCTTTCAACGTTCTTAACAGGCCTTCTTTTACAACAGCATTGCCAGTAAGAATATCTTGAACTGTTTCAGCACCTAGCTGGCTTTGACTCCTTCTTTTGTAAAAGGCAGTACCAGCTGGAGCAGTGGATCTCCTGATTTGCAGCTTTGATGGTCCTTTTGAAACCGCTGCTTCAGGGTAGTCAGGTTTTTGAGGGATTTTAGGATCTTTCTTCCTTAATTCCTCCAACCATCTGTAGGTTAACCTGACCAAATCTTCCTTCCATCTAGCTACTTGTCTTTTGGTGCCAAATTCAGCAACAACCAATTCTTCTTTCATTCTTTTCAGTTCCAACTGCTTTTCAGGTACATTCTTTTTGAACTTTGCCCAGTCAGGAGGAGTGTGAGTGACTTTCCTTTTTATCATAACTTGAATTCTGGCTGATTCAGCTTCAAGCTCTGGGATAGTCCACTCTTTGTACATGTGTCTCTCTCCTTTGTATTTCTTGTAAAACATGATGCTTTCAATGTAGTCTTTCTTCAGAGTTTTAGCTGCTCTTTCAGAAATTTGTTGACTAACATTCTTTGCAAAACGTTCCAGGGAATTGACTTGGGTAAGCAGATATTGGTAGTATCTTGAAACTTCTTTGTCAGATTTCCCTTGTGAGTTTCTTTGTGAGATATTCTCTGCTTGTTTGGCCTTTATTTTCAAATATTCATCAATGTTTTTGGGCCATGGATATCCTTTGATTGAGGGCAAACTCCTTTTGGCAGGGTCATCCTCAGAATAGAAGGATTTTATCTCTTCTCTGACAGCTTCTAGTTCAAGAGGAAATTGAACACCTGCAGGAGGTAAAGGTTTGTGCATAGGAACAGAAGAAAGTGGAGCTGGTTTTGGTATATTGACAAGGGCTAAAGGTTTTGAAGATGTTTGGGATGGTGAAGTGACATCATCTTTAGGAGTTAGCCTCCTCCTCTTTATTTGAGGAGGGACTGATGATGTTTTGGATGGGAAGGTGGTTGTAGTAGCAGTGGTTTGTGATAGACTAACAGCTGTTGAAACAACTGGTGTTCCAACCACTGTTGTCTTTACAACAAATGTTTTAACATCTACTGTCTTCTGCCTTTTGACAGGAGGTGATTGTGATTTTGGTGGTGATGGTGGTAAAGTAGTAGATGAAGTGTGTGTTGAGGTGGTGTGTGTTGAAGTGGGAGCAGATGTTGAAACTACTGAGGTACCAACAGCAGTTGATACAACAGAGGTTACAACACCTGTTTTGGGAGGTGGTTTTTGAACAGACTTTGAACGCCTGACCGGAATGGATTTGGGTAGCCTTACTTTTCTAGTAGGCTTCTTCTTTTCATCAAAAAGATTTTCATCATCTCTTGACCCTGAAGTACCCTGATCCGGATAATCCACCTTGGCTTTCTTTTTGGCTTCTCTATCCCTTTTTACACAAGCAAGTGCTTCTGCAAGTGCATTTGTAGTCTCATCAATCTTCTTACTACCATCTGGCAAAGGGATCTGCTTGGTCATATTTGAATTTTCTGGTGCAAGGTAAAGACCATCAGTTATTCCCTTTCTTCTCCATTCTTGAATTTTCTCCCCCTTTTTGGCATTATCTTCAGGGAGGTGATCAATGAAAAATACTGGTAGAGGAGCAGTGCCAGTGGTGTGCAGGATCTAAGTTTTGAGAGCCTTTAGATCAGCCTGAGTGTCTTTGAATCTAGACTCCATAGCATTTCTCAGCTGTTGAACATGTTTTTCATGTTGCTGATCTGCCAGTTGTGCCTGATGATGGAGATAAGGTTGAAATAGATTCCAGAGCTCATTTGTAGTAGGTGCTTGTTGTAGAGCAGGTGCTTGAGGTGGAACAACAGTGGATTGTACCTTTTGTACCTGTAACAACTGCTGGAGCATATTTTTGAGCTCTGCAACTGAGTTATCAAGTTTTTCAACACGATCCGTCAATTTCTGGTACTTTAAATCATCACCCAATTTAATGGGATCATCTGATTTCCCACTAATAGTGGTTTTATCAGTGGCAGATGTAGGGAATTTATTCCACACACTAACCACTGATGCCCCTTTTTCTTGGTACTAGGGTCTTCTTCCTTCAACACTTGACAACCTTTTGATGATGCCAGTTGGATATATGAATCCACTGGTGGTTGGCAGAGGTGCTATGTAAGGAATTGCCTCCAAGGAAGTCTTATTAATGAAACCACTGCCCAACTGGAAACCTGTAGGTTCAACAGTTGTAGTGGCTGCTTCACTTGGATTACCACAAAGAGTTACTTGTAACTCGATGGGTCTAACCTCCTCAGGTTTTGTTGGTGGGTTAGCAATGGATGATACAGCAGGCCCAGTCATTTTTTGAGGTATATTCTCATTGACAGGTGATTGAGAAGGACTGGATAGTGCCTGGTTCAAGTCAATTGCATCCAACAGTAGTTGTGTTTTTGGGGGAATTGAGGATGTGATGGTGGGTTTAGAAGGCGGAATTGCTCCGGGCATTGAGCTGTGGATGATGGAGACAAGTGTATCCAGAGCATCATGATGTGGTGGCCCTTTGTGTACAACCTGTCCTTTTTGTGAAGAAGCAGGAGGAGTTATGGTTATGGGTTGAGATATTTGTACCAACTGCTGTGAGGAAGAAGCAGCAGTGGTTGCTAGTGACATTTGTGTTGTCACAGGCATTAACTCTGGTATCTCATCTGCCAGAGTTGCCTATTTTATTGGTTTGGAGGGTTTTTGATTTTTCTTTTTGGATGGCCTTTTTGGTGTGGTAGGTGTGGGTTTCAAAATAGTTGTTCTGCTGCTTTGATCACCTAGAGCAGTAGGCTCAGCAGCAGATACCTGAGGAGCAGTGGTAGCTGCTAAAGTCTGCTCAGGTACCCCTGCTTGTGTTTTGCAAGGTGCTAACATACGTGAAAACGTTTCAGATGTTAGACAGTTTATTGCAGTTATTTCACCTTGGTTTATTAGAGGCAAATCATCCTTACTGAATTTCTTTTGAAAATAATAGCTTAAAAACCTTGGAAACAGTAAAAATGATTTACTTTCAACATTATTAACCAAATCTTTAAAGATTTCCCGAGAATCGTTATAATTTTCTTCTTGAAGAATCGCATATCCCAGATTTTGAATCTTTATAGGGATCTCATTGAAAGAAGTGGTTTTGTTAGAAACACATACTAGGAGGGTATGAAATAAAAATCTTGTTGCAGGAGGAAAATAACCCTTTTCTAAGGTCAGTTTCGTCATCATTGTGGCTTCATACCCTCTTTCAATGAAGTCAATGTGCAACTCGTTTTTGGTGAAGGAAGTTTTACCTGCCTGGTCATCGAGTTGAAAGACTTCGGAGATGGATTGTGGTGGAATGTGAACAACTTTACCCTTTATGGAAGATTTGATTTCAGTTGCAATGTCTCCTTGTTTTTCAAGGGTTGCATTCTTCCAAAACTCCCTTTGGGTTGCCAAGTAGATGGGTGCGTCGGCGGTGAGCAAAGTTTTGTACTTTGATTTTGCCAAGATGGTGATAATGGAATCGAAAACATCTGTGGTTCCTGGTTTTGTGAGAAGACCCAGGAGATTGTGAGATTTTTTGAATGGAATGTCAGTGATGATTGCCTTTTGAGAGGCTGTTTTTGAGGATTTTGATGTGGGTTTTGCAGATGACTTCGATTTTGTCATTTTTGAAACGATTTATCGAAGGAATTTTGTGGGAGATGGAAAGAAAAACTGCTTTGAGAAGAGAATTTTTGTGAATTCAATTCGACGGTAAAACCCTGTTTGGATGGTGAGTGGGGAGTTTTATAGGAGAGAGAGTGAATGCTGACGTGGCAGCTGTTACAAAAAGTCTGACTGCTATGTACTGCCCACGTGACAACCACTGGTGAAAATGAAGGACAGTACTTTTGGTGAAAGCAACGGATGAAAGCAGTGGAAAGGGGACAGTGGAAGATTTTTACTATCAATAGATAGCATATCAGTGGATAAGACACTGCTTTTGAACAAAAGTGGTTATCAAGGAATGAGAGAACAGAGGTTGCCTTTCAGCAATGGGTAGATTTTTGAAGTAGAGCGGACTTTTGAACAATCAGTGGTTATGGCAGACTTTTAAGGATTTTAATGAAATTTTCATTTTTAAGCTATTTTTAAGGATGGATTTTTGATTTTCTGAAAACATTTTGTTGCTTTTATTCATAGAAAAACAAGAGGTTGCTTGTTATTCCATGTTCAGCATCCCAATCCTAGAGACCAGACTTTCAAAAGTGGCTGTATCAAGTGCTTTTGTGAGCACATCAGCCAGCTGGTCTTTAGTTGGGACATGATGCAGAGAAATCAAACCTTTTTCATAGCAATCCCTCACAAAGTGATGTCTGATGTCGATGTGTTTGGTGGTAGAATGGGAAACTGGATTTTTGATGATATTTTCTGCTGCCTGGCTATCCAGCATAAGTGGTGTCTTTAAGGCAGTGATACCAAAATCCAGTAACTGATTTTGAAGCCACAGGAGTTGGGCTGTACAGCTTGCAGCAGCAATGTATTCAGCCTCAGCAGTGGATGTTGAAACTGCTGCTTGCTTTTTGCTTTGCCAAGAAACTAAGCAATCACCTAGAAACTGGCACCGTCCTGAAGTGGACTTCCTTGTTGTATGGCAACCAGCAAAGTCACTGTCTGAGAAACCTGAAAGCTTGATATTCCCATTAGCTGGATACCAGATACCAAGTGTGGGAGCACCTTTTTTGTATCTGAGAATCCTTTTTACAGCAATGAGATTAGATTTTCTGGGAGCTGATTGACTTCTTGCACAGACACATGTTGCAAACATGATGTCTGGTCTAGATGCAGTTAGGTACAGTAAAGACCCAATCATGCTTCTATAAAGTGTTTGGTCAATCAGCTCATCCTTTTCATCATACATGACCAGCTTATTTGTGGCCATGGGTGTGATGCATGGTTTACAATCATTCATATCAAATTTGGTTAACAGTTCTTTAGCATATTTGCTTTGATGAATGAAAGTTCCATTTTGCATTTACTGTACTTGGAGACCAAGAAAGCATTGCAGCTCACCCATTGCACTCATTTCAAACTCAGCTGTCATGAGTTCTCTAAACTCTTCACACATTTTGGTACATGTGCTTCCAAAAATAATGTCATCCACATAAATTTGGACAATCATTAAATCTTTCCCTCTCCATTTAAGAAACAGTGTTTTATCAATGGTACCTCTTTTGAAACCATTTGAGAGTAGAAAGTTGGAAAGAGTTTCATACCAGGCCCTTGGTGCTTGTTTCAGGCCATACAAGGCTTTGTTTAGCTTGTAGACATGATCAGGATAAAATGGATCCTCAAAGCCTGGAGGTTGACATACATATACCTCTTCTTGCAATGTACCATAAAGGAAAGCACTTTTGATATCCATCTGAAACACCTTCATGTTGTGGTTGACAGCAAAGGCCAGGAACAGTCTGATAGCTTCCAATCTTGCAACAGGGGCGAATGTTTCATCATAATCAATCCCCTCTTCCTGTCTGTAACCTTGAACCACAAGCCTGGCTTTGTTCTTGACAACAATGCCCCTTTCATCTGTTTTGTTCTTGAAGACCCACTTTGTGCCAATGGGACTGACCTCTTTTAGCAGTGGTACAAGCTCCCATACTTGTTGTCTTTTGAACTGTTGGAGCTCCTCTTGCATGGCTTCTACCCAGCTGTTGTCTTTCAGTGCCTCTTGGTACTTGATTGGCTGATGGAGTGATAGAAAACCAGCAAAAAGACAAATGTTTTGGGTTTGGCTTCTTGTGAGCACCCCTTCATTGATGTTGCCAATCATTTGATCAGGTGGATGAGATCTCAAGAAGATTAAATCTCCTTGATATGGTATGATGGCATTTGTTGGTGAAGGCTGCAAATGTGTATCATCTGAGCTAACCACTGCTGGTGACTTTGATGACCCAGCAGTGGCTTCAAAAGGTGGTGGAATGGGTGGTAATGGAGTGGACAACTGCTGACTTTTATCCACTGTTTGAGGACTTTTGTCAGCAGTAGTTGAGGATATGGAAGCAGTGGTGGATGGGCTGCTTTGATCAACAACTGTTGATGCAGCAGTGGTTGAGCTTTGACAGTTGTTTTGAACAACTGATGCTTTCCCTTTTGTGGCGGACCTTTGAGGGATGATGACTTCATACCCATAGTCTGGTGTTGTATCCTCTGATGGACCTGCACTGTTAGTCTTGACAACAGTATTTTCAAAAGTGAATTTTTCAAGATCAAACAGTTCAGCAGGATTTGCTGGGATTTTCATTGATGAAAGTTCATTGAACTTTACATCCAAAGTCTCCTCCACTACCTTGGTCCGTGCATTGAACACTTTGTAGGCCTTGGTAGTGGTTGAGTATCCCAGAAAATAACCACAATCAATTTTGGCTGCAAATTTGGAAATGGAATCTTTTAAGTTCAAAATAAAGCATGGGCAGCCAAATACCTTGAAGTATGAGATCAGTGGTTTGATTTTATACAAAATTTCATAGGCAGTCTTTTTGTGCCTGGGGTTGATTAAAACTCTGTTCTGGACATAGCAAGCAGTGTTTACTGCCTCTGCCCAGAAAGTTAATGGCAAACCTGAATCTGCAAGCATGGTTCTGGCAGCCTCAATCAAAGTTCTGTTCTTTCTTTCAACAACCCCATTTTGCTCTGGTGTTCTAGGGATGCTGTACTGCCTTACAATCCCTTTCTTCACACAGAAGGCATCCAACTCTCTATTTTTAAATTCTGTGCCATTGTCACTCCTAAAGCTTTTCACTGAAAGATCAAATTGCTTTTCAACCTGTGTCACAAAGTCTTGCAAAATGCCTGCAGTTTCATCTTTAGAGTGCAAAAAGAAAGTCCATGTAAACCTAGAAAAGTCATCAACTATAACTAAACAATATCCTTTCTTTTTGAGGCTCATGACTTGAACTGGGCCAAACAAATCCATGTGCAGCATTTGCAAGCACTGGGTTGTTTTGGACTCCTCAATGGACTTGTAGGAACTTTTATGCTGTTTTTCTTTTAAACAGGAAATGCAATGTTCAGGACATGAAAACAATTTTTGTGGTAGGCCTCTCACCAAACCATTTTTTGAAATTTCTGTTATTGTCTTAAGATTTGTGTGTCCCAGTCTTTTGTGCCAAAGTTCTGTCTCTTTGTTAGAGGCAGCTGAGAACAGACAGGCATCAGCTCTGGGACACTCTTTAGACATGTCAACAACATAAACATTGCCACTTCTTTGAGCAACAAGTTTTGTTTGACCATTTTTAATTATTGCTCAATGTTTTTGACCATTTCTGGTCCAACAATCCTACAACAGTCTTTTGTGAAGAATGACCCAAACCCTTTGTCACTCATTTGAGACACACTCAGAAGGTTGAATTTTAGATTGTCTATTAGATTGACATTTTCAAATTTTACATTGCCAGATTGCACTGTTCCAGATCCCAGAACTTTCCCTTTACTATTATTTCCAAAGGATATATCACCCCCACCATGGATTTTAAAGTCTTTGAGGAGGGCTTTGCATCCTGTCATGTGCCTGGAGCCTCTACTATCTACATACCATAGACTATCAAAGCATGCAGAAGCTCCCTGCACAAGAAGTAAAAGGATTAGTTCATTAAGGACTCCAAAGCCAACAGGGCTTTGGATGGGGTCTCAACAGTGTCTGGTATGGATGCAGTGTGATGGGCAGTGGTTAAGTCAGGGGTTTGGACAGTTTTAGTACTGTTTCTTGCTAACCACTATTGGGGGTCTTGCCCAATCAACTGCTGGTAACCGAAAGGATGCCTATTCACTCTGGGTTTAGAGGGCTTTTTGTAGACCTCATAAACGTGTGGAATCCTTTGTTAAGGCTGTTTTTCCTTGCCCTTTCTAAATTGATTGGCAGGAGGTGCATCAGTAACCTGAACATCTCTTTTGACAGATGTTTGGTTCAGCTGTTTTGTGACAGCTGTTTGAACTGGCACAAACAGTGGTTGTTTCTTTGTGAACTTGACAGATGGTGAAGATGCTGATGAACTCAAGGATGTTTTAGCCATGTACTCATTCTTCTTTTCATTGAAGTTTTTGAGGTACACACATGCCTGAGTTTTATGGTTTGTTTTACCACAAACACTGCAACTTTCAGCTGAAGTAGTGACACTTGTTTTGGTTAAGTCATAAGCTTTTAGATGGAAACAATCTTTTGTTAGATGGTTCCTCTTCTCATAGAATTCACAAAACAAGTTATCAATTTTCTCTTTCTTCTTCCTCTTTTCAGACTCCTTTATAGCAGAGGTTTTGACCACTGCTGGAATATCCTTAAGAGGAATGACTTTAGCTTTTGGAACCTTAACACCATCAGTTGATGTCAAGTCCATTGGCTTGAAATTTTCAAGGATATCACACTCATCAGACCATCTTGGTTTAAATTGATGATTTTCAATCTCCTCAAATGTAGAGGGACCCACTGGTCTGTCAAGTGTGATTTTGTTACCAAGTTTGTCAGTGATTTTCACTTCTTGGCCATCCTTGTTTGTTGGGATGAACTCAGTAGATTCATCAGTGGTTGAAACAGATTTTCCAAAAGCAGTGTTTTCATCATCATGTTTTCTATAACCAACCCTAAATTTTACATTGCTTTTTATCTGTTTCTCAAGCATAACCTCATACCCTTTGCATGATTCCACCCATTTTTCACAAGTGATCTGGGTGGATTCTAACTCCTTTTTGCAAACTTGGTATTTTTCTACCATAGTTTGGAGTTGGGTTTTGGTTATGCTTTGCTCTTCTTTCAAAACTGCTAATCTCTTTTTCCTTTTCAGTCAAGTTGTTTTTAAGTTCTTTTAAAGATCTTTCAAATTTGACTTCATCAGTTAAGATTTTGTTCCTAAGGTTTTCATTCACCTCTTTGATGTTAGCAAAAGCAATAATGCAATTGTCAGAACATAGTTTTTCTAGAACTTGAGGTGATACCTTGGCAGCAGCCATCATTGCACAATCACATTTAGGATTCTCTTCCTCATCAGCTCTCTCTTCTTCCTCACCAGCCTTTTCATCTTTCTTGTCTTCTTCAGACCATAGACCCATCATTGGTTCAATCAGGGCACCTGAACTTTCTCCCAGCAGTATTTCTTCAGTCACAGCAGTAACCACTGCTTCAGTCACCTCTTCCGCTATTTCAACCTTCAGCTGTTCCTCCTCAGATTCAACCCCCTCCTGTATTGACTCTAATGCCATCAAACAAAATTCATTGTGAGAAGAATCATTTGAAGCATATAGTGCAAAATTTTCATCATTAAGATTTTCAGGCATACTACTCCAGTCAACAAACTCTTGACTAAAGAAACTTTGTTGTTCAGGTTGTGTAACTACTGGAGCAGTAGTTTGAGGTGCAGATTGCACTTGTGCCTGGGGAGCAGGGGTTTGAACAAATTGGATTTGTGGAGCAGCTGTTTGGACATAATGCACTGGCATAGGGGCAACAGCATAGTGAGCAGTGTTCACATGTGCTGCTGGGGCATATTGGGCATAGTGCACAGTGTTTTGAGTTTGAGGTCTAGGATTTGAACTAGGGTGAGTAACTATGGGACCAGTTGTTTGACTCCTACACTCCCTAGCAAAGTGTCCCAACCTGTTACACTTGTAACACTTGATTTTCGATTTATCTAACCCAACCCTTAGGTTCCCATGAAGACCTGGAAATTTTCTCCCAGTTCTCTTATAAAACTTGCTAGTTCTAACACTTAGCAAGGCCAGTTGGTGCAGGATGTCCATTTCTTCTAGGTCAGTGGGGTCGAAGTGCTATAAATCATTGAGTTCAAAGCTTAAATTGTCTGAAATCTGGTTTTCATTTGCAGTGAATGCATAACCTGTAGAGTGAGGATCAGGGTTGTTGAAGTTTGCACCAGCAGTTATGTTAATGAAGTGATCATAACCCTGATCCTTACCACTACCACCAGATTCTTCTTGACCCAGAAGAGCAGTGTTACCGAATGAATAATCATCAACGGTTTTCCCTGACTCTTGTAACTTCCTTTTCTGGTTCAACTCCCTCTCAAAGGTCAGGAGTCGACCATGGAGTTGGGTCAAGGTCAGATCCTTGAACTCAGGTGCAGTTCTGGTGACAATAGCTATTGTGTCCCATTTTTCTGGCAGTGATCTGAGGAACCTGCTATTTTGAGTCGAGTTTGAAAACGTGACCTTGACAAGCCTCAGTTCACTGATGAGACAACTGAAACGCTCAAATTGTTGAGTCAGTGATTCACCTTTAACATGACAAAATGTTTCATACTGTTGGTTCAGGATTTCCCTATTGTTTTCTATGACCTCTTCGGTACCTCCAAACTGTTCCTTAAGTGCGTCCCACAACTCTTTGGCACTGTTACAATGTAACAGTCCAGCATATATTTCGTTGGGGAGCGCTGATGCAACAATACTAAATGCTTTAGCATCTAGTTCAAATTTTTGATAATCCGTTTCAGTATAATTTTCAACAGGTTTAGGAACAAATTTTTTAGCATCTTCAGCGCTTGGCACTGTAGGAACATGAGGACCAAAGATAACAGACTTCCAACAACCTGTGCTTTGTTGAGCAAGGATGTGACCCATCCTCCTCTGCCAGATGTTGTACTCATTTCTTTTTAGCATAGGTGGTTTAAAAAGCGAGCCAATGTTGTTTTTATCGTCCTAAGATTGTGACGTCATTCTTGTTGTTTTACAGGTACTGAAAAATCAACTATAATGGTGATTAATCCTTACTCTGTTTTTCAACGACGAACAAACGACCAGTATCAACTGTTTTGAGCTGAACTATTTACGTCAAAATGATTGTTAAATCAAATTTGACTGTTCTAGCTCTGATACCAATTGTTGGATCGAGTTTCCTTTTGATTGTACTTTTGTTTGTAAAATAAGATGAAAATGAATGAGTGTGCAGCGGAAATTAAGATGAACACAAACTTTGTATACAATCAAATGAGAGTAATACTTTTAATCAAACATCTTTACACATAGAACCGAATGATTGAATTTATTTCAAACACGATTACAATGATGATGTATGAATGCAAACTCCCCCTCAGCCCGAGCTCAGTACTTTGTTCGTGCAAAGAAGACGAATGATGTGAAGAGCTAATAGAACAGTACAAAGTACTGTACTATTTATAAGCACTTGCAAACTACTGAGCATCTTTAGCTGACGTCACCATGAAAGTGACATCTAACCTCCTAACAAACTCTAACCTCTGATCTATACAGACACTGCTTGTGTTAACTACTGCTATTACATTCTATTACATAACAGACTATAGAACAACTGCTGCAACCTTCTACTGCTATGAACCCAACAGCACTTGTCCGGATCAGCAGTGCTTGACTTAAGGCAGTAGATTGAATCAGCAGGACATGAGTCTTCATCAGATCTTTAATTGAGCAGCAGTTATTGGTCAGCGGTTAGTAAGATCAGCAGATAGGAGGTCATCAGTTGTTGTAATCACTTTCAAGGGGAGAGATATATATATCAGCATCTGCTTATTCTGAATCCACTGAGCTGACCCAGTTTTGGCTTTACATTATTTGTTCCTCTGATAAGGTTCAATCCCAACAGTTTTAAGTGTGATCAAATTAGACATGTTGCACGAAAGTGTCCAAATCCAAACCCTGTTGATGTTGAAAAACAGAAATCTGAGAGTGTGAAACCAAGGTCAACCAGATTTGATTCGAGACAAACTTGGAGGTATAATACAAACAAGTTTGCTTCAAATCAAAATTGGTAATCAAACCCGAACAGGTTCGATTCAAGACAGACTTGGAATTCTCACACACCCAGATTGAGAACAACAAAGAGTTGGAGAACATCTGTTGATATGACAAAACCTCAAGAGTTTTGGAAACCTAAAAATGTTGTTCAAAATCAAAAGGTTCAGAAAGGAACAAATTTTTACAAAAGAGGTACTCCGGGAGGTCAAGTGTGGAGTGCTAAGAAACAAGTGTTGTCAGTAAAAGATGAAACAGTTGAAATCAAAGCTGAAAAAGGTTTAAATGACAAAGAATTTCCAAAATTGAATGAAAATTATTGTGTTAAAATGCCTAAGGTCCAACAGACCTGGGCCAAATTGTTCAAATAATCAAATTGTTGAAATGTGCAGGTGCTCAACAAAGCTGAAGATTGTGAGAATGATAGTTGGAGCAGCCTGGCACAGGAAGAGGTTGCAGGACCCTGGTTTGGTTGAACAGGGAGTTTAGTTTGAGTGTTGTTTGTACATAAATAAACAATATTTTCAAAACCCTAAAAACTTGAAAAAGTAAAAACCAAAAATATGTTATGTTTTAGTTTTTGATAGAATAAATGTTACTTGAATACGCCGAAACCCTCACGGCTGAACAAACATGATTACATTCATCAGATTGAAAAACGGTTTTCAAACTGTAAAAATCAATGTGTTGTAAATCATGGGGGTAATTACTGCTTTTAGTATAATTCAGCATGATTAGCTGAACATGGATGGCGAGACAAAGCTATCAGTATCGTGTTGTCAAATTTCTTTGAATGATTTTGCATTTTAGGGGGAGAAAAATTGTCAGAAAATTCAAAAACATTAGAAAATTTGAAAAATACAAAAACATGATAAAAATTCAAAAATTTGAGTTTTTGCGTAAAAAGAGGAAATGATAGTACATCGGTAGACAGTTATGGTATGCTAAAGAATTGTAAAGAATTAATAAGCGTTAAACAGTCTCACTGATGATATGTCGATAGGTTTTTATACACTTAGTAAGCTTTTTCGGGATATAAACCTAAATTCAAACTTGCTTATTTCGTGGGGAACACTACTTGGATATATAGGTAACCCCTGAAATCTCGTTTGAAAGGTCCCATATTCTGAGATACTAGGTCTTTATACTCAGTGATATCTGGGGTATTATTCCGGGACTTCTGCTGTATGGAAGTACTGACCTAGTCCCCGAATAATACTTTCTGCAAATGCTTGAAACACAGCATCGCCCTCAGCAAGCTGATGAAACAATAAAATTGATAGTCGCTGCTGTTGTAATCAAAAGATCCTCTAAAGGGACACACTGAAAAGTCGAAGTCGTCATCTCTCTGCGTATATGGAAGTATCGACCTGAGCTCTCACGGCCCTCGCATTTAACCCCTTACAGATATCATCTGTGGTATACTCACCTGTAAGACTGAATATCTGGGATTCTGGATACGGGAGTGTATTCAAGAGGTGGGACACATGAATGAGTTAAGTTTCTCAAACATCTAATTCGTATCCTGAATCAGTTGAAATCTGTATTAAAATTTAAGTGGATCAGTATATCGACAATCTAAGTGAATTGTTTAATTCTTAACGTGTAATTAAGCTCAGCGGTACTCGTAACTTGTCAAAAACTGATATGATCTTCTGACGCATACTCAAACAAAAATATTGTCTGTAAATATGTTTGTATATATTTCTTTACTGCTTTATATTTTCAGAAAATCCAAAAAGATTTTGATTTCTGCGTTATTTTCGACAACCGATATCTGAAATGCTGAGTTTCAAAATCTAAGTAAGCTGATTGTGTTTCTGAAAATAAAACAAGTTCATTAATTTGATACTTGAATTAAAATCAAAAATTTCAAAAACAGTTTGTGATATCTCTAAGGTCATTAACTTGAACTTGGATGATAAACTGTGAGGGAGTTGGAGTCTTTAACACTGTCATATCTGTTAAGTTGGTTGATAGGGGGAGTGGATTAGAGAAATTGATTGATGGTTTTTAAAATTTTGTTACTTATCAAGTGTATGAGTGATTGAAGAAAAAGTCCAGATTACGATCCCGGAAGCAAAGACTGAGGGGGAGTCTGAGGACAAGCTGGTAGTTAGAAAGAGCTTGTAGCTGGAAAGCTTGGTGTCGATCCCTAAAAGCACGGAAGCTTGATGAAAGGGGGAGCCTGCTGATGATGATGTTCCTGATGATAAAGTAGCTGATGATGAAGTTGTTGATGATAGAGCCAGTAATGAGATTCTGGTGAAAATGTCAAAGTGTGAAGTTGTTCAAAGAGAAAGAATGATGGATGCTTACATTGTTACAATCTGATTGAGATGGCAAAACGATCAAGACCGAAGAGGTGGCATAACAGAGAATGGTCACTGAAGACTTCGTCAATATCCGAGGGGGGTCTGTTAGTGCATTACGTCTATTGACTTTATCTTGCATCATGTAATAGAATAGGATAGGTTAGGATATCTAGTGCACGAGGTTCGAGAAACGAAAGTTGGTGGATTAGCAAGTAGGTCCGCTTATATGGACATTGTCTATAAAAGCGAACCATCAATAAGTAGGTCCGCTCATATGGACGTCCATATAAGCGAACCTATGCCAACTATATATAGTGCACATGTTGATTCATTTGGTAACGGTTCTGAAAATTGTAACGAAGTGCTGCCAATTTGCTTTCAGGTTGTAAACGTTGTTAGATCAATAAAAGAAAGCTTTATAATTAGTTTGAGCGTCTAATTCATTGTTTCCGCCTCTGAATTGGATAAACAACTCTTCGGATTGACTCATTTGGGTTCAACAACGATCCTACAGTTATATGTTTGAGAAACAGGTTGTGGATTTCAAAATCCCCACGGCAGCAAAATGACAAAGTTTGAACCAGAAATTCAAGTCCCAGCATACCGAGAGGGGGAGACTGTGAAAGGGGGAGTCAGAATTCTGGATCAACAGTCAAAGGGGAGTTGGTAGATTGGAAGATAGAAACAGGATGAGATACTGAACCTGGGAAGAAAAGAGCTTTTACAATGAGAAAATAAAATTTGGAAAAAGACCAAAGACTGAAGACTCGACGCCGAAGACTTCGTCAACATCCAAGGGGGAGTCTGTTGGTGCACTGAATGTCTGTTAACTTTGTCTTATTCGAGTCTTAGGTCTAGATAGGTTGATTAGGGTTTGGAAACAAGAAAAGTGGGTTATTCATGTAATTCCACTTGAAATGACATGTTGTCATTTCAAGCGAAATCAGGTAAACATGTTATTCTGCTCCAAATGTCACATTAAGTGATTTCGCTTGAGTGTGTTTCAAGCGGAATCAGATATCGCTTGGGCATTTCAAGCGGAATCTCTAGGTCTATAAATAGGTGATGTGTGATTTCATTTGTAACGGTTCGAGCGAAATCAGGTCATTGAATCTAAGACGAGGTGCTGCCAAAATCGTGTTAGAATCATTGTAAAAGACTCAGAAAGCAGTAATAGAAAGAAAGTTAAAAGAATACAAGCTATTTTGAAGTTGTTTACTTTGATTCCGCCTTGGTAAATGATTGTGAACTGCTCATACTGACTGTTTAGGGTCACGGAACGATCCAACATAACTTAATAAAACAAAACTTGAATTTCCATGTGTTATGAAACAACGATTCTGTTACAACACTCCTCGACGATTCTGCTGCGATTTGTTGTTTTACGCAGTCGGGGTGTGATAGTTGGCATGCCCCGTATCACTAACTTTTGTGTTCATATACCGGGCTTAGTGTTTAATCCCTTCAGTAGATATGTTTAATGTGTTTTACTATGTTTCTTGCACTGATGGTTTCTATTCTTTCAACTCTGGAACCGCCAATGTTCTTCCTTGCAGTAGGGATCCTCCAATGAGTTTAAATGATTGGAAACACAAATTCTTCTCCGTGGTGTGATACCGATTGATATGCATTACTGTCTCGCTGACAAGGGTGTTCCCAAACTACTTGTGGTTTCGTACGCGGAGGAGCAATAGTACAAGACTCTCACTAGGAACCCTACTGTGATGCTTCAACTGGATGAGAAGGCTTTGGTGGCGGCTGGTATGAGCATGTTGTCGGCTCCAACAAAACCAAGGGCAGCGCCTATCTATGTGTATAAGAACAAAGGTAACCCTTGCTGGTTGTTCTCTTTTGCATTTGTCTTGCTGTATGTTAGATTATTTATTAGAATTCCTTTTGCAGCGTATGGATTGATGAATGCTTTGGATCCACATATTGGTGCTGAGATGGTTGCACAGTTACTTCCTAAAGGGGAGCTCCCATGGTTGGAGCAATAAAGGATTAATTCCATCACCCGACATTGGAGAGTTTAAGCATTCATGTTGCCACTCCCACATGTGCGCATCCCTTTGCTTCAGTGAAGCCTGAAGTCATATGATCTCCTGCTCGAGGGGATACCATTCTTCTTTCGAGTGAGGAGTCTATAGCTTCTTCTGATGGTCTTATTCATCAGTCTCACACAACGCGTGTAGGTCCACAAGTACAGCCCACGGGTGCTGGAACTAGTGCTGCTACCGACCCTGCGACTGTGGATTCTGAGGTTGCTGCCAACGAGCCGGTGCAGGACATGCCTGAAGCACAGTCTTGACCAGGAGTGCAAACCGGTAAACACTCTTTCCGTCTATGATACTTGGATTATGTTGTTGTGTCTTACACATTATCTGGATTGGACATAAGCGTTAAACCAATTGCTGAGGAAGTTGAAAAAGATCAAGCTACCGTCACCTAAATCATGGAGAAGAAGAGGAGTATATTGGCTGATACAAAGCGTAAGTTAGACACTGAGGCAGCTGAACGTGTCTGAGAAAAAGAGGAAGCTGATGGGCCAGCCCGTGGGACTGGCACCATCGGAGAGTGATGTTGATTTAAGTGTTTTTAGGAAAAAATCTGTCAACATTCTTGATGACCTGTATGAGGAGTCTGCTAGGAGGAAAGGTATTGATTGTTCATTAATTAGTTACTGCGTTTTTCCCCTTTTATATGTATCTAAGTATAACTTGAGATTACATTTGTAGGGTCTGCGAAGGCGACTGGTTTGAGGTCTTGGCGTTCGACCTCTCGTGGTTCGAAGCCTAGTGCTCTCGATATCTCATCGATCCCCAACGCTGAATCACCACCTGCTGCTGTTTTTGGTGACTCACCTGCCAGGGACCTATTCCACCCTGAAGATGTAAAGGGGAAGTGTCCGGAAGAAGTTGTAAGGTCTGGGGTTGCTGAGAAGGTGCAGTCGTCTACTCTTCCTAGGGTAATCATTCGTGAAAGAGTGGAAGGTGTTGAAACAGATGTGGAGTCTAGTGAAGGCACCCCCCTATGACCAAGTATACATGTCGCATGCCCTCTTGTGGTGAAGGACATGGTCTTTCTGAAGGACATGGTGGTTCTAAGCCTGGGAGGGTAGAAGCAGGTGATATTGGATGGCCCATAACCCTGCTTGTGATGATTTACCTCAGCTCTCCCATTGGTCTCTTGTGTAGAGGTCTCACATGGATAGTTTAGATAACTGTCCTGAATTCTACTCCACGTCCTTGCCCCCTTCTGAATGTTTATATCAAATGAACAAGGACCAATTCCGTTTACTGGACGACCATGTTCGTTTTGGGGTGAATTATTATGCAACTACGCAAGAGATAGTGTGTGAATGGGGTTCTATGGGTGAGCAGATTATGAAGTTTGAAAATGCTAAGCAAGAGTTTAACGTGGATAGGGAAAAGTTTAATGCGGAGAAGAAAGGTTTGAACTGGCGTGTGAGTGATGCGGAGGAGAAGCTTGCAAAAGAACAGAAACATAATACTGAGAGTCAAGAAGAGTGGACTGCTGCATGTGCCAGGTCTAACCGTGACTTGAAGTTGCCGCGTGATGAAATAATAAAGTTGAAAGGCGAAAGGGATGAAGCTAGTCAAAAGTTATGCGCCTTACGACGAGTCTGAAGGACCAAGAAACTCAAGTCGCTGCAGCTTTCAAAGCTCATGAGGAAGCTCAATTGTGCATTACTGAGTTGGAGAAGGTGGTTGAAGATCACAAAGCCCAAGCCAAAGCTTCATAGGTGGTGGCCCAAGAGTTGGGTGAAGATTGTAAATGGCTGATTAATCGTGGGGTGCCATTGGTGAGTCTTTAAATTTTGTGCCTTTCTCATTTTCGCTTACGTGTGCATGTTATACTTTATATTTTATGTTCTTTCGCAGCTTGTTGACTAATTGAGGGCTTCTGAGGATCTGGCCAAGTCCATGTTCGAACTTGGTGGGGCGGCGTATAATAGTGGTCGCAAGGATGGTTATGCTAAAGGGAAAACTTTTGTTCTCGAGGGAAAACCAGATAATGACTTTGAATTATTCGAGGAATACTGTAATGGTCATTATCGTAGCAAGCGCAAGGAGTTTGGTCTCCTAGAATTCAGATTGTCGAAGGCCATCGAGAAGTTATCACGGAAAGGAGTAGCCGTGGATGTCTTGCGCTTTATCCTGGAAGGTGATGATACGGATGATAGTGCAACAACTGGTGGTGGTGCGGGCACCAGTGGGCAGCGTGACCACTAATTACCAAATTGGCTGGCATGTCATGGGGTTGGTCGTGTGACCTTGTAACAATGACACCCTGTGAAAATATTTTACCACACTAGCTCGTCAATGGCTGTGCTCTAAAATTTCAGCACGAAATTTCTGAAACTTGGGGATAATGTGACACTTTGGGTTTCCCACACGTATTGTTACTAAACCAAGAATTGTTATTGTAGGTCCCTGTAATCCCGTAGACTGCTAACTAATCAAGGATGCGGAATCTCCTTGATTAATCTTCAAACACAGAATCAGAAACGTATAGATGAATAAGAACTCGAACACACAAACACATAAACTTTCAAACTGATCTTCTGTGATTATCAAAACCTTCAAACATTTTATAATCACTAAGATCTCCCTAGAACCACACAGCCGATTTCTGTTTGTTCTATATCTCTCACACTTGAATGCTCTCACAAATCTCAAAAATGTAACCCTAAAACCATAGACTAAGGTTGTTTATATACACACAACCAAGACCTACGAATTTGGGCTTTGCCCATATTACAATTACATAAACTTGGGCCTAATAAACTTGATACAAACTTGGACTTGATTGGGCTTCAATATCTCGAAATCCTTAAGTCTTCATAGTCCAATCTTCTGTTTAATATCCAAAGACCAATCCACAGCTTTTGTCACATAACATGCACCAACAAACTCCCCTTTACAAAGCTTGCAAAGGTAACTTTAGTCTTCAGAATCCCACAGTCTTTGGTCTTTGGATAGCGTCAGCTTCAACATGAATTCTGTCAGCAACAGACTCCCCCTAAGCTAATGTATCCAATCACTAAATCTTCCAAGTTGTGATTCAGCATTCCAAGTAAGTCTTCACAGCATCCATTTTGCATTGTAGAAGGAGGATTCTACCAAGCAGCAACAAAATTGTCAATCCAATCTAGAGTGCGGAATCCCATAGACTAGAATAGCACAGAAACGAGTAGAAACACAGAATTCACAATTAAACGGTCTTCTATTGATTATCCAAATGAAACGTTTTACAATCAATTCAAGACACCCCAACCACATAGCATCTCTCTGTGATCTTGCTCTACAAACCTTAAATTTTGAATTCTCTCTCTCTCTCTACGGTTTCTCTCTCTGGTCTCCAAGAAGTCTCTAACTATTAAAACCCTAATCACAAAACATGTTTATATACCACATGTCTGTGAACTAGGCTTCCTACTGGACTAGGCTATTTTCCAAGACCACTACAATAATTAACTCACTAACCAATATGCTAAGCCCGTTACAAAATATCCAAAGACTAAATAATCAAACTATTAAGCTGTTGTCACAGAATATGCACCAACAGACTCCCCTTGACAATAGCTTCATAGTGTAACTTTGTCTTCAAACATCTTGTGTTCTTTTGGTCTTTGGATAGCGTCAGCTACACAGTTTCTGACATCAACAGACTCCCCCTTAGTTGATGCTTCCAATCTCCAAAACTTTCACTCATTGTAGATCAGTGAACTTGCAATCTTGGTTAACTAAGTAACCTTCAACTTCTTCTATATCTCTTTCTCTGTCTGCATTGTAGTAGAAGGAACCTACCATGCATCTTCACACATTCTTTACTTCACTCTCAATCTGCACTTTACTTGTATTCTGCACTTCATTTTGATAACTGCATTAATCTGTTTAGCAACATAAGCAAGTATCTCGAAAAACCATTAGTCTTTTTCACATTTAAAGATAAACCAATATTTTATCTCAATATGCAAAAATAACAACTTGTCAATTCAAAATTGAAGTCTTTTAAAAAAATTTTTTTTTTTTTATAATAAATAACATAACTAAATAATACTCAAAAATATTTACAATTTATCTTTTTGTGAGAATCATGTGCAAGAAGATAATATCAGCTAAATCAAACTGTCTTCACACTACTAGATAATTCTTTATTTTGTTTTCCGTAAAAAGTAGTCCAAGACGATTACCAGTATTGTTTATCCACTTAAACAAAATGCATGAACATTTCAAGTTCCATTACCATATGATATGTTAAGGTAATATTATTACTGAAATATTAGCGTGTCCCACTTCAGGATGTACCCCCGCAATAGGTATGCACAAAGATTCCTCGTAGTAGGTGAGTATACTGAATTCATCCGTTTTGTTTTTCAACGATAGATAATTGGTGAACAGGTCAGTACTTCCGTACAGCAAAGAGACCAAAATATCTAACGAGGGCTAAAGACAAATACCATTTTTGTTACGATTTATGCATTTTGCACATTTGAATGACTCTTTAGGAGAGCTTCTTCATTTATGGGTTTTGGCATTTTTAGCTCTTTTAAGATATCTTGGTTGTGCCTAGGTCAACATGTATCTGGATGAAGCAGAAGGACAACCCTGATATCCCCGGATTAAATAACAGTATAAAGACCCAAAACCTCAGATTTTGGCAATCTATCAACGCAAGATTTAAGATCATTAAACAATACACCAGAGATGTGTTCCCCACTCATACACAGTTTGTTTAGGTTTATATCACATTGGTAAGCTGATTATTTCATGTTTTTTGCCTACTGGTACATCGTATGATGAAGCTGCTATCACACTTAAGTAATTTAATTTCAGTTTGAGTGTGACAGTCTAACTTGCTGATGTACTATCATCTCTTCTCTTTCACACAGTGATAACTCATTTTTTGATTTTCTATTTTTTTATGTTTTTAATTTTTCAATGTTTTTGTATTATTTTTTTTTAATTTATAACTTACTCCCCCTAAACACACGCAGTAACTAAACTCTTTTTGGCTTAGGGAAATTTATCCCCCTAAAGTTTTGTTTTTATGGAGTAAGTTTGGAAAACACAAATTTAAACACAAACAGACTCCCACTTTAACCTGACAATAGGTTTTTCACCAATAAATCAATCAATCACTAAAGTAAATAGTTGGTTACCAATTTTAACCTACTATTCACCTCAGACGCTTAACAGCAACAACCACTGTTGAACACATCAACAGTCCTTCTTGGTCATACTGCACAAACTCAACAACTCAGTTAGACTTAACAACCCAAACCTGACTGGATTTGGGTTGACCATGTAAATCCATATATGAAGCTTCTAACCAATATCCATCACACCTTCCTAGTGTCTTGGATGTTTTACCCGTTGTTGAACAAGATTTATAACTTCCACTAGGTCTTTGATAGCGAGAGTTCCAATAAAATCTCGGATTTTCTAACCTTTGAAAATTTTTATCTTGATACCTTCTTTGCCCATTATTATACCATGAATTTAGAAAAAAAAAATGGATGTGGTTGAACACTTGAGTTACTAAAACCCCTATGTTTGTTTCTTCTTTGAAAATTTCGATTACCAGAAGTTTGGTATCGATTTTGATATCCAAAATTTCTAGTTTGATTTTGAAACCGATTTGATTTACCATTAAAATGACTAAATTGTGGAGAAATACTTCTCGGTCTATCAAATCTTCTTGATGTTGAAGGTTTAGATTGAAATCTTGGTTGATTACTTTGACAATGTGGTTGCACATTATTATTTAAACCAACCTTATTCCCATCCTTAACATCATCAACTTTTTGCTTATTTTTCTTTAAAGGACAACAACTCGCCACGTGCCCTTTGTTGTGACATTTAAAACAAGACCCTTTCTTATAAATCCTCTTTTTGTGAAATCTCTTTTTAAATGTTTTCTTCTTTTCCTCTACAGTATCCTCATTCGATTTATGAGGTGTACTGTTAGAATCAACAGATTCATTCAAAGAAACTAGACTATTTGGCAAGTCCACAACTATCGGATCCACTACATGTGCAGTGGTTACAAAATCAGTTAACTCATCCTCAGTTGGTAAAAATGAGTAGTCTTGATGTTTAGAAGATGAAGCTTTACTAAACCCCACCCCTGTTTTATCATTACTCGTTTTCAAACCCTTTTGAATATGAGTCCTGACTAACGAAGATTTTCCAAATTTGTCTAACTTACCCTGAAGTTCTACAATTTTGGCTTGCAGATCAGCCATATCTGTGCACTTTTCCCTAAACTCGTTAGTCTTTTCTTTCAGAGTTTCACGAGCCAAATCAATGATCTGTGATTGTTCATTGACTTTGCTTGTTAAACTGCTGATTTCTTGTTCATTTGATTTGAGTTTGTTTAAGCAGTTTAACTCTCTGTTAATCAAAAGAACATTTGACTCTTTCAACTTTTCAAAAAAAGCTAACATAGTTTTGTTTTGCTCCGATAGTGTGTTAACTTTACCCTGTAGTTCATTGCAATTGTGACATGTATGACTTACAGGTTCTGATGTTACCTTCACCTCTGTTGTAAGTCCATTCACATCATTCAAGCCCTTTGAAACTTCTGCATGTTTCTTCTCAACATTCTCCTCATCAGCTTTCTTCTTTTCTTCTACTTCAGCAACTACTTCTCCTATCTTCACAGCTGCAAGCTCAGATACACAAGCTTTAACACATGTATTCAATCTTAAAGGAATCTGATAACGTTTTTCCAAAGCTTCCCACAGCTCTCTTGATGTCCCATACCTATTAAATGAGTGTTTTATTCCAGATGGCAAGGACATCTTAATCGCCATTAAAACTTTCTTCTCAGCATCAAACAAATGTTTCTCAAATTCATCCATCTTTTCTTAAGAGATCACTATAATTCTCCTGTCAATTCGTCGTGTGGCAGCAATGTAGCCATCGATCATACAGCTCCACATTTTAGTATCTTCACTTTTAACAAACAACTCAAACTTCTCTTTCCAGTCAACATATTCTTTAACATTTATAAGCTTTGGCCAATTCTTAATAGTCTCCCGGACCTTATCCATTTTAGCCATCATGCAGCGTAAAAGTTCAAATGGATTTTGGTAACCTGTTTCAAAATCCAAATCTAACTTCTCTTCTGGTCCTTGTCACGTTTTATTTTGTCCTAAAAATACGTGGAGTCCAACGGCGCAAACGGTTTGCTAAGATGAGTTACGGATCGTTTTCTATTTTCGAAAACGTTAATTCCTCTATACGTATCTAATTCCTCCACAAAAATAAATACTCCACTTTTTAATTCCTCCAGCAAATACTCCACTTTTTTAATTCCTCCAGCAAATACTCCACTTAGCCAAACTAAATATGCTGGTTAATTCCTCCAGCAAATACTCCACTTAGCCAAACTAAATATGCTGGTTAATTCCTCCAGGTAATTTCTCTGGTTAATTCCTCTGGTTATTAAATTCGCTGGTTAATTATGCTAGCTATCCAAATACTCCAGTTAATTTCGCTGGTTATTAAGTTGCTAGGTCACAAATTCGCTGGTTTGTCAGTGTATTTATCCGAGATCAGCAAATTTGCCAGAACCAAATCTTTTCAAAATTTCAGAAGATTTTATCCTTATCTCTTATCAATTTTCTGCAAAATCAAGGAACCAAATCAGCACTAATTTTTCGAAAATTATGAAGAACACGAAGAACAGTCTTCGAATCTTCAAGTCTGTCCAGCCAAATATTCTTCAAAAATCAACCAAATTTGTCCCAAAAACCTGCAAATCAGCAAAACTAAAAACACAGTAAGATCAAAACAACCAATTCAGATTAAAACCAATTTCAAAAATTTTGTCAAACCCAAAAAAATTCAAAACCTTAATTCAGGTTTAAAATTTTCGAAATTTTTAAACAACTTCCACCCTATGCAGATCACAATTCTAAACCGAGCTTCTTCAAGAGCCTAACGCTCTGATACCAAATGTAGGTCCCCTTGTTCGTACGGATTGTCACAGAATTGTCAATCCAATCTAGAGTGTGGAATCCGCTAGACCAGAATAGCACAAAAACGAGTAGAAACACATAATTCACAATTAAACGGTCTTCTATTGATTATCCAAACGAAACGTTTTACAATCAATTCAAGACACCACAACCTCACAGCCTCTCTCTGTGATCTTGCTCTACAAACCCTAATTTTCGAATTCTCTCTCTCTCTCTACGTTTTCTCTCTCTAGTCTCCAAGAAGTCTCTAACTACTAAAACCCTAATTACAAAACATGTTTATATACCACATGTCTATGAACTGGGCTTCCTACTGTACTAGGCCATTTTCCAAGCCCACTACAATAATTAACTCACTAACCAATATGCTAAGCCCATTACAAAATATCCAAAGACTAAATAATCAAACTATTAAGCTGTTGTCACAGAATATGCACCAATGGTTATTAAATTTGATTAAATGGATTAATTGGTTGGTTGCATATTATATTTGTGGTATGTGATTTTTGGTTAGTAAATGATGCGCGTCAGTGTGTATATAATTTAGGTGTATATTTTAAGCCCTTTTTACACTTTTTAGCCAAGTTTTAAATTTATAAACACAATATTCACTAACACTAAACACACATATGGCGATGGTTATAACGTAAAAATCGTTTAGCTAGTATGTAGGATAACGAAAATATATGTAAAAAGAGGTAGAATTTATTAAGTACGAAAATGATGTAAAATCACAAGATTGAAAATTTTGCGATGGTTACAATCTCCCCTACTAAAAGAAACTTCATCCCGCAATTTAATTTTAGTAGTTGGGTATGGCTGAGAATATTTGGAAGGTTGAAGTGTGAGAGTTACGGTTCAGAGGGGTATAAGAGGGTTGAATAACGGAAAAATGTTGCTTCAAGAGAATTTCTAGATAAAATGATGACCACTCGTGTAAGAAACTGATGTGTGTGCCAAAAAAAAATGTTGAGAAAAAATAGAGGATTGAATTGTTGTAAAAGTCTTGCTAAAGTTATCAATGTATACTTTAGATTTCAAAGATGAGGGCATCGTTTGGTTTTTGGAAGGATGACAAAATTGCTGATTAGGAGTATGACAATGATTTAATACTAGTGATAATTCCCGCGAACTTCGCGGATTTAACAAAATAATATATTTTCAAGATATTGACAAAGCACATTATATGTTTATAATGAACATATATAAATTCTTTAAAAGTAATTCTTATGGAATAGTGCTAATACCCGCGAACTTCGCGGGTTTAACAAAATTATATGCTTTCGAGGTATTGACAAAACACATTATACCTTTATGATGATTATAACGAAATCTCCAAAAGAAATTATTATGGAACTCACAGGTTCATAAAGTAAATAAAACAACCAACGTGCTAATGATATAAATAAAACGAAAAGATCAATAAATGATCAACCAACTTATAAAGACGTTTACATTTACAGAAAACTTTTTGCATTACAACATCATTGTAAATGCTTACATAAAAATGTTGATACATCACTTAGTCTTTCTTGGATGGTCTCTAGTGCACCTTGAAATACAGAAACAAATTGTATGAGTTAAGCCAAGTTTTGCACGGCCCCGTGTCCATCCGAGTATCTCTCTCTTCATTAATTGCAATTCGCAATTTCATTAAATGCGTCTGCAACAGTTGACCATACCCCCGTGTCCACTGAGCACGGCCCCGTGGTGGGCAGTAGAAGCTTCTATCACTTTGTCTTTTCTGCTGACACTTGGGCAAACCCTCGTGCTCACTGAGCACGGGGCGTGTTCAGCCTTCTGCCTTCTTGTTTTGCTTTGGGAAGATGCTGTCGGGAGGTCGGGCATGCCACGTTTGTTCCTTTTCTTGTTTTTATGTTAGATTTAGCTGTATTTTTGCCTCTTTTGTTCATTTGAGCTCATTTAATCCTGAAAATACAAAAGGAAGACAAAAGCACATTTTTTCCAACATTAGTACTAAAAAAGGGTTAGTTTTATGCCACAATTGATGTAATTTATATGTTGCATTTTGTGCACATCAAATACCCCCACACTTGAATCTTTGCTTGTCCTCAAGCAAAACTCTTTATAATGTGGCTTTTTCACTTCCCAAATGGAATGGGTAGAAGAGAAGGTTTTTGGACTTGTCATAGAGTGTCAGGATTTCCAAGATTCTTTATTTAAGTTTTATTTTTATTTATTTACAATCCTATTCGTCATGATTTATTAAAAATGTTTCATAAGATAAATTACTTATTAGGGCATGACATGCCTTTTTAAAATTCCATTTAGATACAGATTCACATACCTCACGGGGGATCACTTAACACTCGGCCGAAGGTGTATTTTTAGTGAATCACTCGAGAGCGGCATGGAACTTACTCCTACCATAGGCTTGCCAAGCAATCAATTCTCCTCCTTTTTAACTATATACCTTTGTAAATATCAAGAGGACTTTTTGGGTGAAGGGTTAGGCTTGGGCTAAAGGTGGGTGGTTGGGTTAGTGGTTAGTAAAAGGGCGAAAAGCGTAAAAAGCATCGGTTTTTTAAAGACTTTTTATTTTTCATAATTTTAATTTTTTTTACTTTGATGAACCATTTCTTTCAAACAAGGTTAATTTTGATGAAGTTGTTTGTTTATTTGGTTTCATCAACTTTTTTTTTGAAAAGTCATAAGAAAAACCGAGCTTTGTTACTTAAAAGAAAGGGTTAAAATAAAAAGGTTTAGGTGGGTAAAAAGGGTGATTGTTTTGGGTTAAGAAATGAAAAGGTTTAGGCTCAAAGGGGTTAACTAGGGGGATTTTGGGTAGGTCATAAAAAAATGAAAAATAATGGTGTAGAAAGAAAAAAGGGTTAGTCCTAATGCCTCCATCATTTACTTACTCGGGTTTAAGTTGGTAAGGACCGGGAATGCACTGTCGTGGCAAGTTCTACAGTCGTATGAACCAAGCGGTTATTCACAGAAGAAGCGAAAAATGAGCATTTAGTGTAAAGATATGTATTTGTATGCTCAATAAAGGCCCAAAACTCACTTTTGTGGGAATGGTTTTTTTTATGTGATTAAGTATATATAATCAAATTTTAACTAAGCTTGTCATGTCGTTTCATAATTTTCTTATGTTGGTTCTTTTTATCATGACGCTATCGGTTGTAAACTTGTAAAAATATAACCTTGTTAGAACTTGAAATTCCCAACTTAAACTTAGACAGGTAAAAAAATGAAAAAAAAAAAATTTTTGAAAAAAATTTGGGGTGATTAGCGGTTCCAATAGAGTTTTGTGTAAGGCTTGTTAATTAGAACTTGCAAGATTCAAAGTTTTAGCATCCCCCCCCCCCACACTTAAATTACACATTATCCTCAATGTGTCCCAAAAATAAGTTTTTAGGTTGATTGAATGTGTAAAAGGGTGTTAAAAGAAAAATTTTATGTTATTGGCACTTTGGACACGGCCCCGTGGTGACCGGGCACGGCCCCGTGTTCAGGTGCCAGTATCAAAATTTAATAAAGAGGAACAGAAGCCTGGACACGGGGGCGTGTTCAGTGAACATGGCCCGTGTCCAGTTACCTGAACTGGGCGATTGCTGCAGATTGTGCAGCACGGGGCCATGTTAGGCGGACACGGCCCGTGCTGAACTTGCTGTAATGAAGAAATTTTTGTCGGATGGCCCTGTTTTTGTGCATGGGGTGATGTTTCTCGTTTCCCTTGTTATCCTTGACCATCCCGAGTGTGTTTTATTCCTGCAAATTAAACTAAAAATTAATCTAAGCTAAACTAAGGAAAGTTCCGAGGAATGCCTCCGTGGTGCGCCACGTTTATAAGGGTCCTTGGCTAGACCCAAAGTGAGGTCATATATCTTGGGAGCGGGATGTTTTGCATCCCTTGTTGCACCGTCGGAGAGCATCATCCAAACTCGAATCAATGACCTTCACGTAATTGACCGGGTCATCGTCCTCTACTCTCTTCCCAACTCCAAACTTTACTTCCTTATCCCCAAACCTTAAAGTAAGTGTTCCATCATTCATGTCTACCACTGCTTGCGCGGTGGCTAGAAATGGCCTCCCTAGTATTAGGGGGACCTCGGTGTCTTCTTCCATATCTAGTATGACAAAGTCGGCCGGGTAGACGAAATTGTCGACTTTGACCAATAGATTTTCAGCGACACCTTGTGGGTATTTGACGGATCTGTTGGCAAGTTGTATACTTATCTTGGTAGGGCTAGTTTTTCCTAGGCCGAGTCGTTTGAACATTGACACAGGCATGAGGTTAATGCTAGTCCCGAGGTCGGCTAGTGCATTACGAACGGGGGATTCCCCGATCGAGCAAGGAATTGTGAAGCTTCCAGGATCAATCTTCTTTTGTAGGAGTTTGGTGAGTACGAGGGCGGAGCATTCTTCGCCTAAGTTAACTAATTGCACTGATTCAATTTTCCTTTTATGAGTGAGGAAGTCCCTCATGAATTTTGAGTATTTAGGCATTTGAGTTAGGACTTCTATAAAAGGAATATTAACATGCAATTGTTTTAGTAGATTTTCGATTTTTGCGAATTGCTCATTGGTCTTTTGACGAATTAACCTACCGGGGTATGGAACCGGAGGAGCCTTGGTAGGCTCTTGAATTAGAGGAGAAGTCTTCTCTTGTTGGGGCGGTGTTGTGCTTCCCTCAGTTGGCGGTGGTGGAGCTTCTTCAGAACCCACGGTACGGTTTCTTAACGTTATGAGATGGACTTGTGCTTTTGGGTTTGTTTCGGTATTACTTGGTAATGCACCTTGTGGTCTCTTGGAGAAATTTTGAGCTAATTGATTTATTTGTTTTTCAATGTTTTGTATACTAGCTTGTTGATTTCTAAAATTCGATTCCAATTGTTGAAATCGATCCGAGTTTTTCCTTTCAGTGTCGGAGATGAGGCGAGATACCGTATCATCAAGCCTTTCTCGTCCACCTTGTTGTTGAGGGAAAAGTTGTGACTCATTTCTTGGTTGTTGAAAGTTTGTTCGTTGGTTTAGGCTTTGTTGGTTACTACTATTGTCGGGTTCTCTCCAACCAAGGTTAGAGTGGTTACGCCATCCTTGGTTGTAGGTACCCGTTGGAGGACCCGACGGCCTAGGTCTATTATCAATGTAGTTTACCGAATCTTGTTGATCATCTGTTTCTTTCATACAACTCCAATTTTCATGTGGCCCACCACACCCTTCACAAGCCATAACCGAGACCGTTTTTGTCATTTATAACTTTTTGATTTTTGAAGAAAGGGCTTCGATTTGGGCTTGTAAAGAAGTGCTTTCATCAACCTTATGGGCGCCCGGGGCAATAGATTTATTGCCTCGGGGAGTGTTCCACTGAAAATTGGTTTGAGCAATTTCCTCAATTTGATTGTATATTTCATGTGGGCGGCGATTATCTAAAAGTCCCCCGGAGCTAGAGTCAAGTGTTTGACTTGTGTGTGGCAACAACCCATTGTAGAAAGTGGATACTTGTTGCCATACCGCAAGACCGTGATGAGGACACTTTCGCAATAGCTCCTTGAACCTTTCCCAAGTTTCATATAAGGATTCCCCATCCTCTTGTGAATATGTATTAATTTCAGTCATTAACTTAGCCGTTTTAGCGGGAGGGAAATACTTATATAGAAATTTTTAGGCTAGTTCATCCCAGGTGTTTACCGAACCAACTGGGAGGTCGTTGAGCCAAGCTTTTGCTCGGTCTTTTAGTGAAAATGGAAACATTCGAAGGCGGATGGCGTCATTTGATGCTCCATTGATCCGAAAGGTATCACATATTTCTAAGAAATTAGTAATATGTAGATGGGGATCCTCGTCCGCAAGCCCATGGAAGGTTGCGGAGTTTTGAAGCATTTGTATCAAATGTGGCCAAAGTTCGAAGTTGTTAGCTTCAACATTCGGTGCATTGATAGCGGCGCCGAGATTACCCATGGTGGGTCGTAGGTAATCCATGAGGGTACGTTGGTCCGCCATTGGAAGTGGGTCCCCCGAAACCTTCTCTTGGTTTTTAGCTTTAAGTCTTTTTCTGAGAAAGCGTTCGGGTTCTTCTAGAGGTTCTTTTATGTCTCTACTAGAACTGGAGCTCATACACTACGTAGAAGGTTCAGATGTGGTGTCCAGTTCCAAGTCCTACAATAAAAACAGAAAAGAACATTGGTCAGGAAGTTCACCACGGCCCCGTGCTCAGTGAACACGGCCCGTGGTCGGAGATACAGCAATTGTTTTCCGGATCCCTGTTACTGGAAAGTTGGACACGGCCCCGTGTTGCACCGACAAGGCCCCGTGCTCAGCTCTTTGTAACTCGGAAAATAAAAATTGCCAGTGACATTGCTGGGCATGGCCCGTGTCCGTCCAGGCACGGCCCGTGCTGAGCTCTGCAGAAGCTGAAAAATTAAGAAAATCCTAAAAAAAAATAAAAATAAAATAGAAAAAATGATTACCAGTATTGTTTATCCACTTAAACAAAATTAAGAAAATCCTAAAAAAATTAAGAAAATCCTAAAAAAAATAAAAAAATAAAATAGAAAAAATGATTACCAGTATTGTATATCAGCTAAATCAAACTGTCTTCACACTACTAGATAATTCTTTATTTTGTTTTCCGTAAAAAGTAGTCCAAGACGATTACCAGTATTGTTTATCCACTTAAACAAAATGCATGAACATTTCAAGTTCCATTACCATATGATATGTTAAGGTAATATTATTACTGAAATATTAGCATGTCCCACTTCAGGATGTACCCCCGCAATAGGTATGCACAAAGATTCCTCGTAGTAGGTGAGTATACTGAATTCATCCGTTTTGTTTTTCAACGATAGATAATTGGTGAACAGGTCAGTACTTCCGTACAGCAAAGAGACCAAAATATCTAACGAGGGCTAAAGACAAATACCATTTTTGTTACGATTTATGCATTTTGCACATTTGAATGACTCTCTAGGAGAGCTTCTTCATTTATGGGTTTTGGCATTTTTAGCTCTTTTAAGATATCTTGGTTGTGCCTAGGTCAACATGTATCTGGATGAAGCAGAAGGACAACCCTGATATCCCCGGATTAAATAACAGTATAAAGACCCAAAACCTCAGATTTTGGCAATCTATCAACGCAAGATTTAAGATCATTAAACCATACACCAGAGATGTGTTCCCCACTCATACACAGTTTGTTTAGGTTTATATCACATTGGTAAGCTGATTATTTCATGTTTTTTGCCTACTGGTACATCGTATGATGAAGCTGCTATCACACTTAAGTAATTTAATTTCAGTTTGAGTGTGACAGTCTAACTTGCTGATGTACTATCATCTCTTCTCTTTCACACAGTGATAACTCATTTTTTGATTTTCTATTTTTTTATGTTTTTAATTTTTCAATGTTTTTGTATTATTTTTTTTTTAATTTATAACTTACTCCCCCTAAACACACGCAGTAACTAAACTCTTTTTGGCTTAGGGAAATTTATCCCCCTAAAGTTTTGTTTTTATGGAGTAAGTTTGGAAAACACAAATTTAAACACAAACAGACTCCCACTTTAACCTGACAATAGGTTTTTCACCAATAAATCAATCAATCACTAAAGTAAATAGTTGGTTACCAATTTTAACCTACTATTCACCTCAGACGCTTAACAGCAACAACCACTGTTGAACACATCAACAGTCCTTCTTGGTCATACTGCACAAACTCAACAACTCAGTTAGACTTAACAACCCAAACCTGACTGGATTTGGGTTGACCATGTAAATCCATATATGAAGCTTCTAACCAATATCCATCACACCTTCCTAGTGTCTTGGATGTTTTACCCGTTGTTGAACAAGATTTATAACTTCCACTAGGTCTTTGATAGCGAGAGTTCCAATAAAATCTCGGATTTTCTAACCTTTGAAAATTTTTATCTTGATACCTTCTTTGCCCATTATTATACCATGAATTTAGAAAAAAAAATGGATGTGGTTGAACACTTGAGTTACTAAAACCCCTATGTTTGTTTCTTCTTTGAAAATTTCGATTACCAGAAGTTTGGTATCGATTTTGATATCCAAAATTTCTAGTTTGATTTTGAAACCGATTTGATTTACCATTAAAATGACTAAATTGTGGAGAAATACTTCTCGGTCTATCAAATCTTCTTGATGTTGAAGGTTTAGATTGAAATCTTGGTTGATTACTTTGACAATGTGGTTGCACATTATTATTTAAACCAACCTTATTCCCATCCTTAACATCATCAACTTTTTGCTTATTTTTCTTTAAAGGACAACAACTCGCCACGTGCCCTTTGTTGTGACATTTAAAACAAGACCCTTTCTTATAAATCCTCTTTATGTGAAATCTCTTTTTAAATGTTTTCTTCTTTTCCTCTACAGTATCCTCATTCGATTTATGAGGTGTACTGTTAGAATCAACAGATTCATTCAAAGAAACTAGACTATTTGGCAAGTCCACAACTATCGGATCCACTACATGTGCAGTGGTTACAAAATCAGTTAACTCATCCTCAGTTGGTAAAAATGAGTAGTCTTGATGTTTAGAAGATGAAGCTTTACTAAACCCCACCCCTGTTTTATCATTACTCGTTTTCAAACCCTTTTGAATATGAGTCCTGACTAACGAAGATTTTCCAAATTTGTCTAACTTACCCTGAAGTTCTACAATTTTGGCTTGCAGATCAGCCATATCTGTGCACTTTTCCCTAAACTCGTTAGTCTTTTCTTTCAGAGTTTCACGAGCCAAATCAATGATCTGTGATTGTTCATTGACTTTGCTTGTTAAACTGCTGATTTCTTGTTCATTTGATTTGAGTTTGTTTAAGCAGTTTAACTCTCTGTTAATCAAAAGAACATTTGACTCTTTCAACTTTTCAAAAAAAGCTAACATAGTTTTGTTTTGCTCCGATAGTGTGTTAACTTTACCTTGTAGTTCATTGCAATTGTGACATGTATGACTTACAGGTTCTGATGTTACCTTCACCTCTGTTGTAAGTCCATTCACATCATTCAAGCCCTTTGAAACTTCTGCATGTTTCTTCTCAACATTCTCCTCATCAGCTTTCTTCTTTTCTTCTACTTCAGCAACTACTTCTCCTATCTTCACAGCTGCAAGCTCAGATACACAAGCTTTATCACATGTATTCAATCTTAAAGGAATCTGATAACGTTTTTCCAAAGCTTCCCACAGCTCTCTTGATGTCCCATACCTATTAAATGAGTGTTTTATTCCAGATGGCAAGGACATCTTAATCGCCATTAAAACTTTCTTCTCAGCATCAAACAAATGTTTCTCAAATTCATCCATCTTTTCTTAAGAGATCACTATAATTCTCCTGTCAATTCGTCGTGTGGCAGCAATGTAGCCATCGATCATACAGCTCCACATTTTAGTATCTTCACTTTTAACAAACAACTCAAACTTCTCTTTCCAGTCAACATATTCTTTAACATTTATAAGCTTTGGCCAATTCTTAATAGTCTCCCGGACCTTATCCATTTTAGCCATCATGCAGCGTAAAAGTTCAAATGGATTTTGGTAACCTGTTTCAAAATCCAAATCTAACTTCTCTTCTGGTCCTTGTCACGTTTTATTTTGTCCTAAAAATACGTGGAGTCCAACGGCGCAAACGGTTTGCTAAGATGAGTTACGGATCGTTTTCTATTTTCGAAAACGTTAATTCCTCTATACGTATCTAATTCCTCCACAAAAATAAATACTCCACTTTTTAATTCCTCCAGCAAATACTCCACTTTTTTAATTCCTCCAGCAAATACTTCACTTAGCCAAACTAAATATGCTGGTTAATTCCTCCAGCAAATACTCCACTTAGCCAAACTAAATATGCTGGTTAATTCCTCCAGGTAATTTCTCTGGTTAATTCCTCTGGTTATTAAATTCGCTGGTTAATTATGCTAGCTATCCAAATACTCCAGTTAATTTCGCTGGTTATTAAGTTGCTAGGTCACAAATTCGCTGGTTTGTCAGTGTATTTATCCGAGATCAGCAAATTTGCTAGAACCAAATCTTTTCAAAATTTCAGAAGATTTTATCCTTATCTCTTATCAATTTTCTGCAAAATCAAGGAACCAAATCAGCACTAATTTTTTGAAAATTATGAAGAACACGAAGAACAGTCTTCGAATCTTCAAGTCTGTCCAGCCAAATATTCTTCAAAAATCAACCAAATTTGTCCCAAAAACCTGCAAATCAGCAAAACTAAAAACACAGTAAGATCAAAACAACCAATTCAGATTAAAACCACTTTCAAAAATTTTGTCAAACCCAAAAAAATTCAAAACCTTAATTCAGGTTTAAAATTTTCGAAATTTTTAAACAACTTCCACCCTATGCAGATCACAATTCTAAACCGAGCTTCTTCAAGAGCCTAACGCTCTGATACCAAATGTAGGTCCTCTTGTTCGTACGGATTGTCACAGAATTGTCAATCCAATCTAGAGTGTGGAATCCGCTAGACCAGAATAGCACAAAAACGAGTAGAAACACATAATTCACAATTAAACGGTCTTCTATTGATTATCCAAACGAAACGTTTTACAATCAATTCAAGACACCACAACCTCACAGCCTCTCTCTGTGATCTTGCTCTACAAACCCTAATTTTCGAATTCTCTCTCTCTCTCTACGTTTTCTCTCTCTAGTCTCCAAGAAGTCTCTAACTACTAAAACCCTAATTACAAAACATGTTTATATACCACATGTCTATGAACTGGGCTTCCTACTGTACTAGGCCATTTTCCAAGCCCACTACAATAATTAACTCACTAACCAATATGCTAAGCCCATTACAAAATATCCAAAGACTAAATAATCAAACTATTAAGCTGTTGTCACAGAATATGCACCAATGGTTATTAAATTTGATTAAATGGATTAATTGGTTGGTTGCATATTATATTTGTGGTATGTGATTTTTGGTTAGTAAATGATGCGCGTCAGTGTGTATATAATTTAGGTGTATATTTTAAGCCCTTTTTACACTTTTTAGCCAAGTTTTAAATTTATAAACACAATATTCACTAACACTAAACACACATATGGGCAAGTGCACCCATCGTGGACGTAGTATAGTGTTGGTAAGATACCGAGGTCGTCCAAGGACACAAGATCTTTTAGTACCGGTTTATCCTCAACGTCTAATCAAATCAAAATGTTAGAAAAAAAGGTTTTTAAACTAGATAAATAAAACTAACTAAAATGCTGAAAATAAAATAAAAGTAAAAACAGATAGACAAGATGAATCACTTGGATCCGACTCGTGTGTAGTATAACCTTTGATTATTTTCGCACTTTTGCACTTGTTTAAGAGATTATCTTAGTTATTATAGTAGGCCCCTCTTTTGAAGGTGATGTTACCCTCAACCAAGTAGTTTGAGTCAGCAAGGATACAATACTAAAGGGTCGAATTATTGAAAGATAATTAATTAAGTTATTAATGCATAATGTGGTAGGCCCCTCTTTTGAAGGCGACGTTACCCTCGGCTAAGTAGTCTGAGTCAGCAGGGATACAGTCCTAAGTAGCCGGGTTAAGTTTTAATAGTAGTTTAACTTATGAGGGGATCAAAGAGTTTGGACCCCCCCCCCCCCAATCCAATACCGTTGGGTATTGAAGGAGGTCCTACTAAATTTAACCCAGGTCCTTTGCAGGATCTATACACTGAAAGACTCTTACTAAACCGTTCCCTTAACCCCCGACCAGGTAGCCAACATACCTCCATATAGACCATGGAGATATGAATGGTGAAAATCTTTTATTTTATATAGAAAGTAAAATAATGCCAAGACACCACAGATAAACGATAAGGAAGAATCACCTTCAACATAAGAAACTAGTAATTAAAGTCATTAATACAAAACCAATTAAAAAGTGCAAAAGATTAAAAATAAAAAGTATTATACTAAACAATTGTCTTCACCAAGTGATGTAATAGACTTAGGAAAACATAGCCTTTGATTGTCAAGAACTCTTACGATCAATCTTGGACCCCGAGATGACTCACACACTCTATGATGGACAATGGATGATGGTGGTGGATGATGGTGTTGTGATGGTGGTGGATGGTGGGTGAAGTGTGAGAGGGGTGGTGTGCCAAGGGATGAGTTGCAAGAGCTCCAAGCACTCCTATTTATAGGCTGAACAGAAGCCTGGGCACGGCCCCGTGTCCACTGGGCACGGCCCCGTGTCCATCCGAGTATCTCTCTCTTCATTAATTGCAATTCGCAATTTCATTAAATGCGTCTCCAACAGTTGACCATACCCCCGTGTCCGCTGAGCACGGCCCCGTGGTGGGCAGTAGAAGCTTCTATCACTTTGTCTTTTCTGCTGACACTTGGGCAAACCCTCGTGCTCACTGAGCACGGGGCGTGTTCAGCCTTCTGCCTTCTTGTTTTGCTTTGGGAAGATGCTGTCGGGAGGTCGGGCATGCCACGTTTGTTCCTTTTCTTGTTTTTATGTTAGATTTAGCTGTATTTTTGCCTCTTTTGTTCATTTGAGCTCATTTAATCCTGAAAATACAAAAGGAAGACAAAAGCAAATTTTTTCCAACATTAGTACTAAAAAAGGGTTAGTTTTATGCCACAATTGATGTAATTTATATGTTGCATTTTGTGCACATCAAATACCCCCACACTTGAATCTTTGCTTGTCCTCAAGCAAAACTCTTTATAATGTGGCTTTTTCACTTCCCAAATGGAATGGGTAGAAGAGAAGGTTTTTGGACTTGTCATAGAGTGTCAGGATTTCCAAGATTCTTTATTTAAGTTTTATTTTTATTTATTTACAATCCTATTCGTCATGATTTATTAAAAATGTTTCATAAGATAAATTACTTATTAGGGCATGACATGCCTTTTTAAAATTCCATTTAGATACAGATTCACATACCTCACGGGGGATCACTTAACACTCGGCCGAAGGTGTATTTTTAGTGAATCACTCGAGAGCGGCATGGAACTTACTCCTACCATAGGCTTGCCAAGCAATCAATTCTTCTCCTTTTTAACTATATACCTTTGTAAATATCAAGAGGACTTTTTGGGTGAAGGGTTAGGCTTGGGCTAAAGGTGGGTGGTTGGGTTAGTGGTTAGTAAAAGGGCGAAAAGCGTAAAAAGCATCGGTTTTTTAAAGACTTTTTATTTTTCATAATTTTAATTTTTTTTACTTTGATGAACCATTTCTTTCAAACAAGGTTAATTTTGATGAAGTTGTTTGTTTATTTGGTTTCATCAACTTTTTTTTTTGAAAAGTCATAAGAAAAACCGAGCTTTGTTACTTAAAAGAAAGGGTTAAAATAAAAAGGTTTAGGTGGGTAAAAAGGGTGATTGTTTTGGGTTAAGAAATGAAAAGGTTTAGGCTCAAAGGGGTTAACTAGGGGGATTTTGGGTAGGTCATAAAAAAATGAAAAATAATGGTGTAGAAAGAAAAAAGGGTTAGTCCTAATGCCTCCATCATTTACTTACTCGGGTTTAAGTTGGTAAGGACCGGGAATGCACTGTCGTGGCAAGTTCTACAGTCGTATGAACCAAGCGGTTATTCACAGAAGAAGCGAAAAATGAGCATTTAGTGTAAAGATATGTATTTGTATGCTCAATAAAGGCCCAAAACTCACTTTTGTGGGAATGGTTTTTTTTATGTGATTAAGTATATATAATCAAATTTTAACTAAGCTTGTCATGTCGTTTCATAATTTTCTTATGTTGGTTCTTTTTATCATGACGCTATCGGTTGTAAACTTGTAAAAATATAACCTTGTTAGAACTTGAAATTCCCAACTTAAACTTAGACAGGTAAAAAAATGAAAAAAAAAATTTTTGAAAAAAATTTGGGGTGATTAGCGGTTCCAATAGAGTTTTGTGTAAGGCTTGTTAATTAGAACTTGCAAGATTCAAAGTTTTAGCATCCCCCCCCCCCACACTTAAATTACACATTATCCTCAATGTGTCCCAAAAATAAGTTTTTAGGTTGATTGAATGTGTAAAAGGGTGTTAAAAGAAAAATTTTATGTTATTGGCACTTTGGACACGGCCCCGTGGTGACCGGGCACGGCCCCGTGTTCAGGTGCCAGTATCAAAATTTAATAAAGAGGAACAGAAGCCTGGACACGGGGGCGTGTTCAGTGAACATGGCCCGTGTCCAGTTACCTGAACTGGGCGATTGCTGCAGATTGTGCAGCACGGGGCCATGTTAGGCGGACACGGCCCGTGCTGAACTTGCTGTAATGAAGAAATTTTTGTCGGATGGCCCTGTTTTTGTGCATGGGGTGATGTTTCTCGTTTCCCTTGTTATCCTTGACCATCCCGAGTGTGTTTTATTCCTGCAAATTAAACTAAAAATTAATCTAAGCTAAACTAAGGAAAGTTCCGAGGAATGCCTCCGTGGTGCGCCACGTTTATAAGGGTCCTTGGCTAGACCCAAAGTGAGGTCATATATCTTGGGAGCGGGATGTTTTGCATCCCTTGTTGCACCGTCGGAGAGCATCATCCAAACTCGAATCAATGACCTTCACGTAATTGACCGGGTCATCGTCCTCTACTCTCTTCCCAACTCCAAACTTCACTTCCTTATCCCCAAACCTTAAAGTAAGTGTTCCATCATTCATGTCTACCACTGCTTGCGCGGTGGCTAGAAATGGCCTCCCTAGTATTAGGGGGACCTCGGTGTCTTCTTCCATATCTAGTATGACAAAGTCGGCCGGGTAGACGAAATTGTCGACTTTGACCAATAGATTTTCAGCGACACCTTGTGGGTATTTGACGGATCTGTTGGCAAGTTGTATACTTATCTTGGTAGGGCTAGTTTTTCCTAGGCCGAGTCGTTTGAACATTGACACAGGCATGAGGTTAATGCTAGTCCCGAGGTCGGCTAGTGCATTACGAACGGGGGATTCCCCGATCGAGCAAGGAATTGTGAAGCTTCCAGGATCAATCTTCTTTTGTGGGAGTTTGGTGAGTACGAGGGCGGAGCATTCTTCGCCTAAGTTAACTAATTGCACTGATTCAATTTTCCTTTTATGAGTGAGGAAGTCCCTCATGAATTTTGAGTATTTAGGCATTTGAGTTAGGACTTCTATAAAAGGAATATTAACATGCAATTGTTTTAGTAGATTTTCGATTTTTGCGAATTGCTCATTGGTCTTTTGACGAATTAACCTACCGGGGTATGGAACCGGAGGAGCCTTGGTAGGCTCTTGAATTAGAGGAGAAGTCTTCTCTTGTTGGGGCGGTGTTGTGCTTCCCTCAGTTGGCGGTGGTGGAGCTTCTTCAGAACCCACGGTACGGTTTCTTAACGTTATGAGATGGACTTGTGCTTTTGGGTTTGTTTCGGTATTACTTGGTAATGCACCTTGTGGTCTCTTGGAGAAATTTTGAGCTAATTGATTTATTTGTTTTTCAATGTTTTGTATACTAGCTTGTTGATTTCTAAAATTCGATTCCAATTGTTGAAATCGATCCGAGTTTTTCCTTTCAGTGTCGGAGATGAGGCGAGATACCGTATCATCAAGCCTTTCTCGTCCACCTTGTTGTTGAGGGAAAAGTTGTGACTCATTTCTTGGTT
The DNA here is from genome assembly GCF_002127325.2 of Helianthus annuus. NCBI lineage: Eukaryota > Viridiplantae > Streptophyta > Magnoliopsida > Asterales > Asteraceae > Helianthus > Helianthus annuus. Next base: position 57,909,930 of record NC_035434.2, on the reverse strand, counting down.
GTTGAAAGTTTGTTCGTTGGTTTAGGCTTTGTTGGTTACTACTATTGTCGGGTTCTCTCCAACCAAAGTTAGAGTGGTTACGCCATCCTTGGTTGTAGGTACCCGTTGGAGGACCCGACGGCCTAGGTCTATTATCAATGTAGTTTACCGAATCTTGTTGATCATCTGTTTCTTTCATACAACTCCAATTTTCATGTGGCCCACCACACCCTTCACAAGCCATAACCGAGACCGTTTTTGTCATTTATAACTTTTTGATTTTTGAAGAAAGGGCTTTGATTTGGGCTTGTAAAGAAGTGCTTTCATCAACCTTATGGGCGCCCGGGGCAATAGATTTATTGCCTCGGGGAGTGTTCCACTGAAAATTGGTTTGAGCAATTTCCTCAATTTGATTGTATATTTCATGTGGGCGGCGATTATCTAAAAGTCCCCCGGAGCTAGAGTCAAGTGTTTGTCTTGTGTGTGGCAACAACCCATTGTAGAAAGTGGATACTTGTTGCCATACCGCAAGACCGTGATGAGGACACTTTCGCAATAGCTCCTTGAACCTTTCCCAAGTTTCATATAAGGATTCCCCATCCTCTTGTGAATATGTATTAATTTCAGTCATTAACTTAGCCGTTTTAGCGAAATACTTATATAGAAATTTTTAGGCTAGTTCATCCCAGGTGTTTACCGAACCAACTGGGAGGTCGTTGAGCCAAGCTTTTGCTCGGTCTTTTAGTGAAAATGGAAACATTCGAAGGCGGATGGCGTCATTTGATGCTCCATTGATCCGAAAGGTATCACATATTTCTAAGAAATTAGTAATATGTAGATGGGGATCCTCGTCCGCAAGCCCATGGAAGGTTGCGGAGTTTTGAAGCATTTGTATCAAATGTGGCCGAAGTTCGAAGTTGTTAGCTTCAACATTCGGTGCATTGATAGCGGCGCCGAGATTACCCATGGTGGGTCGTAGGTAATCCATGAGGGTACGTTGGTCCGCCATTGGAAGTGGGTCCCCCGAAACCTTCTCTTGGTTTTTAGCTTTAAGTCTTTTTCTGAGAAAGCGTTCGGGTTCTTCTAGAGGTTCTTTTATGTCTCTACTAGAACTGGAGCTCATACACTACGTAGAAGGTTCAGATGTGGTGTCCAGTTCCAAGTCCTACAATAAAAACAGAAAAGAACATTGGTCAGGAAGTTCACCACGGCCCCGTGCTCAGTGAACACGGCCCGTGGTCGGAGATACAGCAATTGTTTTCCGGATCCCTGTTACTGGAAAGTTGGACACGGCCCCGTGTTGCACCGACAAGGCCCCGTGCTCAGCTCTTTGTAACTCGGAAAATAAAAATTGCCAGTGACATTGCTGGGCATGGCCCGTGTCCGTCCAGGCACGGCCCGTGCTGAGCTCTGCAGAAGCTGAAAAATTAAGAAAATCCTAAAAAAAATAAAAATAAAATAGAAAAAATGATTTGGCCGCTGATTCCTAACTTTCTTAAAATCCTTGTGTCCCCGGCAACGGCGCCAAAAACTTGATGCGTGTGAGTGTGTATATAATTTAGGTGTATATTTTAAGCCCTTTTTACGTTTTTAGCCAAGTTTTAAATTTATAAACACGATATTCACTAACACTAAACACACATATGGGCAAGTGCACCCATCGTGGACGTAGTATAGTGTTGGTAAGATACCGAGGTCGTCCAAGGACACAAGAGCTTTTAGTACCGGTTTATCCTCAACATCTAATCAAATCAAAATGTTAGAAAAAAGGTTTTTAAACTAGAAAAATAAAACTAACTAAAATGCTGAAAATAAAATAAAAGTAAAAACATATAGACAAGATGAATCACTTGGATCCGATTCGTGTTTAGTATAACCTATGATTATTTTCACACTTTTGCACTTGTTTAAGAGATTATCTTAGTTATTGTAGTAGGCCCCGCTTTTGAAGGTGATGTTACCCTCAACCTAGTAGTTTGAGTCAGCAAGGATACAATACTAAAGGGTCGGATTATTGAAAGATAATTAATTAAGTTATTAATGCATAATGTGGTAGGCCCCTCTTTTGAAGGCGACGTTACCCTCGGCTAAGTAGTATGAGTCAGCAGGGATACAGTCCTAAGTAGCCGGGTTAAAGTTTTAATAGTAGTTTAACTTATGAGGGGATCAAAGAGTTTGGACCCCCCCCCCCTATCCAATACTGTTGGGTATTGAAGGAGGTCGTACTAAATTTGACCCAGGTCCTTTGCAGGATCTATACACTGAACAATGGCAAGACTCTTACCAAACCGTTCCCTTAACCCCCGACCAGGTAGCCAACATACCTCCATATAGACCGTGGAGATATGAATGGTGAAAATCTTTTATTTTATATAGAAAGTAAAATAATGCCAAGACACCACGGACAAACGATAAGGAAGAATCACCTTCAACACAAGAAACTAGTAATTAAAGTCATTAATACAAAACCAATTAAAAAGTGCAAAATATTAAAAATAAAAAGTATTATACTAAACACTTGTCTTCACCAAGTGATGTAAGAGACTTAGGCAAACATGGCCTTTGATTGTCAAGAACTCTTACGATCAATCTTGGATCCCGAGATGACTCACACACTCTATGATAGACAATGGATGATGGTGGCGGATGATGGTGTTGTGATGGTGGTAGATGGTGGGTGAAGTGTGAGAGAGGTGGTGTGCCAAGGGATGAGTTGCAAGAGCTCCAAGCACTCCTATTTATAGGCTGAACAGAAGACTGGGCACGGCCTCGTGTCCACTGGGCACAGCCCCATGTCCATCCGAGTCTCTCTCTTCATTAATTGCAATTCGCAATTTCATTAAATGCGTCTGCAACAGTTGACCACGCCCCTGTGTCCGCTGCCCTATCTCACGAAAAGAATCCTTTTCTTTTTCTATTCAAAGCTCAGCCCTTTGTCTCTGTGCCGAAGCTATTTATAAAGCACAAGCTAGATAGCAATTGATCTATTTTTACTTTGAAGGGTACATTTGTCTCATTTTTATTAGTGGTTTAGAACGAAACGTCTAGTGATCTTCAACCAATTATGTAAAATAATGTCCCATTCAATAGAAAATTACGCACGGCCCCGTGGTGGGCAGTAGAAGCTTCTATCACTTTGTCTTTTCTGCTGACACTTGGGCACGCCCCCGTGCTCACTGAGCACGGGGCGTGTTTAGCCTTCTGCCTTCTTGTTTTGCTTTGGGAAGATGCTGTCGGGAGGTCGGGCATGCCACGTTTGTTCCTTTTCTTGTATTTATGTTAGATTTAGCTGTATTTTTGCCTCTTTTGTTCATTTGAGCTCATTTAATCCTGAAAATACAAAAGGAAGACAAAAGCACACTTTTTCCAACATTAGTACTAAAAAAGGGTTAGTTTTATGCCACAATTGATGTAATTTATATGTTGCATCTTGTGCACATCAGTAAAATAAATCATTTTGTTGACTTAGTCTTGGCCGCACACCCCATCACCCGAACACACCACTTTCAGTCGCACACTCTCCTCTCTTCTTGGACTGGGCTGCACCGCACACTTATTCAGACCCAATAACACGAGCCCAGCTGAAACCCTATGATGTCGCACACTTATTAGTATGTGCGGTATCCTCACCTGGTATAAAAGGGAACATTCAGCCGACAACATGAATGTTTTGTCAGCAAATCATTTCACTCATCAATCCCTAAAAACATTCTATTTGGGAGTTGATGGCGGCACCTTTCCTCAGGAAAATCCACAACAACATTTTCTATCTTTCTAGGAGTTCATCTCTTCTTGTTCTCACACAATCCTACTTCACAAATCCCAGGTTAGTAGGATTTATCATTTACACATTATGTGGGTCGACTAAATCAAATACTTGCTTATATGACATTGCAAGATGAATGATAAGTTATGAGCTTGAAATAATCGATATTTATATGTTAATGTTGATGTGAGATAATCATGAATATATGCTAGTATTTGATGAGAATCAGTTCATGCTAGAATGTGGATGTTTGCTTGAAGAGTTTAGGGCTTGTTATGATAAGGTTTAGGTTCTTTGCGAATGTTAAAGGTGGTTTTTATTTAAAATCTGAAGTTGCTTGATTGAATGTTTGAATTGACAAAGTGCTCATTCAAAATGCATATAAGGATGCCCTGGTGTTTTCTTGATAAAATCTATAGGGGTGAGTTTAGATCTATGTTTGATTGTTTACAATGATTATAGGTGTGCAAAAATAAAAACTTGTTCTTGACATTATGATGATGACTGATCATAATTCTAAATGAACATAGGAACGTAAATATATTAATGCTTGTTAATGAAATGAGATTAGGCAGGATTAGACTTTCTGATTTTCATGAATGTATGATGATATGAACTTGGAATGGAAGATGATGCGTATGTCAAATCTGTGCATTTTGATATGTGGAAATGAATTGACATAAGTGAATCCTGTTAATATCGTATAAAGGGGGTGTACAACATGGGAGGCACGTGGTATAATCAAGCGCATTACACCGCACACTGAGAGTGCGGTATGTACCGCACACTTGGGAAGGTACAACCTGTCATGCACCAAGTACACCCAAGGGATGCAATACCGCACACTCGTATAACCACACACTTGTATAACTGCACACTATAGTACAAACATACTAAGCTCATTGTAGAACCTTTAACTGCATAACCGCACACTTGGAGACAGGCCGCACACTCCGTGTGGGCTGTCCAAAGTGGGTTGCACACTCTCCTTGGGCCATCTAACTTATTGGGCCGCACACCTTTAATGTACACTCCTATGCTGAACCTTTAGAAGACTGGGCCACACACTAACGATCAGGCCACACACTACTTTATTTGGGCCTTCAAACTTAATGGGTTGCACACTGTTGTGTTATATTACGAGTGTTCATCAGTTCGACTTGATTCATGAAACCTGTATGAGTAAAGATGTGTATGTGTGTATTATCTGTCATATTTTGAATGTTACTTGTTAGTTATGTGTACAAATACGTGAACTACTTGCACTACAAAACCTAACTTATAATGGTAGCCATAATAGGACGTGGTTGACAAACTGTGTAAACAAGTAAGTTACCTGCCGAGTAAACCAAGGTGAGTTCACAACCTATCTACTAAAAGCACGTGTTCCCAGTGGTTGGGAAACGGAACGAAAAACACTTTCCCTGGTTTGGGATTGCTTGAACGATACAAACAAAACTTTCCCTAGTTTGGGATTACTTACTATTCCAGGTTTGGAATACGGTTAATTATTATTTATATTAGATGCGACAAGCGTACTAAATGAAACTCTATCACGGAAGTCCCTACTTACTATACCGATTAGTCGCATGGCCTGGCGAACAGGTTATTAGTTGATAGCGCTATTAGGTCACACCAACCTCACACCGTGCCTGGATAGGATCGGGCGTGAACTAATAGACTCTGGCAAACCGTCAATGATGATAGACATTGGAAAACGGGGCAACAACGAAACATGAGGTTGCTAAGTATTCGGTATTACGCAGTTTAGTAGCTTACATATGGGGTAGCTCCCCATGGCATGACATAAATGAGTAACTTAACAACTTAAAAAAGTTTTATCGAATTAAAACTGGACAACTCATGAACTCGCCAACTTTATGTTGATACCCTACTGCATGCTTTTGCAGGTACTCAGTGATGGCAAGAGGTTGCAGCTTGGGAGGTGTGCTGGTTGCATCAACCCGTGTTGGGTTTCAATAAAATTTTGGACTTTTAACTGAACTGTTTGACTTATGCTTTCGTTACTATCTTTAAACATTGTTTTTAACTTAAGACTTTACTTTATTGGTCACTAAACATATTTTGATAAAACTGCTTTATTTCGATGATTGTTCAATGTGATTGGTGGGCGGATCCTGGTCAGTCACACGCCTCGCGGTAGTACTCCGCATGTGGAATTTGAGGGTGTGACAGTAACAGTCTTAAAAAAATCTGTTTTATGTTGTCTAAACATGTTTATAGCTGTACTAATGTTTGTGTGACCACTTTTTTGGAGGTATAATAACCTCTACGGGTTTCTTTCCTACACTCCGCTCAACTTGGGGCTCTTCGGTGTGTGCGGTAATTTCTAGGTCTAGCCTAGTTTGCACCTTACTGGGATCCTTCATTTCGATCTCCTCACCCACTAATTATTTCTCCTTTTGCTCAACTCTCTCTATCACTACATCCTAAACTTTTCCTCTTACTACTATGGGTTAAGATAGCTTTCAATTGGGTTGTCGGATTTGTTTGGGTCTTGCCCGAGAATTGACTGGGTGGTCTTTCTTGTAGCTGACGAGCAATGTCAACGACAGTCCTTTGAAGATCTAGGAAGCCGAAATGATGGTTATTTCAGAGTATGGCATGTTCCTCTAAGGTTTTATACGTGTTTTGGTCCTTAACAATTATTTGAGATAACATGGCCTTAATTTCATCTAAATCACTACTCAAGTCTTGGTTGTTTGAACCTTGACAGTTTGACCCTCCACTAGCAAACTACGTATTTGAACTCCTAGTGCTAAATTGACCCTGCGAACCCCCGCCAGAAAATTGACCCTGGTTTTGTGAACCCCCACTATAGAATTAACCTTGCCCCCTGTTTTGAGTTTTACCTGATTGGAAACCAGGGGGTTACCAGAAGAACGAAAATTGCTATTGTTACGCCAATTTGAGCTATAGTTGGAGTTATTATTAATGGGTTAGTGGGACTGCGGTTTTGACCAGTTATGAACTCGACTTGCTCTTGAGTGAGCATCAGACACTCGATAGTACCATGACCCCCATACAAACCTCACACTTATCGACTTTGGCTTTCAAGTCCTTAATTTCCCTACTCATCTCTCTTTGAAAATTCTCTAGATCAGTGGCCACCGTAGTCTCCAAGCTAACTTGGTGTACCCCTCGAGCGGTCGAGGATGTACCAGATGCAGGAATGGAATTCGTGATGTTGGACCGTTGTTCAAGGTCGGATTGAGCGAAGCTCTCGAACAGATCATTGCATTCGACCACTTTTTTCTTACCCATGAGGTGGCCTCCTGCGGATGTATCAAAACGGGCCTTAGTTTCATGAGTGAACCCGTTGTAGAATTTCTCTACAAGGGACCAATCAGAGAGACCATGATGTGTCACACCCTTTTCTGCGGCGGAAGCACGAGGTGTGATCATGAAAGGTTCTCATTGCATACGAAAGGTAAACATACTACATGCTCGTAAAAATAACTTTAAATACCAAACATTTCATAATTTGAAAACATAAGTTTAGCGTTTACATCGCGAGATAGCATAAAACATTGTCTTAAAAGTTTACAACTTTATTTAAACATAACATAGACGACATCCACAAGCATGAGTAGGACCGCGCGCACATCCACCTTTAGTTACCTGAAATACATGTGAGTTTTGGAAAAACGTCAACATAATGTTGGTGTGAATTCATGTAGTGATTGTTTTGAATGTTTAAAATACTCGAATGAAAACATAGTATGAAACTTGTAGAATGTATGAATGTTTGAATGTAACTTGTATCTGTAACTGAGTACTATGACTGTGTGAATGTGTGAGATCGCTAGTGGTTTGCAAGGCCACTAACATAAGTCACGACATAGGAAGTCACCAAACCTAGGCATTTTTGTCAACTTTGACTGAGACACAGAAGCACTCATTGGTAGAAGTAGGCCAAGAGTGGGGTTGCCTGAAACCCATTAGATCTAACCTTTTGTTCCGCGGTCTGAATGTATACGTTGATTAATGGTGCTTATAGTACCCTATTCGAGACATGGTCTAGAATGTTTCACTTGAATGTTTTTGTACCCATCATAACACATGTAAACATTGTAAAATTTGTAACATGTATTTCAGCCCCGAAGTGTAAAACAAAAACAGTTAAAGAAAAGGGGGAGCATGAACTCACAACTTTGCGTTCCTTGCGTCGTAAACTTCACCGGATTTGCTTATAATGCGTCGTGACCTAAACGTGTTTTATTATCGTTAGTCACTAGACTTGTATCGTACAAGCACAAGTCACTATCTTTTGTATATGTATTGTTATGTTAAAAATATTTTAAATTTTTAACTAAGTGTCTTACTTATATTATTTTCTCAAAAATAAATATAAGTTTCTTGTATTTTGCACCCGAATTATGTATCTTGTATGTTGTATATGTATTTTTGTGTTTTTACTCCTTAGAAGTATTTAGTGTATTTTCAAGTCCTAATACACTATCATGTATAATACATACTACATACACTTAGCACAAAATTTGGTGACCAATAATTACATATATTTTTCCTCAAAAATATGCATACTTAATATCAATTTTTAGTCTTGAAGAAATCATCATTTCTTAACACAAAAATTAGGGAAACCTTGGTAAATGTTTTTAGATACATTTTTAGGGAATAAGTTTCTCAAAAACTTATATATTTTTCTAAGTGTCAAAATTTATAAAAATTTTGACAGGTTTCCCCTAAAAATGGAGGTTTCCCATGTTTTCAAAACATGTGTTTATTTTCTTTTAAAAATCATCATCAATCAATTTCAACAACAATCATCAACAACATACACTAATTTCTCTATTTCATGAACTTGAAAATTTATAAAAATGTGTAGTAACTTACTAGGGTATTTAGTAAGTCTTGTTACCACTTTAAAGTGTGATTCTTACAACTTATGTTCATGTTTTCTAAAAATACTACTTCTTGTATTTTTCTTGTTACACATATGTATCTTTACTTTATTAACCACCAAAAATAAGGTTTATTTGTTTAAGAACCAAGATTAAGTAAAACTTGTATTTTAACTTGATTCTTTTGAAAAATCACTCATGGATATTTAGATCTACATGTTTATCATCTTACTTTGATCTTTAAAAAAACAAGCTTTATGTTATATTTTTAACAAACTTTCCATGAGTTTTAGTGTGAAAAAATAATTCTACACATACCTTATCACTTCAAATTTATATGTTTATGTACAAAAAAAAATTTCAAGTTCACATTATGCTTCATATGTTCACCTTCAAGTTTAACCATGGATCCTTCAAGATCCATGCTTAAACTTGGTAGATCCTAACTTTAACATACTTGATATAATCATAAAAGCAAGATACCACATCAACAACTTCATTACACACACTAAAAATTCATGTAATCACTTATTTTCTTCATAAATATGTTAGATATTCTCATTTTTAACATTAGAAGTTAAGTTGTTTAGATGGTGAAACTTGTACATAACATAAACATGACATAAATTAGTGATCAAGAAGCTTACTACTAGCTCTAATGGCTAGGGAAGTGGCACAAGATTGAAGAAGATGAACAAGGAAGAAAGTGAGTGGTTAAAAGCTCCAGGAAGAGGTCCTTCAAGTTCTAGCACTATACACCTTCTTAAATGGCTTCCATACACCTCTAGATCACCTTAGATTATAAGATTGAAGCATGGAAATGGTGGTGGTAGGGTGGTGAGTTTGAGCCGAGTCCAAGAAGGAATGGGAGGAAGAAGATGAAGTTTTTATGTGTTAATGGACAATGGTGAATACTTATGGTTTTTATAAAGAAAAAATCACATGATCCTTCTCATAGATTTTATGCCAACTAGTTAGGGGAAATGGTTATATAAAATAATAAAAGCCATGTGGGGCCCTTTGTGGCCGTTTGCAACATGAGGGGAGGGGGTAAAATGTAATATTTTTGGAAGTTAGAGGTTTAAAGTGCAAATTAGGAGGTTTAAGTATGTTTAAGTGTGTTTAGGTGTTTTTATGATTTTTAAGGTGTTCTAGCATCAATACTAGTTTAATATCATAAAAACATTACTTTTAGTCAAATCTTGATGTCCCAGTTATTGTCCGGTTGTTCGGTTCGTTACGGTTCGTTAAAGTGCTGAATTGCGCAGTTTCACTAGGTATAAAGCACTTTTTATGGCAGTTTTAATTCCCGACACTTTGTAAGTTATTTTGGACAATAAAACATAAATTCTACATGATATTAATGTGCTTAAAAGCTGATTATAGCTGAATTGTATGAGTTTTAGCATTTAAAGTGTGTTTCGGGTGCTTTTTAGTGCGTATTTTAGCTTCCGGATGGTCTATATATAAACCCTTGTATGTACTCTTGGGTTTTAATGTATTCTTGTCATTGGACCTACACCTAGGCTCCAATTCTATTGTCTGACTGTTTTCTGTGGGATTGTTGACACAATGTGTCTTACCGGTGAGTTTACTAGTATTTCTGACGCAACGCTCTTGTTAATGCATAAAGCAATATTTTGTAGTATAAAACGTGCATGAATTCACTTGTATAGTATGAAATCAAACAATGTTGACATTTAAGCACATAATTGCAGTCATTAAATAATAATTAAAGTGTACGGAAATTACCGGTTTGGTGCCAGTTGTCACATGATGGGAGCACCTTGAGAGAAGGTGATTGAAGCGCTCCCAAGCTAGGTAATATGGCTCGTCGGGCTCCATGCGGAAATAGTGAATTGATCACGGAGTCAGGATGCCTTAGCAGGCAGGAAGTACTTATTGAGAAACGCTTCTCGAAGGGCTGCCCAAGTGGTAAAAGTGCCCGCCGGCTGTGAATTGAGCCAAGTTGTAGCCCGACCGGCGAGTGAGAATTGGGAAAGTTGAAGGAACACCACGTCATTATTAGCACCCTCCAGCTGGAAAGTGCTGCAAATGCGGGTTAGGAGTTTAATGTGGGCAAGGGCATCCTCGTCATCACGACCGTGGAATTGTCAAGAGTTGGCGATGGCGGTTATGATATACAACGGGATTTGTCAAGATTTTCATTATTGATTTGGGGAAGGGTGATGGCTGAAGTGAAACTGGTGGTTGATTGTTGGTGGATGGTTTGACGGTTTGCCATGTTTTGGGCAACGTGTGGCGGACTCGGAGGACGTGTGGGTGGTGGGGAATTATGGGGTGATGACTTTGGTGTAAAGTCAAAGGCAGGTGGTTTAGAATGGGGAGTAGAGTCAGAACAGGAGGAACTTTACTAACCTTTGGAGTGGGGAAGGAAATATTGTCCAATGGCGGCTTAGGCGGCGATTCTTGCGAACGCGTATGGGGCATCCACTGCAAAAAATCGACAAAGAAACAAATAGGAAGACTTAAACAAACAACTCAATATAAATATAAAAGACACTAGAACTATTTAGACTCCTACTACTCAAACAAAAAATTAGCACATGTGAGATCATGTAAGTCCAAACAAAGTAGTTAACGCAATGCCAAAGAGTCCCTGGCAACGACGCCAAAAACTTGATGTGGTAAAAGTAGTTTAATTAAAACGATCTAAATTAACCTAATCTCGACACTAAGTAATACACTAGACTCTCTAAACTCGACTAAACTACTAACCGACAAGTGCACCGACTGACTCTAATAACGCTAAGTAAGTCCAGAAATCGAACCAACAGGACTCTATTTAATTACGTTAACTAGACCCTTTAGACTTAGACTGAGACAAATCTAACTGTTTGATATTTTTTGAGGGGGGGTCAAAATATCCTAAAATTGCAATTACATTAAATTAATTAACTAAGACACGAATTATGACTTGGGTTTAATTCAGATGATGACAAGCGACTACCTAGACTGTAATCCCGGAATGCTACTAGTTATATTTTAATAGAATGAAAGTTATTATGGAACCTGGATCTTAGAATGCTAAACCTATCGAGACACCGAACAGGACCCTAACCCTTCTAAGGAAGTCATCTATGGAGCTCTAAAGGCTGTTGAGAACACCGGTTAGTCTAGACTCCCTCTCAGGTTATCTAAGTGGTTTATGTAAAGTACCTTATTTCGATCTAGTCCCTGTCAGGCTATAAACCTAAGGTAACTTGGGTTCTTGATTTGACTTGATAGACAATGGTTGACAAGGAAACTAGTTCAGACTCCTCTCGAAGACCCTACTTAGCAATTTACCAACTTAGACATACCAATAACCTCACACCTCTCAGCTATTGAGATTAGTAGAACACCCAGACCTACTTAATTACCAAATATCACTTCTAAGGTATATCGGCTGATTAACCAAACAAATAAAAAATATAAGTTAATGATCTAGCATGACCCTATTACACGAAAGACATTCACCAAGGTTCACATGAAGCAATAAGTAATAATTAAACAAATCTAAGCTTGCATATACAACGAACCAATAAGCAAGTCTTTTATTTTAACATAAATAATCCATAAACTAACGAGCATCATAATAAAACTCATAACTTTAACATCCGTTCATCCTAGTCTAGGCAATACATGAGTTTTAGCCAGACATATTATTCAACACAAAACAAAAGTATTTTCAAGAAGACAAAACATGATCAATAATCGAAAGTGAAGAACATGTAAACCCAGAGGATTAATTCACGAGCCAAGCAATCTGAGCACTTCCAACCTTAACTCGATGCTTCTTCAACCTTGAAAACGCTCGAAAACCTTCAGAAAATTCGCCCAAGATTTTGCAAATTCGTGTCTAGGGTTGGATTTATCTCTAGTGATGTTTATATATGTTTCCATGCAAGTGCCCAGCTCCAACCATGATTCTATCTGCGAAAACAACCCCTTCGCATCACGTGAAGGGGATCTCCCTCAAGGATCGCGTAGCGCGGCGCTATTAAATTTTATTATTATTATTATTATTATTATTATTATTATTATTATTATTATTATTATTATTATTATTATTATTATTATATGTTGTGGTGTCATGCGCAGGCTATTCAGCTTTGTGGTGGTGTAACGCGGCGGGTAAGGATTTCAGCTTTCTTTGTTTCTTCGATTCCCGTTCAGCTGCACCTAACCCGGACTTCGGTGCTTTTTCTCGGTTAACATATTTTCCGCGTTTTTCATCATTTTCGGCACCCGAGTCCTGCAATTAACAAACCTATCATTAGTAACTAATTTTAACATAAAAACAACACAAACTGACTCAAAATATATACAAACTTTACACGATAAATAGTTGTATTTTGCAATACATCAGATTACCAAAAACACCTCTGTTTTCCACCAGAAATTACAACTGTCATAGATTTATTTCACCAATTTAATGAACAATCAGTGACTCTATTTTATTCCCCTGTTTCTATCATCTGTAACTAAGCATAAAATTCTCATAATTACAGAAAACTATAGAGACAGACAAGGTAGAAGACACCGGCTCTGATCAATCAACATCTATATTTATAGAAGGATATAAATGTGCAAATAAGGGCTTTAATAGGGATGGTATTTGTTATAAGGGTTTCTTAATTGGGAAATTACCATATTGCCCTTTGTTTTGGAAGTAAAAAGACATTAATACCCAAGTCAACTACCGGTTAAGTAACGACAATTGGCACCAGGGGCTTGATTAAATCAAATTGACAACCACAGAGACTGGACTATTGATATTTTTTCAAATGAGGGCTTAACCTGCGATTGAGTGTAAACCCTAGTGACTGAAACTGTACTTTACTCTTAATTTAATGATTAAAATAACACCAAGATAATCTTAATCCTATTGTATAAGTCTTTTAAAATCAAGATTCTATAAAATAAATCTAAGATTAGAATTTTTATATATTTACCTAATTTAATGATAGAATCTTTTTTATTATTAATTGTTTATAAATGGAAATGTTTTAATAAATAATGATTTATGAATAATAACTAGTTTTATACCACGCACGCGTTACGGCGTGCTAAACCAAATTGTTCGGTTTAATGACATAACACAATATAGGAAAAAAATTACATGGAGGCGTAGATCAAACAAAATGGACTCTAAAATATTGGCAATAGTACATCTGCTTTGCAACGGGTTCATGGAGTATCATTCGATTTGCTAATAAAATTAATTGACATAAATAATAAAATTGTAATAATTGGCACTAACACACACGTACCAACATTATCTATCGTCTGAAAGATTTAATATAGTGTTATATACTCTAATCAAAAGAGCTTATACAAGAACTATAAGAAGAGGTTGTGTGTGTTTAAAGTCGCGTCCTTATATTACTGAACATCAAAGTCATCCTGGTATGACTAACTCATACTTGACAGGAACATTCAAAGGAACTTTTATATGCCTCCTTCACATCAAAATTTAGCCTTGATGTCTTCCAGCACAACAAAACAAAATTATTAAATCCATCATATTTGTTATTCACTAGTATAAATATGTTTCTATTGTATTCATTAAATTCAAGAGTTAGTTATGAGATAAAAGTGTATAGTTTTTTGACACCTACTTGTGCATTATATGTCAATAACTCTTAACCCCTTATACTATTACTGTTTAAGCAAAACATGAGCCGAAAACATATAATACCATGAGAATATAACAAAGATAAGCCTGATGTGTGGTTTATAGTGCATGTGTATTAAATCGAATACTTGAAAAAACTGTTTCGATCTCGAGACATCACAATTTCAGGTAACTTGTAATAGATTGGTGATCAATTGAATTGTCTCTATCACCTACCGTCATCATAATTTTCTATAACTAAACAATTAAGTGTATGAAATCATGTAAATGCGTATGTTATGACCAATATAAATCTACTCCAGACATATTCATTAAATACAAAGGTTCATTTTGAGATTGAAACTCTCTGATTTATGTTGTCTATATAATTCTCTGGGACCTACCATGCATTATATATCAACATATTAATATATTATCACTGTTTTAACAAATTACTAGCTGAAAACCTATAAACAGCGCATGAGTATATCGAATTTATATCTAATACTTGTAAAAAAACTATTCAGATTTAGAGATATCACTATTTCAGGTAGCTTGTAACAAACTCGTAACCATATTTTTTCTAGTTTCTACACAAATAAGAATTTGAGAGCCATTGAAAGTGAATAAAAGAAGATAAACATACCTGCTCCGGCGAGGAAGAGGCGGCGCCCGGCTCCGGCGTGGGCAGAGGCATCTGGCTAGGTGGAGACCGCAGAGCGACGTCCGACGAGGTCGATGGTGTTATGCTGCTTCTGTGTGACACACTGACTACGTCAACAAATAATACATGAGTATATTGAATTTATATCTAGACTTGCAAAAAAAAGTTTCGGTCTCGAGATATCACTATTTCTGTTAATCTCTAACAGATTCAGACACACAACTGAATCGTCAATATCGGCATAGTAATTAGATATAATTAAACAACTAAGTGTACGAAATCGTGTGAATGTGTGTGTGAAATATGATTGCATCTGAAATCGAGAACATTATGACCTAGAAGAATCGCTTTTTAACTTCTTAGTTTATTAATAACACTTTCATACCATGTATACCAACATTTTACTTTAAATCCAGGCCACTTATTAGGTTTATTTAACGAATTTGTTTTCTATTGCACCCAAATCTGATCAGAACTGATGAAAAAAAATTGATTATTCAATTCAATTATGGTAAACCCATCCTTGCACAACCAAAATAACATCATTCATAATTCAAAACCCTATTATCATTGTCAAACACTCGAACCGCTCAGAAACAATTTTATCCACAGTAACTAAAAATGTCAATTGTGAGAGCAGAGAGAATATAAATGATAGTAAAATAAAAGACTATAAGAACTTGATGCTTAATGTGGTTCTAACTTGAGAATCCAATAAGGTAGGTTCAATAATTCAAAATGCATAGTTTTAGCTATGCCGAATCGCAGGAGGTTAACATTCCAAAACCCTTAAATCTAATGCTTCTAAATCACACAAAACTCCATATCTGTTGCTAAAAAAAATTCAATCTCAAAGCACCCACTCGCTATAAAAACCTAATATCATCAAGAAACAAACACATAAACCGTACCCAAACCAGAAAATAAAAGCACAGAAACTTACTCGACACCGCCCTTAGCAACCACTAAAGCCTAGACACATTCTTAAATCACTATTCATTCCCTTTGTCTATTATCAGATTAAGATGTATATATATTCTTTTATAAATTACATGTATTCTTTTTATTATATATATTTTTCCTTACAAATTAAAAGAAATAGGACATTTGACAAGCTTATTTGAGAATGTTAGACCGGGTATGAAATAGGTCAGGCTGGGTCATGAATACGGATAATTGAGGGATGTCTCATAAAAGGCTTACCTGTAAATGTAAGACCCTTACATTTATTGAATATTTCATATAATATATAGTGCATTTTTAAACGTCGTTTTCCCAAAACATCGATGAAACGACGTTTACATGGAGTTCAAAACCTTCAAATGATATTTACAAAAGTTTAAAACATCCAAAAGATGGTTATAATAGTTTTACATAAGTTTGGTAACAAAAGAGATTATTAAAGTAGCGGAAGCTTCGTTAGATATTGTGTTCGGTTCTTGACATGGCTTGATCATCCTCCGAGGTCTAAAGTGCATCGTTACCTATCATACAATTTCATTCAAACGATTAGAAATCAAAACATTTGAACAAAAGAATTAAACAGAAGAAATTATATATTTTTTTCAGCCCCTTCACCCGGCCGTGTCAGGTTTCCACCTGGCCGTGTCAGCTAAACATGTATTTTTCACAGAACCTTCACTCTGTCGTGTCAGCTCTACACTTTTCCCAGCCAACTAATTCTTACCGAAACAGACATAACTCTCTCATTTTTTATCCTTTTTGCGTCATGTTTCTTCCTACGTGATCGTAATTTAATTTTCCATCATATGGAGTAAACATCCAATATTCGGAATAACAATTTTCTAAGTCTTTAAGCCTTCGGCTTTATATATTTATACAAAATTTTTAACCCATTCATGATTTTATCAAACAAACTTGTTTGTAGCATTCAAACTCACATGAACATCATGTTATAATTATTTTCTATTATACAATTTTCAAATCACGGATTTTTATGCATTATTAACCCGTTTTTGCTTATATGCTTATTTTGACCCATTAAGGGTGTTTAAGCACTTTTTCGCATAATTCACGCTCATTTATTTCTAGCATCTTATTTCCACATTATTTATCAAATAATCTTCCACCACAACTATAATTGTGGTGGATTTAGTGTGGTATATTATTTATTTTGAGTTTTACCCCTCGGATTAACATTTTACGACAAAGACTCTTATAGAGTCATTTGACCCAACGATTCATATCTTTTATTTTTTATACTTATTCTAAGTATTTATTTGATCAAAAAACTCTTTTCCAAACAATCTTTAAGGGTCATTTGCTCAATTTCGCATACAAGGGCGTTTTGGTCATCTTTAACCCTTCTTTTACGACGAAGGACTTTTAAAGCCATGTTTGACCAAAATCCCACTTTTTAAACTATGATCTTGTTTAAAAATCATTATGTTTTTAATACGTAATGATTATAATTTTAAATCATTCGGTTTACGGTTTACCTATTAAGATGACCAAATGTCCATTTTTGACTTTGTCCAACTCTCATAGAACCACAAGTTCTAAATGAGTAGTTAACCTATTACGCATACCTGGCTCGGATCAATATATTGACCCGCTATTACCTTGCTTTAATAACCGCTAATTACTATCGCAGCGGATATCCATTAGTTGTTTACTCCTGTAAACATACAACTCGACAAATAATCATTAGTCGATATTGTCAAAGGGTGATATCCTCACCTTTTGACCCGTTTGGTCTAAATGATCGTTTTTTTTTTTTTTTTTTTGCGAAATGATAGTTATTACCATTTCATCTACATGACTCGCTCCGGTTTACACCATACGGTCATTTTACTTATAAACTATTTCTAAACACTTTTAACCTATTATAGCTTACACCATAAAGTGTTTTTCAAAACTAATGGTTATTGTCAACGCGTGACCAAATTACCGTTTTGCCCTTATTATTTGTTTTGGCTTACTATATAAGGTAACCACTAAAAGTTCATTTTCCATTCTTCATAGTATGATCGAATTATCAATTTAACTCCTTTTTAACCATCAATATGGTTTCTTATCATCTTCGATTATCTTGTTCCATACGACTACACGTCGGACCATCATATTTCAATTGTTCCTTTAACTTATTCATAATTTATACGATAAAAGAATATTCTACAATTTTAAGAATAGTGTAATCTATACTTACCTTGCATCCTGATTATGCTTTTTTCTTCGTTCTTGATTCGTTTGACCCATTTCCTTCTCAAGCTTTCACCTAGCTTGTCAAACATCAAACTATCATTGAAATTTGTAAGATGGTTAGATTAGTCATAATCAATCACGATTATTCCATTTACGGGTTTCATGTCGAATTTATCATTCGATCATATCAATGGTCAGTTTGACTTTAAAAGTCAAACTGCCTATTGACGTAAGTAATTACACGACGTAGCTCAACTACTCGTATAAGTACTTTGTCAATTACCCGGTAAGCATCATTACTATGCTACCGTTTTAACCACTTATTAACCAAGTTCTTGTAGCCGCAATTCATTCAATTAACACATGTTGATATCAAACATCATTTTAACACGAATATATCATCTTTTTCATTTTATCATACAAAACTCATTTCATGGCTAGTATGATTTATGTACTCAAACACCTAATTGTCCAAGTATCTTCTTATTAATATCATGTATGATGATTCTAATCGTAATTATATCATCAATTTCATCATATGATTAAAACCCACTTATCTAAGTGTGGTAAATCATTAAAACATTCAATTCATAGCATCATATGAAAATTTTTCACTTAGGGTTTTGTTCCTAAGCAAATATACATCACTAATTCAACCATAGCTTCTATAATTTATACATAATTCGCGATTATGATGTTTCTTCAAATTTCATAACTTCACAAATCATCAAAATTTTACATACCTTATGATCCCCTAGCTTGGGTGATCATTAATTCACGTTCAATTGTGAAGTTGAGCTTCATTTAAGCCTTCAATTTGATGGTTTTTGATAAAACTAGGGTTTTGGCTCCTAAGATCGAACAGGGAACACACACCAAGTGTGTGTTTTGTTTTAAATTTTCTTTTTATAGATTAACTTTCAAGATATCCAACTTTGGTCCCTCATGTTTGGTTAATTATTAAGTAGGCCACAACCTACTTATTTCCAACCATATTCCCTCTTATTAACTAGGTTAAACATTCCTGGTTAACTTAGTGGGTTCGGGGAGGTTATAACTCATTTTATTTTAAGTCTCGTTAACTCGGGCCTTTTATGAACTTTATTTCCTCAAAAGCCTTTATACAACTTTTATTTAATATTAGGCTTATTTATTTAAAATCCTAATATTCATCGGGTTACTTTTACCACTAACGGTAGTTTACCCGTCTTTTCGTATTAACGTGGTTTGATTACCAAACCCGTTTTCGGGGTGTTACAGTAATTTTCGATCATAATTGTTAGGTTTTAAATTGAAGTTGTAATATGACTAATGAGGGTGCTGAGTTGAATGATGACTCAACGGTTGTATTTCTTTGCTTCGGTTTTGGTTTAAATCTAAAATGAGTATGAACTTCTTATCATACTTATTTAATACTCATAATAAATGATTACTCGGGAGATTGCTAGATTAAATATAATTTATTATATTTAATATGTGGCTATTATATTCATTTATATAATATTGATTAGAGATATTAGTTTATACCTTATTATAATATTAGTTGGTAATTTTTGATGGATCATATTACCCTTACTAACTAATAAAGGGTTTCCCCTTGGGTGTATTTAAGGAGATACCTAGAGAGGTTAATGGGTTAGACCTTACACATAACATCACTAAATTTGTCCCCTCTCTTTCCACTAATCTCGAGTTCATCATTCAAGAACTCCTAAATTCCAATCACTAATATACATCCTAAACGGGAAACAGATTAAACTCACAATCATGTCGTCTACATTTATGCCTGTTGCGGTTGCTAGCTTACCAGGTACACTTTTACATATTTTCCATTACATACATAATTGATCAACAAAAGAGTTATCAGAGATGAACTGGAATGATGGAGAATGATGATCAAAGGATTTCGAAATTCCAATGTAACTCCACCGTTAACTTGCATATTAATTGCCAAAGACCATCAAATTCTTTTTTTACAATTAAAGGGGCGTGGACCAGAGAAAACA
This sequence comes from Helianthus annuus, assembly GCF_002127325.2. Lineage (NCBI taxonomy): Eukaryota > Viridiplantae > Streptophyta > Magnoliopsida > Asterales > Asteraceae > Helianthus > Helianthus annuus. The sequence goes on along the minus strand of NC_035434.2, from coordinate 57,889,844 downwards.
TCATTTTTTAGCTTTTCAAAATCGCATATCTGGATTCCTCTTGTCGAGCTACCCTAAATGCAAATATTATATGCCCGAAGCTCATTTTCTAGCTCAGGATATGCCCAAATGAAAGTTTAACTGTATCTAACACAGTGTTCAACTCGGTTTTGCCTTTTTTCGCGTTTACTAAATCCCATTCTCTCTAGTCTCCTTCCAACGCTTCGGTAAACCTCCAAAATGCACCTTAAACTTGCCAAGGCCTGCAAAACATAAACCATATCAAAGTAGTGTATTCTAGAGATTAATTTCGTGTAATTAACCGAAATTTAAACCATTAAGCTATAGAATTCTATCAACCCACCACCTCTTAGTTGAATTATGATAACGAGTCTACGTTATCTTGCAACATGATTCTCAATCTGATTTCTTTTTCGATTAAATTATTCTTTAACTTCATATTTTTACATTTATATGTTGTCTTCGAATCGACAAGAAGATGTTTTTGAACAACTACAAAAGGTGTTGGAGGATGTGCTAATGTCCCATTCTAATGTTACCAAGAAAATAAAAGAGCTAAGTGAAAAGGTGGTTAGCATTCATAGGACCCAAGCGGAATTGAACGTGGCTATTGACGCGCTTTACGCGCGCTATGAGGGTCCAAATGTTGTAAAAAAATAGTCTAGGCTTAGTTATGTTATTCAATAAGTGATGCCAAACTTTGTAAGTGCCCGCCCTAATTCTTTATGAACAATCACCAGCGTTAACATTTATTTTTACTTTTGGTTTCTATTACTTTTTGGAAATTTACCTTTTAACCCCCACCCCCTTCCGCAACTTGGTGGCTTAATACTAGTTTAATAAATATTTTGTTTAAGGAACATGGAAAGTTTAGTTTAACACATTAAAATATTCTTTAAATAACTTACAAAGTAATATCAAATAAAAGTTGGTTTTATTTAATAACTCGGTTGCCTATCCAATTCAGTCCTAATAACTAGGTTATATTAACTAATTAACGTGGTAGTGCACCTATACTAATCAAACTCAACTCAACGGTTGTAAAAGATTGGTTTTATTTAATATCTCGGTTGTCTATCCTATTCCGTTCAAATAACCAGGTTATATTAACTAATGAATGTGGTGGTGCACCTAAATTAATCAGACTCAACGGTTGTATAAGATTGGTTTATTTAATAACTCGGTTCTGTATTCAATTCCGTCTTAATGACCAGGTTATATTAACTAATAAACGTGGTTGTGCACCCATTCTAATCAGACTCAACGGTTGTATTACATACCTAATTGGATTATATTATGGGAAAATCACTAAAATAGGTGTGTCGACCACAAAGGTTGCACAAATGAGCATTGACTTTTACATTTTTACATATACGCAATCAAACCAATCAGAGTAGGATAAATAAGTAGAGACATCTCCTCATAACCAACACTCCAAATATTCGTCTCCTTCATAGCCAACACTCTGATAATCCGGCTCCTCTACAATCCACACTCCGATAATTTGGCTCCTTCACAACCCGCACTCTGATAGTACATGTCCGACTCCTTCACAACCCACACTCCGATAATCCAGCTCCTTGACAACCCGCACTCTGTTAGTAAATGTCAGATGACTCCTTTATAGTCCACACTCCGAAAATCTGTCTCCTACGTAGCCCACGTAAAAAAATGTAAAGTCAAGACTTATAATTTATGTTAAACATGCCTATTATGTTGATTCTCCCTTACATTAATCTGCATCTAGCATATTACCTAGATATTAAAAACATAAGCAAATGAATAGTTACTCAGACTTTTGTCATTTTCGGTACCGGTTTTTATCCTCGGATACTGGTACCGTACTGGTGTCGTACCAGGTATATTCGGTACCGAGCTCATCCCTAACATCACCTTTGAGCTCATGCCACGTAGCAACGCAAGTAATTGCACCGTTTAGATTGCTTTTCATACACGTGGTAAGTAAATTGTATTTTGTTTGAATGCGGTTTTATATACACAACTTCTTTTGTTTTCTTCTGTAATGAATGAAATGTAACATGTAAAAATGAATGAATTGTAACATGTAAAATTAACTTCGATATTTAAATTATTGATGAGCAAATGGTATCAAACCTGTAATCAAACCGGTATCGTATCGGTACTATACCAAATCATTTTTTGTACCAATTTGGTACCCACCTTTTGGTGTTTTCAGAATTGTTATTTTCGGTTCGACACCGGTCTAGCACCATACCTGTATTTACTTATTTTTGCCTTCAAATACCATACCGTATAGTACCGAGCATTTTCGGTGCCGGTACCTAATTTCGATTATTTTCGGGATCGGTACTTTCGGTGTCATTACCGGTATCGAGCTCATCCATATTTTAACGTGTTAGTAACGTCATAACTGAACTGAAAACAACCGAATTTCCAACGTGTAGAACGTGTGGGTCCTACTATTTTGTATTAGATTATTTAAAATCGTTTTTAGGACGAAGTAACTATCGTTAGTTCGTTACTACGTCATTTTTATCTATGTTTTGATATTCGGTATCCGCTTGCCGTTGTCGGCACGCGTTTTACAGACATTGGATCCCAGCCACAACGCGGGGTCGGAAAATCAACTAGTTCTTTTTAAATATTATTGTTGCACGTGACTAAAAGAGCCCCTCGACATATAACATATTTGACTGTTGTCTTCTTTAAACCTTTATCATTGACAAATTTGAAGAGATATCAAACTTTAACATGGCAATCGTACTAAAAGGCTGCTTCTTGGAGCTGGTCCAAAAACATTAGATCTGGCTTTATAAAAGGTGAACCACTTATCATAGCAATATATCTATATATATTATGAAATATAAATGGACATATATAGTGACAAATCAATGTTTGAAGGCAAACATAACAGTTAGAAAAAATCTTGTTCTAAATCGTCATGAAAGGCTGTTAAATTAATCAATACGATAATTGTGTAAAAACCAGGGGTGCAAAGGAGCCAAGCCGCACGTGAACTACTCGATGTTAGCTTCTAATAACTTCAATCAAACCGAGTTTAAACGAACGTGAGCCAAACACAATCCTAAAAATAAATTTAAATTAGTAAATGACCTTGAGACCAAGCTTCACAAATGGAGTCAAAACTGGCTCATGTGCTTAAAGGAGCTTACTAATTATATAACTTTTATCAAATATAGTAAATATGTATTTGTATATATATAAAATTATGATAATAATAATAATAATAATAACTGAATAGTATATACAACATAAAAATTAAAACTAAAAAGTATATTTAAATATTATAAATTAATATTGGAGCTCACGCTTTGTGGTGGGGTCGTAGGATGGTATTGACGAGAATGTATTTGTTACATGATATATCAACGGGTTATTGTTATAAACCATGCAAGTTTTAGTCTAAACGATGATAAAAATAAGCAATCAACATTGTTAAATAAACATGTCTAGAGTTAAAAGTTAGCTTTAAATATAATAACGTAAATAAAACAAATTTTTTTTGAACGGCAAACAACAACATTTTATTCATCACCAAACTTTTAGACAATACAATGGTTAGTAAGCTACTAAGCCAACCACTTTTACATCATCGCCTATAACATAATAAAATCACATACAATCGAGAACAGTATATTGATTAGTTATCTCTCCAATTCAAACCTCACCCATTTTTCCCATTCTATTTTTATTCGTTTCGCCCGAAATTTTCCCCACATGAAGGAAATTTCTTGGATCTCCCAAAAGATGGCTTCTAAGTTTATTCGTTTCCCACCGAAGATGTGCTCATTCCTTGCTTTCCAAATCTCCCAACAGGTTCCCAAAAAATTACTTGTATAAATTTCTTCTTATGCTTATCAACCGTCCGGTTCTTGTGAAAGTTCAACAGGTCCTTTGTGCTAGTCGCATGAATCTGCTGTAGTCTACCCCATGTGCTTATCCTTTGCCATATTTGCACAGCCACATAACATCCTGTAAAAAGATGATCGGCGTCCTCTTCTTGATCATTACACAGTTTACATATCGATGTGCCCGAAAAAATTCCCCTTTTCTTTAACCCTTTCATAGCTGCTAACCGATCCTGAACTGTCCGTCACGCAAATATATTAACCTTTTTTGGAACCAATTTAACCCATACAAGTGGATAAAATGGGATAGCATATCTGTTTAGTAGCGCTCGAGATGATGCTACCGAAAATGTACCGTCTTTTGCTGGTGCCCAACTCCATTTATCTGCCCGTTTATCCTGACCGGTGGTCTAAATAATGTTCAAAAGCTGTTGTAGTTGCTCCCTTTGATTGTTAGTGCTCGGATTGCTCCTCCACTTAAGCAATAAGTTTATGTTCATGTCTTTAAGTGACCCCACCCTAACCCTCCTTTTTCAAGTGGGCCCATGACCTTTTCCCAATTTACCCATGTAGTTTTTGATTTTTCATCAGTGCCCCCCCTCCTCCAAATAAAAAAAAAAAAAAAAAAAAAAAAAAAAAAAAAACTTTGTCGAAGACTTTCCAACTTATCCAAAACACATAGCGGTGCTTTAAATAATGAAAAGAAATACAAGAGGAAGGCTATCTAGTCTTTCTTTCAATAAAGTTAATCTACCCTCCGCCGAAAGCACTCTAGATTTCCATAAGGAAAGCTGAGATTTAAAACAATCAATAACCCCTTTTCAATGTCTAATTTGATTCATGTTTGCTCCCACCAGTATTCGTATTCCCAAGTATTTACAGGGGAATTTCCCGACCTTATAATTGATTACCGATGCCATTTGGTCAACTGAATTTTCACCCAACCCAATACCAAAAAGGTTTGATTTGTCATGATTAATTTTTAAACCTGAAATGAGACTGGAACATCTCACTAATCGAGTTGTATTGCGAATAGAGTTTTCTTCCCAATCCCCCAAAAACACAAACAATTAATAACTAAATTTGTTACCCAGTATAAAAAATAAAAACTGTTAACGATTTAAATCGTTTTTTATCTGTATTTATATTTTTAGGCTAATTCACATATTCCTTCACTTTGCATATGGAAGAAATAATTTTTTATATAGTTACACCGTTAGTCTCTGTGGTTTATGGAAAGTAACAAACTTAGGTACTAATAGTTAAAAGTAACAATCTAAGGCTTTAACTTTTGATTTTATAACATCCTAGGGCCTTAACGCTAACGGGTATTGAATACTAACTGAAAACTTAGGGTATTTTTTTCAATTAAGAACTTAGTACCAAACCTTGTTATTTTGGAGAAACCACAGCGACTAACCCCGCAATTAACTCTGATAGTATTTAAAACACAAGTTTTATTTTTTTTCTCATTTTCTTTAACCAAGTTTTTTTTATTATTTAACTAAAATATATAAAAAATAGGACAAACCAAAGCACGGTAATTTATAAAATCCAAAATGGTCAATATGAGTTATAAAAAAAACTTCTCGAAGCCATAGAATAAGTCACTTTTAATTCTAAGCCTTTTTACACGTAACTCAATTTTAGTAAAAAAAAATTAAAGTTTATATCCAACAACAACTAAATTCAACTTTATTAGAAAAACTACAAATGGTTGATCAATATGAAGTTTAGTTTGAAGGTGATTATCAAAAAACAAAGCAAACTATGAAGTTTATATCCATCATATACCCATCCATTCATCACAATCACAATTTAGTTTGAACTAAATTTCTATGAAGTTTAGCATATCTTTATTCTCATCCATTCATCGTTTTCTATCCATCAAGAACTAAATTCTCATGTGCACGGTGGTCACCAAAGAATGGTTGGATGGTTCCACAGCACGATGCCGATGGTGGTTGCACGACACGGTGTCGGTGGTGGTTCCACGATGTCGGTGATGGTTCCACGGTACGGTGGTGGTACGACATGATGTGACGTTGTTGGGTGGTGCAAGTGCAACAATTCGGTGGTGCGACGGTTGAATGCTACGTTGGGTGACGATTGAGTGATGCGATGGTTCGATGACACGGTGGTGGTTTAACGTTCAGGTGGTGGTGCGACGGTACTGAATGATCACAATGTGTATCTATTTTTTATTTGATTAACTTTATTTTTCTCTTTATTAAATAAATTATGTCAACATATCTAATAAAATTAAAAATAAATGTCACCTAAGATAGTTTACCTCTGATTCAGGTTAATTATATAAGCTTAGCAAATAAAATAAACTTTAATGAGTTAATTATAACAATTTTTATGAGTGACCTAATTGAAACACTTCTAAAACTTTGTTATCATTTTGTGAAATATTCCCGATAATTTACTTGTAAGCTAATTACTGAAGTGGATTCAAATTAGCTTTAATACGTCAATTACATATAATTATTTAAAAAATAGTTTACATACATAATTAAAAAGGTTTAATTAAATAATAAGAGAAAAAGAAAAACTGTGTTTTATATACTACAAGAGTTAACTTTATGGTTAGTCATTGTGATTTCTCCAAAGTTTAAGGTTAGATACTAAGTTTTCAGTTAGTTTATAATGGCCGTTAGTCTTAATGCCCTAGGATGCTACAAAATAAAAAGTTAAAATCTTAGATTGTTTTTTTAACAGCTAATTTTTCCTCTTAAATGCTTACACCATTTAAGGATTGAACCTTGGTCTCCACACGAGAGATAATTTCTCTTGACCATTAAACTATAACCTAAGAGTGTTAGGAGTGGTTAAACACTTGAGAGTGGCAAACTAAAAAATCAACCAATCAGAGTGCGCCATGTCAATCAGTGAAAAGTGTTTAAACTTTGGTGAAAAGTGTTGGCAATGGCTTGGTGAAGTGGTAAACTATTTTTTTAAAAAAAATGAAAAAGATGTGATTGGTTGAGATAGGAATGGATCCCACCCCACAATACCCTCTCTCTCTCTCAATCATCTTCCCCACATCGGCTTCCCCTCCCCGCACCACACCCTTCACCGCCTCGGCAAAGGGTTGGCAGCGGTGTTTGCCGCGCGGCAAAACCGTTTGCCACACCCTTTGCCGCTACCACTCCTAACACTCTAAGTAGCTAAAACCTTAGATTGTTACTTTAAACTATTAGTACCTGAGGTTGTTACTTTCGATAAATCACAGGAACTAGTGGTGTAATTAACTCTTTTATATATTATCCAATATCACATCATTAGACTTATGGCAAGTCTATTAAGATAATCGAATACTCTAGCGTAAGCATAACTCCATTATTAGAAATGGACATCTCAGTCGCTAAATGACTCATCGTAGTTCTGAAAGTAAATAATTGCTTATTTAAACACACAATATAATATAATATATGTTTTATGTTAAAGTTGATTATTTAATTTGTAACTTGATCTTGTAGCGGTGATTCGAGACTTTTAATTAGAATAAGATAAATTTCCGAATTTTAAATGATATTATTGGATTATTGGATAGTTAGATGATATTATTGGATATGGACACTCCAATAGTACATTACAAGTAATATATAGCTTTAGCGGTAGACAATGATTCACGTTTATAAGTTTAAAGCATATGGATATAATCATTTTATTATTAAAACTAGTACGATTATTTTGTGTGGTAAGAAAGATTTTTGGTCAGATTGGTTTATTTATTACGTTACCAACACTCGCTATAATAACAGAAAAAAAAACTTGTAAAAATAAGTACGTACAGAAAATACAAAATTTTACAAAACGTCATATTTCATATTTTAAAGGTTGTAAGTAAAAAAAACAAAGAAAAAAAGAAACCTTTAAGCAACTTTGACGGCCAGCACATTCCTGCTTTGATTACGTACATTATCATGCAAACTCGGGTCTTAACGGAAATTTACATCGAAACATTGATAAAAATAAACACATCACGACATTACTTTTGAAATTTATAAAATATCATAACTGTAAAAGTTATGAAAGAAAAAATAACGAATGGCCAAGTGTCATAATTTGAGTTGTAAAAAAAAGAAAGATGTATAGGGTTTAAACCGTTTAAATAAAAATGAGGATCTCATAAGAAAAAACATCAAGCTTAAACAACTTGTAAAATAGACTTAACTCACTTGTAACATGTGACGGGACACTATGAATAGTGTCTTTAGAGTGACCAACAACCGAAATTAATAAGTATAACAATGGTCCATCGTATTATAGCCTAGTGGTATTTTGGGGATTAGATAAGACTTTAGGACCATTAGGTCTTGGGTTCGATTCTCACAAATGGGGGTTTTCCCATATTTATTGGGTTTCCTCCTGAATTGGTGTATAGGCATTATAGCCTAGTGGAGATGGATATGATCGGGTGGTTCTGCTGGTGGCACGATGATACTCCAGTGGTCCGTCAGTGATCCTAATTTGCCGTTAAAAAAAAGTATAACAATGGGATGTGTGTTTTAGTAGTCTTTTGAAACCAAACCACATTCGTTTGTCCAATCGGGTTAAATCAGGTTTTTTTCAATGACGAATTTACTTATTTTCTGGGGATGTAAACGAAAGATTTAACCAAATTTTTAAGGGGTGCAATCGTAATTTTACCTATAAAACACTTAAAACATTCAAGAGGTTCGCCCACCCACCCAACTCAACCCATCAACTAGGTCTGCCCCTGATTTATTTTTCTAGTCTAAAATGCTCCCGCATGAGCAAAACAAATAGTCTTGGTCAAATCGATTAATCATAATAGAAGTTAGCGTCTTTAAACTTTATTGAAGAAACTCGTATGTTTTTCATTTTACGAAGAGAGACAAAATATATGTTATCATGTAACGGAATACCTCTATTTGTAAACTTTAATAGGTAACAAGTTTTAAAATAAATAGTGTTTCAACTTTTCTATGTAGTTAATGTATGGTTTAAGATTTTTTTAATGGTATGTATATCACATAGTTAATGTATCTATAGGTCATCGGGATAACATACGCTTTAAGACACACACACCTTTCTAAGATTTATTCCTTATATCCACATAAAGTCTATTTTGTACGATACACCTATATACTAATTAGGATAATAAACACCTAATATCACTAGTCAAGAAGCACTATTCATGGTTTTTATGTGAGATTTTGCATTATAATACTTTTAGATTTATGTATTATAGCTTGTATATTATTATTATAAGTGTTAAAATATTTATTATTTTATAATTTATGATTTGTTTTTAAATTTGTTTTATATTTATTAAGATTATGAGTAAATTACAAAATCGTCCTTTATATTGATACTAGATTGCAAACTATATTATTTACCTTAAAAAAATATAAAAAAACGTACTCGATGTTTACAAACCCTTGCACGTTACGTCTTTTACCCCTAATTCAGTTAGTTTTTGTGGTTAAATCTGACCAAGTGGACCCCACATGAATGTATTTTAGGCATTTTACCCTAAATACTAAAATAAATAATAATAATCATAAAAAATTATGTTAAAAAATTATATATATTACACGAGTAAACTGCCATTTTGGTCCCTGTGGTTTGGCCAGTTTTGCCACTTTAGTCCAAATCTCAAACTTATTACATCTGGGTCCTTTTGGTTTGCATTTTGTTGCCATTTTAGTCCAAAATTCAAAAACCCCATTTTTTTGACTGTTACAACCTCCTATTTTGTCCTTTAGTGCAGGGGCATTTTGGTCATTTTTTAAATTTCATTTGTTTTATTTTTTTAATATATATTGAGGATGATGATGTTGGGGATGATGATGATCATAATCAGTTCTCTCTCTCTCTTCTCTCTCTCTATAGCACCACAACCGCCACCTCCTCCCTCTCTCTCTCTCTTCTCTCTCTCTATAGCACCACCACTGCCGCCACCTCCACCCCCTTCCCACCACCACCACCACCGTGAACTCCACCACCGCCACCACTGAAACCCTAAAGCGCCACCACCGATGTCACCATCATAGCCGATACTGAAACCCTAAACCGCCGGAAGTTTAGCAGATCTGGAACCTTCTATGTTTGATCTACGATGGTGTAGCAAAAGTATTGTTGAAAACCAGGTAAATAATCTGCTTTTACAGTGTGGTCAAAGACGGTGGTGGTGGAGGGTTTACGGTGACGGTGGTGGAGGGGAGACGGTGGTGGAGGGTGTACGGTGGTGGAGGGGAGACGGATGATTATCTGTGATTTTGTGATGGATGATGATCTGTGATTTTGTTAGTTTTAAGGGATCGAGATGATGGATGATGATATGTTAGTTCCTTTTATTCACATCGAGATGATCTGTGATTTTGTCAGTTTTTGTGATGGATGAGGATCTCTGATTTTGTTAGTTCCTTTTATTCACCACGAGGCTGTGATGATTTCACCTAATCCGAGTCAAAATTGGGTCAACATTTGAGATTTTCCGCAGCTTGGCGTGGCAGAATCGGAGGAGGGCAAGTGCGCTTGCAACCTCTGTTTGCAGCCATGGCGGTTTTGATTTGTTGTTGGAGCCTCGTTTCTTTTTACAAATCGGTTTTTGATTTTCTTGAAGATGATGTTCTTGATTTTCTGGATTTTCTGGGTTTTGATGATGATGTTTGATGATGTTCTTGAAGATACAGATCTGAGCCTCGTTTCTTTTTACAAACCGGTTTTTGATATTCTTGAAGATGATGTTCTTGATTTTCTGGATTTTCTGGGTTTTGATGATGATGTTCTTGAAGATACAGATCTGAGCCTCGTTTCTTTTTACAAATCGGTTTTTGTTTTGATTTGTTGTTGTCTGTATTTTGATTTTTGTGATGGTTTCTGGTTTTGTTCTGGGTTCTTGATTTTCTTGAAGATGATGTTCTTGATTTTCTGGGTTTTGATGATGAAGTTTGATGATGTTCTTGAAAATGAATTTATTAATTATTGAAATGTTATAATAAATTAACATGGACCAAAATGCCCCTGCACTAAAGGACAAAATAGGATGTTGTAACAGTAAAAAAAATGGGGTTTTTGAATTTTGGGCTAAAATGGCAACAAAATGCAAACCACAGGGACCTAGATGTAATAAATTTGAGATTTGGACTAAAGTGGCAAAACTGATCAAACCATAGGGACCAAAATGGTAGTTTACTCTATATTACACACATATCGAAGTAAAAATAAAGTGTCTCTCCTCTCTCAAACTACCCTACCACCAGCACTACCACCCACGTGCCACTACCACTAGGCTACCCCCCACCGGCCATTACCATCTTCCCCCACGACCACTAGCACCATTCCTAATTACGCCCCAAATTGAAATCCTCGACGATCTACACAAACCCACTCTCTACATCTCCCCCTAACTCTCTCCTTCTACTTCCAATACAACGGCACCGGCGTCAGCCTGGGTCCCACCCTCCAACCCAAACCCTAGAATTGTTGTTGAAGTTGGAGTTCTGCTGAAGATATCTTGTGTAGATTAGCCAGATTTAAGCTTGAAAACTAACTGAGGTATGGCTAAAAAATATAACGTGCAAGTGTTTGCAAACATCGAGTATTTTTTTGTACTTTTTTAACGTAAAGGATAGAATTTGCAATCTAATGTCAACATAATGGATGATTTTTGTAATTTACTCTAAAATTAAAGTTTAAACTTCGAACTTTTTTTATCTTTAGATAATTAATGTATGAAGTTCTCATATTTTACATATATTCATGTATTCTTAGTATAATTTGTTTATATCTACTATATCTATACTACTATAAAATACATTTGAGAATGGTAGACTTATAATTTACTCTTCATTTTAAGACGCCTAAGACAAATTTTATTGCATTGGGTATAAGTGCTCTAGCTAATAGCAATTTTTCCAAATTCTCCTAATCAATACATTATTTAATAAAATGCTTCTAATTAATACATTATTTATGTATATAATAATTTCTATCACATGAGATTCATAATGGAGTAAATTCTTTTCTGAGTCCTTGTGTTTTAGTGGTTTTAACCATTTGAGTCCAAAATCAAAATGTGTAACGCCCTGAGTCCCTAGACACTTTTTTATAACCATTTGAGTCCTTTTGAGTCCAAAATTTAACCTTTCGAGTCCAATTTTTTTTAACAAAATTGAACTTAAACCGTTATAAAATGAATAAAATTGGTCTCAAAACGTTATAAAATAAATGACTATGGACTTAGGTCGTTAAACTTTTTGATTTTGAACTCAAATGGTTAAAATCACTAAAACATAGGTACTTAAAAAGTAATTTACTCTTCTTTATAATATGGTGTGCACCAATTACTTAAAAGAGAATGGTGTGTGTAGACATGGTGTTCTCTTTTAAGGGCTTTCATAAGGAATGGGGTTCGGATAGTGAATTAGTGATGATGAAACCGTAAGTTGGTGAAGATTATAAGGCGATTTGCACTCAGCCACATCACGCAGGCTCCCAAACTTTAAATCCACCTTGTTCGAGCAAGTACCCAGTCAAACATTGTATCAGTGGGACTAGATAACCCATCTAATTTTCAATTATTGTTTTGAGACATTGAGATAATGTTGTCATGTAACTTTATGGTAACATTTGTCCCTTCATGTTGTCTACTAGGGCTGTAAACGAACCGAACGTTCAGCGAACAGTTCGTGAACCGTTCGGCGGGAAGTTCGTTTATGTTCGTTCAATTAGCTTAACGAACGAACATGAACAAAAAATTTCGTTTGGTTAGCTTAGCGAACGAACACGAACACAGGTTTCGTTCGTTCGACTGCCTTCGTGAACGTTCGATAATATGTTCATTTACGTTTGTTCATGTTCGTTCGTTCGTGTTCGTTTGATTATATTAAAAATGATAAATCTTTAATCTAAACATATTGAAAACTTGAAACCCTGTCTTTTTCTAAGTTAGCTAAAATTTGGACACTCGGATACATTTTTTGGGATAATTATGTCTTAGGTTAGTTAACCTTGATTTATCATTTAGTGGTGTTGTGGACTTCTTGTGTTTTGATTTACATTTGATTGTTGTATTTAACTACTTATATCTAATTTTTAAGGATAACAATGTTTTTTATTTTTTATTTTCAAGTTAAATGTCCGCTTACATTCGTTGTTATTTGCATGCTTTCGTTTATGTTCGAGACCACTGTTCACGAACTGTTCGTGAACAACTGAATTTCCTTAACGAACGAACACGAACATAAACTTATGATCGGTATGCGTTTGTGAACAGTTCGTGAACATGTTAATTTCCTTATCGAACGAACACTTATTCGTGTTCGTTCGGTTCGTTTACAACCCTATTATCCACTTGTCATTCATTTTGAAGCCTTTTCCACTCAAACATATGGAGTTGTAATCTCATCCACATTAAACATGCTTAAAACTCGTTTATCATAACTGAAACTAGACATGACTTATAGATCAATATCTCTATTTTTGACTAAGGATTAGGATCAAATACAAAGGCTCTTAAAAATAAGAAGTGTACAAAGGCTCCTAAAAATAAACTCACTTCACCCAAAGAAAAAAAAAAAAAAAAAAAAAAACACCCACCACCATCCAAAAACCTAAACTCCCCCCCCCCCTCCAAAAAAAGCCTTCTTGGTGGGTTTAGGTTTTAGGTTCTTGGACACTTGTCACTCTATAAAGCCTTCTTACACTTCTTACAATTAGGGTATACGAAGTGGTCGGTAAAGGGTGCGGCAAAGTGGGTTTGCCGAGCGGGAACACCGCCGCCAACCCCCTTACCGATCGGTGAGGTTTAATGAGCGGTGAACGTTTATTGAGCAAGGAAGGTGGCATTTTTTCGATGTTCGTGCAATCTCAACGGCTATATAGCCGTTTACAATTAAAAAAAAAATAATTTTCACCTTTATAAAACAAGCCAAATTCACTTCCATTTTCACCAAACAAACCAAATTCACTTATATTCACTGCCATTTTATAAACACACCTCGTCTTTTCAGATCTTTTCAAACAAATGGAAGGCTCAAACAAAGGTGAAGGGAAGAAAACAAATGCAGGGTCCGGTTCAAAGGCCAGGGCTCAAGATAAACGTGGTGGTTTGGGTGGTTCTAGTGTGCCGTTTCATCCCCAACTTGGCTTTGCTCATCAAACCCAACCTCCATTTTTTTAACCAAACCATGCAACCAAGTTTCAGTTACGGTAGCCAACCCCACAAAAATTGGTTGCTACACGGTCCGACGATGGCGAGACCCGGTGTTTATGATTACCCCCTAGACGCCCAAAACTCTTTTGACCCGTTTGCTTTTCAAACCCCACGCTTACAATCACCGAGAGACATACAAAATGACTCCGAAGAAGAATCCATGCCCGATACTCAAGAGCAACATAATGATGAGGATGAAGATGTTGTCGTACAAGAAAATCCCGTGAACCAAAACGAAGCCTCAAAGTAAAGAAGAGGAAAAGCGAAACGTGAAAATTGGACATCTAATCAAGAAGAGGCGTTGGCAAAGGCTTTTGTTCATTGCACTTTAAACAGAAGAAAAGGCAATCAACAAAAGTCGGATTGTTTTTAAGCACTTCAATCAAACAGTTGGAGGAAGCAACCGAAACCACCATCAAGTTCGATCGAAATGGATGGCGATGCAAACAAAGTTGAACACATTCAACGGTTTTTATCATCAAGCCGTAAACTTTATTATATATATATATATATATATATATATATATATATGGCTTATTTTTTAATGAAGTATATGGATTAATTTGTTGTTAATTTATTATTTTAGGATCGTTTACGTCCTAGCGGGTGCGACGATTCTTTTGTAATGAAGCAAGCGCTTAAAGATTACAAAAACAAAGAAAAACATGACTTTCCTCATGTTGCGGCGTGGGAGGTCGTTAGAACAAATCAAAAGTGGTCGCCGGTACCGTTGTTGGGTGAAGAAAGCTTCGGCTCGAGTCAAAGAAGAAAGTAGTCAGATTTGGGAAACTATAAAGCGGATACACCTAATGCCGAAGTCTCGAGCGGTCTTCCCGACATTGTAACACCTCGTAAAATCACGTCTAATGAGGTATTGACACGTGTAATAAACCCTGATGAAGTCAAACAGTGAAATTTAGGGACTAAATTTTTCGAAAAATCGAAAACTTGATTTTGAAAGGACTGGAAGTGTTAGCATACCTAAAATAAGTTTCTAAGTAACCTCTCACGATGGTGATATTCACAAATGTGCCACTTGATGATAAAGTGTAGCCGTTTGCGTAATTAATTGAAAGTTTGCGCAATGAAGGGTTATAAGCGTCAACATGTTAATTCTTACCTCTGAGTGACCTTTTAACCAACCGGGAGCTTCATGATATTTAATCATACTCTCGGGAATGCCAAGTAATGGCCAACTAAGGTTTTTATGCCTATAAGTAAAGTTACGCGCAACTTTGCAAGTTAGAGGGACTAAAAAAGCGTCAATATGTTTAATTATACCTCTGAATGGCCTTTTAGCGAACCTGAAGCATCATGATGTTTAATAATACTATTAAGGATGCCTAATATGGATTAGATGAGGCTTCAATGCAATTAAATGATGAGATGCGCAAGTTTGCGCAATAGAGGGGCCTAAAGCGTCAACTTTTGAATCTACGCCATTCGGTGACCATTTAAGTGAACGAGAGCATAGTAATATTTAAGTATATGCTTGGGAATGATTAATATGGGCCATGGAAGGCTTAGATGTCATTAAACGGCATTTCGCGCTACTTTGCGCAATTAAGGGACTGATTGCGTCAAACTGCAAAAGGAGGTCGAATCGTATGGTAACGGACCTTCCGGAATACGTTCATAAGTTAAACATACCATATTTATCCTTTATATAGCTTAGGTATAGTATTAGAGGTGTTTGGTGCGCGAAAATAAACTTTTATGTCTTGTAGGGACTAAAAGTGTCAAAAGTGCACAAGTTTGCACTTTTGCGCATATCTTGCATTCTGAATATCCCCAGACACCCAAAAATTTATGTAAGCACTAAAATATTTTATTTTAGTGTGTGGCATGATAAAATTCCATTCGTCGCGTAATTTGGTTCGTTTTTAGCGTCCGTCCGTGTTTCATCGTAATTAGCCGAACAACGGGACCGTACGACCAAACGAACCGACATCCGGCATATTTTTGAGCATGTTTCATCTTCCCTATGCTTAGGCATCATTGTAGAGCCTTAAAAATGGTTTAACGGGTCTTGGATGTGTCGGAAATGGCATTTGGAGGTGCAGGGGCCAAAACTGTCAACTAATGAAAGTGGCCATGTGCAGACCTGGTCCTTACGGACCGTATGCTATGGACCTTACGGTCCGTAAAGCCCCTCCAGATCAGCAGAAAGCTGTTTCCAGCTGTTCCAGCTGTTTGTGAGTGTGCAAATGGTTTTCTAAGCAATCTATGGGCTCCCATGGTATTGTAAATCAGTGGGTAAGAGGTGTACGATCCAGATCAAAGCTCGTTTATCGATGAACGATCCTAACGGTTCTCGAAAACCTATATATACCCCCCTTGTTTTAGAATTCACTTGCACCTTCCTTCAATTCTGAATTCTCTGCTTTCTTTGAGGGTCTTGAGCTTCTTGAGAACCTCTTCCAAGTCCTTTGGACTTTTGTAAGTGATTCCTTTCAGGCTTAGTTATTTGTTTAGCGTTTAAACCGAAAAGTCAAGCGTTATCGATAAACGCTTTGACTTTTAAATGGTTAAGCTATGGTTCGCATCGAACATGGCTACGTGACCGTAATTAGGTAGGTAATTAACCCTCAAAAGGGCGTCTCCTAATTACCACGTTTACTTAGTTTAATTGTCGGGTCAAATGAAAGTCAAACAGGTTATTTCTAAATGAAATGCATAACTATTAAATTAAAGTCATAAAATCAGTTTTGCCACTTTAACAACTTGGTAAATATTAGTTGAACATGTCTAAGCATGTTCAATCCGACAATTCTAAGTATAGGCCGGTTCGGAGCCGAAAGTCGCGAAAGTTGACTTTTGCTTTGACTTTCAGTTCTGACCCGAATTAGACTTATTTAGATATGCCTTAGGATTCCTTTAGGATCATGTTATAGGTTAGTGTAACCATCTGAGGTTATACAACCTGAATCCTTTGTTATCCTATTCATTTGCAAGTTTCCGCTATATGCCGAATTGTTGACCATTATGCCCTTTTGACCTTAAAACAATATTTTTGAAAATGTGAGAGGATAGAAACCTTCACTACTGAATTATAAACTTGTCCATAAAATTTGACATCAGTTGGAGGTCTAGATTAGGAGTTATGCTCAATAGCGTAATTAGAAGCTTCTTTAGTAATTAAATAACATAAATTGCATATAGCCTATCTAAACCTAAATTTTTATACAAAACTTTGTACCTACTGTATTAAAATAATATTTTGGGATTTTTAGAAATTTTTATTTAATTTTAGGCTGAGCATAACTTAGTGGGAATATGTCATAGAATAGTAACCAAGTTTCAAAAGTGTTCTAATTAGGTCACTCGTATCGTTTTTGTCCCAATTAGATAACTTAACAATCAAATCGAGTCATTTCCTTTTTTCTATGTGTCAAGAAAAAAATGAAGAATAAGATGTTGGGGTCGGATTATTTTAATATATGAAATTATATTTATTAAAAATAAAAACACTTTAATTACATTAAAAATTAAAAAAACAAGTTACAATTCACGTCATCACTCAAAGTTAGCATCAAATAAAAGGAAAAAAAGAAACAAAAATCCACATCACCATTGTTACTTATGAAATAGATGAAAAAACCCTTAATTTTAATGAAAAATGAATGTTGAGTGATCTGATTGGAACACTTTTGAAACTTGAGTGACCTAATTGGAACACTTTTAAAACTTGGTTACTATTCTACAAAGTTACCCCTAACTTAGTGTTCTAAGCTTAATTCAGCTAATGCCGGTTTTGCCCTTTTGGGCTATAAAATGAGTTTTATAAATCCGATTGACCCAAAACCTTTTTTTACTGATCTAATATATTAAATATATTATTTTGAGCTTTCTGGAATTTTAAAAATATCAGCTTTCTTTATAAAACCCGGAAATGGCTCCAAATCGCCTTTTTAAGCGTTTTTAACGCATAAGTATGTGCTAGAACCTATTTAAGCATATGAGGTTGAAACCTACTAATGTATTCAGTAAAATTTTATATTTTAAATAGTAGGAGAATATCTTAAGATCAGAATTCCAGTATTGACCTTTTAAGCATATGTGAAATTACCAAAACGCCCCTACGGAGTCTGGGAGGATTAAGATTGATAAATTTCACATAAGGACTTATAACCTACTGTTATAACTTGGTAAAAATGAGTAGGTTTACTGATTTGTTCAGACCTGTAACTCAGAATGTCATTTAAACCCTTTTACACCCTTTAAAGTGACCAAAATGCCTTTATGAGGCATAGTTTGGGTTTAAAACCATTTGGGGCATAATGGAAGGTATCATTCTGATATCACAACATATTTTTGGCATATTAACCTCGGAAACCTGTATTTGACTCTTATGGTTGCTCGTTACGCACTTTATGCGTTCGGATCGGCGTAGGTAACTAGTTTACCCATTATAGCCGAAACGGGTCAAACCATATCTTTTCGATCTCAAAATCCAGAATGTGATTAAGTTACCCATATTAAACAAGTATGCAAGCTTGTTGGGTAAAAACCACATTCTAAAACGGTCTTCGCCTTATCGTGCGTTTAAACCGTAATCTTCATTTAAGAACTAACCGGTCTAGGCTTAGGCCAAATTAAAGGACCCGTTAGGATTCTAATAGGTTATTAAAAACCTTCGTTCCAAATTTAGGAGCCCAGTAAAAGCTATTTGTACTTGCTTGGTGGTATACGGCTGGGATAAATTGTATAAATTTGCTCAGGTAAATACTTTTAACTTATTTTCCCTTATATGGGCTTGGGGGTACGGTATATAAAATACCGCTTGGTCGGGCAATTGACCCTAACTCATTACTAGTTGGGTATTATCAATGTGACCCATTTGAAAACTAGTTTTGTTTGTTTTACGCCTTTGGGAGTTTAATGACCATGTCCCGGATATCCTTGGCATCATTTTAAGAAATGGCCACGACCTTGACACCCGGGTGTAGGCGTACACCCGGTAATGTGTCCATATTTATTAAGGTATAAACGTTGGCTTCCCCCTGCGGATTTATACTGAGTGGTGTGTCAATTAACCTTAAACCCGGCACAACCCGGGCGACTGAACGCATAACGAACATGTAATTCTTTTACAAGTTTAACTATGATTAATTATTCCCAAGTTATAAAATGTTTTGTGCCTTGTGCATTCAAATCAATTTTTAAAATGTTTTCAAAATGAGTTAGTTAAATTGTATTTACCAGTGAAAACTAACGTATTTTCCCAAAAAGACTAAGTGCAGGTACTATGCGTAATAGGCTGGTTTCTCCTAGCATCAAATAGAAGTCTCGCAAGCTTAGATGCTTAAAGTCTGTTGAACAATGTTTCATTTATCTTTGATCCGCCTGTGGATCCTTTACTTTCCGTTTGTAATACTTTGATATTACTTTATATCGGATTGTAATATATTCATCTTTTGCTTCCGCTGTGCATTTTAAATTGTGTTGTTTGACTATGATGATATCAGCTACGTCACGATACTCCCCACCGGGCCCACCGGTGACACGTGGAAAAATTGGGGTGTGACAGGTTGGTATCAGAGCCAACGTTGAGTGAATTAAACACTAGCCTTTTGTGTTTAATCTCAATGACACAATAGCACATTCCTTAACCTTCTGAGTCTAGACTTAACATAGGAATATCCTCATCTCTGTTCGGAGAATTTTTGTTTTCAATTCTATGTATTCTTGATATGTCGCCAAGCAAATAAGCCGTAATGGAAATTCTCCCCATTAGAAGCCTAGGGAAGGCTGAGCTTCGTACTGCGACTAGGATTAACGTGCAGCCAAGGAGAAAACATTCGGAAATAAGATGAAGAAGAAACTCCTATTGCTAAAGATCGTTTCCTTAGAAGTCCTTATAAGGACATATTTATCTTTCAGTCCCTTTGTGGACAACATTATTCCTTAGAAGTCCCGTTTAGGGCAACCATGTACCTGTATGAATTTTAATGGGATGGCTAGATTTAAAGTAACGTTCCTATTATAAGATCTACCATTATTATAAGATGGCAAAATCTAAGTAGGACAAGACCTAGCTCATGTGTCATTTAAGACAGGGCCAAGATGGTAGTTCCACAATTAGATTCAGATCCTTGATTACATCTCAAATTAGGATTGTTCTGCGTTAAATATTAAAAGAATCTTAAAGGTAAAACCTAGCCTATATGTCACTACAGACATGGCCAAGACGGTAAAACCTATCTAAAAGATTCCAATCCATGTTACCATCTGTGAGTATGTTAACATTATTGGCAAACTGTGAATCGTTAAAGTCACACAGGCCGTATGTTAACATTATTGGCAAACTGTGAATCGTTAAAGTCACACAGGCCGTATGTTAACATTTTTGGCAAATTGTGAATCGTTAAAGTCACACAGGCCGTATGTTAACATTTTTGGCAAATTGTGAATCGTTAAAGTCACACAGGCCATATGTTAACATTTATGACAAACTGTGAAGCGATAAAATCACATAGGTCATCATTTAATTGGGTTAATTTAAATTCCCTGTAATTATATAACCATCCTTTGAGGATGAAGTGCCTACGGGTAATAATTAAATGTCCTCTGGGACTAAAGACAGAGGTAGCCTACGACTCCCTGTCAATAAAAGGTGATGAACTGTGGTTCAAACCTAAATACCTTGATTCTGTAAAATCCTGATTATAAATTAAACTTGTCTACGTGACTAGGCTTTTTGTGCCATAGTTATATTTTAAATAAATTTAGGATAATTATAATGAAAATCATGAATAAAATAAATATCATTCCTTTCTTGCCAGTATTTATAGTCTCAAGGGTATAACCTAGCTTGAATGTCATTAGGGACCTAGCTACGATGGTAAGCCTGTTTAAAGAGATTCAGATCCTTGTTAAACACCTGAAAACGTGTTAACACTCCTGAAAACGGGTGATGCGATGAAATCACACTTGTCATCCTTATATTAGAAATCTTCCTAACCTTTCATTTAGCCTAAATGATCAATAGGAATCTTGGCTAATAAACGTCGAACATGATGTACACATCTAAACATCCATCTGGAATGTATACCTACGGGCAAAGATGTATTCATGATAAAGATAGTTATACATAACTTCCTGACAAAAGGTAATGAGTTATGAAGTTTTCCGATCCAAGGGAATCATTGATTATGTTTCAGATTGTCCTCGTGACAAGGCTTTATGTCATCTAAAGAATCCTTTGAAACAAGCCTTTGTGCTGTATAAAGTGTCTGTACGACATTGACAGTTGTGGCTTATATCCCCTGTCTAATAAGAAGGATTAGATTCTGTGCGAACGCCAAAGATGGTTTATTTAAAAACCTAGGCAAAACATAATCAAATAAACTTAATACTATCTATTAGCCCTTATGGTTTGTTCGCATCATGGCTATTTAATTATCAAGTTCGACAATTCCCTATATAATTAAATAAATTATTACTACTTGGTTAGTAGCCTTCAAAACTTCACAATGGTCGACTCCTCTGAAGCTCACAATCATCCAGTTGATCAGAATGATGATGCAAGACTGAATTTAACAAGCACCGAGTTACAGGCTGTGTTAGATATAGCCATAAACAAAGCAGCGGACCGAGTATTAAAGGATCATAAGTGAAAGTGCGAGAATATCCCAAATAAGGGTTACAAAAAGGCTAAGACTGGTCCAAGTTGTAACCAGTCCAAGCCAAAGGAGGCAAAACCCAAATGTAAAACCTGCGGGAAGAAGCACTTCGGAAAATGTTCCTATGAATAGACTAGGGGATGTGTCATCTGTAAGGAGATGGATCACGAGACCCATGAATGCAAGGACTTGAAGGACGCCACGTGCTATGGTTGTGGCGAGAAGAGGCGCATAAAGACCCGCTGCCCAAAGAAGGCAACTAAAGGAAAGTGCACCTTAAGAGTCACAAGCTAGGCCTTGTGGAATTTGTAACAAGAAAGGGGCACAAGGCTTTGGAGTTCCAAGACATAAAGGACGCAACCTGCTATAGTTGCGGTGGAAAAGGGCACGTCAAAACAAATTGTCCAAATAAAACCAAGCAGCCTGGAGAGGTTGAGAAGACCAAAGCTAAAAGCTCTTAAATGGATGCTCAAGAGGCTATTCAGGAACACAATGTCACAATGGATACTATTCTTTATCAATAACGCTCGTACTAGAGTATTATTTAATTCAGGTTCAGATAAGTCTTTCGTAGACAATGGATTTTGTAAATCATTAAATCTGCCTATTAAAAACTCTAAGCGTCAAGTATAAAGTAGAGTTGGTAGATAGTACCTCAGAAACTACTTCAACAATATTAGATGGATGCTTTATATCCATTAGGAACCATTCTTTTCCACTGTCCTTGTTTCCGTTGAAATAGAGGGACTCGATATAGTAATAGGAATGGATTGGTCATCTTATAGCTAAACCCATATTGTGGGTAATAAGAAGCAAGTAGTTATCAAGACTCTTTTTATGATTAAGTCCTTGGCAATTCAAGGAAGACACATGGTAAGGATTGCCTGAGCACTTGTTGAAATTGGTATTTAACAAGCGTCGAGTATGGAAAACTCGGAAGGGACATACAAAAGTCGCAATGCTAGAAACGCGGCAAATGATAATGATGCATCAAATGTGGACCTCAATATTAATGGAGTTAATCTCCAAATCGGTAATTAACGCAGCCATTAGAAAGGCTGGGAGAAGAGCCATGAAAAGGATCGAGAAGCTGAATGTTGTTTGCTGTTTACTCTAAAACACATGTCGCTGCTCATGATAAGAGCTTCATTCATACTTCAAATGCGAAGAATAAACCCAACAAAGGCATATATGGCAAGGAGGCCATTATTTTGGATATACTTAAAAGTACTTCGTCTCTGGGAAGTCCAGAGACTTCAATAGTAAAAAGGGACCATCGATTACAGGAAATTTTTGAGGAAGTAGAAACCATTAAGTGTATCAGTGGTTACGCTGAAAGGAACGCTGTGAGGTATGCATCACAGCCATTCGATGGTAATACCCTTAATCAATGATGACATTAATGAAGTCCACAAGAAAGATTCTCTTATACACTATGGGATGGACCAAGTGTTAAGAACCTTATTAGAAAGACCTATTATCCGTTTCACGAAGTGGAAAAAGATGGAATAAGAATTTTCTGACTCTCACCACAAAAGTTTAGACTGTCGATAGTATGTACCAGATTTTAATTCATTGGCTGAGATAGTACCCTATTCCAATTACCCAAAGCCTAAGCTTAATGCAATAGTTATTGGTGGTTAGCACCAGCAATAAGAGGGCACATTAAGGTTCAAAGCCTGCTTATTACAAATCCATTATGGATCTACCTCAGCTGCTCATGTTATATAGATTAAGAAATATCCAGTCAAGCTAAGACTGCCCCGATATTGTTAAAGATTTTGTAGCTAAGTTTAAAGGAATTAAGATTGGAGGCGTTAAACCCTCCTGATGAATGATTAGAGGCAGTTCGCATTAATGATGATACTAGATAAACCCCCTATTATGATTTTAATACTAAGAATTTCATTTGGTTTCGGGTACTGATAAGTTTCTCATAAAAAAAAACACCATAAGCTTAGCAAACTTTTAGAAAATATCCCATAAGAACCCCAGATATTAAGTGTAAGGTAAAACTTACAAGCGAAATCATAAGAACCATTTTTCTGTTCCCATCAGAAACCTTTAGCCGTAAATTTTTGAAGTATCTTCTCTATAGAGGAAGTGCGTCGGCATATGCAGTTGATATCTCTTGATCTCTATCGATTAAGAATACCAGATGGTATGACAAAAAGCGCCATATGAGGGTTGGTGTATCTTAATAAGTTCCATAGATTGCTCCCATGTCTGATCAACATGGAGGTTTAATGCATGGAACCCCAAAGATATTCCAATAATCATATGATACTAAAAGTCAACTAATGGTATTCAAAGAAGATATCCAGAATGAAATTGTCCAAGTAAATATTCCCGATTAAGAAATTCGTGGACTTGTAACCTAAATGTGTCACTTATTTGACACAAGCATTGATGGATGAACTGGAACCTGAGATATGGAAAATCTCTATAACCTTCTCGTATCTTGATTATCTTTTCCTAAGATTACCCCGTTTACCTCCTTAAAGGCAGGTAGAGTTAAGGTCAGCATCCCGCTTAGGGCTGCATTATTGCGAAATCTCCAAGACGGCTAGTACCATCATTGAATGAATCGAAACCCTGATTAAGTAAGTTTTAAAATAGAGGATTCATATAGCCTAACTCAATATTCTGAGGATTCGATATAGTTAATTAAGAAAGACGGTTCATTTTGCTTATGCATTGATTACCGCAACCCTAATTAAGCAACAATTAAGAATTTTCATCAGCCGCCCAGGATCGTCGATTTATTCGACTGACTTAAAGGATTAGCTATCCCTTAAGGTTAGCTTTAAGCAGTGATTGGAATAACCATCTCACCTTAAGATTAGCTTTTCTATAATAGTTGTTATATAAGTATCAAGGCTGCTCCTTGGGAGACCTTGTATAGATAAGATGTTAAACATCTATTGTTAAGACAGAAAATTGGTAAGTCCAATTATCAGGATCTGAAAGTTGCATTGGAAACAACGAATAAGATCGTGCGAATCCATAATCATTTATAAGTTGCCAATATTCGGCAGAGAATCAAGGATTCATGGAAATAGCAAACCTCCTAAGTTCTTATTAAGAAATAAAGTCCAACAAAAGATATCACCCTGGAAAGGTGTGCCAATCTGTTAATTGTTAGGCTAGCTAAGCTCTGAATATATGAAATCATTCGAAGGAATCGAATGTATCAAGATCAAATAGCTTATAAGCTAAAACCTATTTAAGGAGCTTGGCGGATCTCGCGATACGTTACACATTAAGGATTTAAGGATGTGTTTCACCAATAAGTCAAGAAGCATTAACTCATATGATAGGCAGATCTATGATATGATGAGAAACCTGTATCGATTAAGGACCGGCAGGTTAAGAATGCTTGAAAGGGATACATATACCTAATATAGAGGTCAACTTGGGAGTTTGGAAGGACTCCAGGCATGCTAAGAAAGTTAAGTCCGTCATGCGACAAAATAAACTTCCAGCATTTTAGCAAATCTCGAGGTCGAGATTTCTTTTAAGGGGGTGAGGATGTAGCACCTCGTAAAATCACGTCCAATGAGGTATTGACACGTGTAATAAACCCTGATGAAGTCAAACAGTAAAATTTAGGGACTAAATTTTTCGAAAAATCGAAAACTTGATTTTGAAAGGACTGGAAGTGTTAGCATACCTAAAATAAGTTTCTAAGTAACCTCTCACGATGGTGATATTCACAAATGTGCCACTTGATGATAAAGTATAGCCGTTTGCGTAATTAATTGAAAGTTTGCGCAATGAAGGGTTAAAAGCGTCAACATGTTAATTCTTACCTCTGAGTGACCTTTTAACCAACTGGGAGCTTCATGATATTTAATCATACTCTCGGGAATGCCAAGTAATGGCCAACTAAGGTTTTTATGCCTATAAGTAAAGTTACGCGCAACTTTGCAAGTTAGAGGGACTAAAAAAGCGTCAATATGTTTAATTATACCTCTGAATGGCCTTTTAGTGAACCCGAAGCATCATGATGTTTAATAATACTATTAAGGATGCCTAATATGGATTAGATGAGGCTTCAATGCAATTAAATGATGAGATGCGCAAGTTTGCGCAATAGAGGGGCCTAAAGCGTCAACTTTTGAATCTACTGTCACACCTGAGCAAAATCCGCAGCAATCTTGATTTCCTCACTTCACTCCTCAATGCTTACTTGCCAAATTTCGGGACGAAATTTCTTTCAAGTTGGGGATGATGTGACAACCTGAACCTTCAAGGTTAGTGTCGTCTAACCTCGTAACTTTTAATCTTGTATTTTCCTTTTACGCAATGTGTTACCACACGTTTCGGTGAATGTTTGTTACTTGTTACGCTTAGACGTAAACGGAAATCATATGTGTTTGGGCCGAGTACCAGCTATACACGATTGGGCCTAGGGCCGCACCCCAAATATTTGAAGCCTCAACTAGATTAAAGCCCACCCATTAATATGTATTGATCCTTATTTGACTAGTTAACCGGCCCATATGTATTGATTCTTACTGATTAGATTAACCGGCCCAACTTCCTTGTTTGAATAATCAGCCCAACACGTTTATCTTTATAAGTTCATGTATACGTATCATAATCCAAATCAAACACTGATTGAGTTTATAACTATAACAAACCCTACACCCTACCTCTCTCATACGTTCGGCAGCAGGAGACTTCCCCCCCCCCCTTTCGAATCGTTTGTCTGTTCGTTAGAATCTCCGGTTAGTGCTATTGCTCTCAGTTTGTTACTACGTAATGTTAATTCTTAATTGATCAAGGTTGTGTTTACACTGTAATATATAAAGATTGTATGATGATATTATGCGATGTTGAATAATCACACATTAGAGGTTGATAAATAAGAAATTAATCTTGTATGTTACATGTTGACAGTGGGTGATTGTTGTTACGTAGAATGAATTGTATGTGGCAAGATTTTGGTGATTAGTTGTTCGGGCCTGTTGTAGGTTCCATATGTATTAATCAGTGAATTTAACACTTGTATTAGGTGCAAATATTAATCAGCGAAGCTTAAGATTGTTTAGGGTAAACTACGTTGTGTATAAGGATTAATGACATAATAATTGTATTTGATGCACATCTGTTTGGGCCGGTCAGGTATTGGGCTGGGGAAAGGGGCATTAAGGGTAATCCATGATAACCTGATTTTAAGTAGGACTTTTAATTGCATAGTGGGGTTGGTAGGTTTAATTTAACATCAGGAATCCATTCGACTGTTACTTGATATGTGTGTGTTTTATATAATGTTAGATTGGTAGTAAGAATTTGCAAAACAATTGGGCTTCACATGATAACTTGGACCCGATAAACAGTAGGCCCACTCCATTGGTCTTTGGGCCGTACAATGGCAAGTTGAGGACCCGTGAGGTACCAGTGGGCTGTTATGGACTGAAGCTTAAGTGACTGTCACGACTCAAGTGGGGAAACTAGTATTAATATTTAGTTGGGTTAATAGACTGCACTTGGGCCCAGTGGGCTACCCACACGCATGGACATAACTGCCAGAAACATGTTGCTCTTGTGAGCTCATAATAGTAATTAGATGGTTAGGAAATATTATGTATGATGAGCTGAATTATGTTGGCTAGGAAAATGATGATATGAGCAGGATGCGAGTAGTTGCAATGTGTTGAGTAGTGTTTGTGATTTATGCGAATAACAGTGTAGATGACATGAATTGATAAATGCTTTTATGGGACGTGGACACTGTTGATTGACTGATACTACTTGCACAATCTGTTTAATACTAATGTACTATCTGATGAATACATGTGAAATAATTCGCACTAAGCTTGTATGCGAACTAACTGCTATGTGCAACTATCATAGGATTCGGTTGATCATTTCTGTTTAACACATAGATAGCATACCGAGCAAACCTAAGGTGAGTTCATTGCATTTTCTCAAGCATGCGTCCCGGTGGTTTGGGACAACTGGTAAACATTTGGAAGGGAAACTATGGGTAAACAACTTAATCGGTTTTGGTTATTGCCTGGAGGGCAATGGGGGTGATTAGTTGATAGCGCTATTAGGTGGGAAACCTCACACCGGGCCGTAAGGACGGGCGTGAACTAATTATCTGGGTATGGCTATGGTTGTTAGAGGCACACTCCTCGGATACATATGGGCACTCTCCCTAGGGTATCTAACGAAGGCAACATAGCAAACGGTCTTTAAGGGGTACCCACTCCCCGGATACTTATGGGCACACTCCCTAGGGTATCTAACATGAGAAACATCGAAACATCAAACATCTTAACAACAAACAACATATCGTTTTGTAAACTGTTTTACTCACATGACTGGTAACGCAACTTGGTAAACAAACACAAACCTTGAACTCACCAGCGTAGTCTGACACACTTGTTTACATGCTTGTAGGTAATTACTGAAGGAACTTGGGAACTTGCTGTCTGATGCTGCTGGAGTGGTTGTGGTCATGATATACATTTATATTGAATGGGTCTCGACACATTCATACATTTATACTTTTATGCTTCCGCTCATTACTTTGGTTTTGGTTTAACTTTTCAAACGATATATTTTCTTTCGATTGGGTATTTTAGTACATTATAACTTGTGTTTGATATGATTGGTGGCTCTTTGTTGGATCGTTGCACCTCCAATAGGGACATACCCTAGGTGGTAATTTGGGGGTGTGACATCTACGCCATTCGGTGAGCATTTAAGTGAACGAGAGCATAGTAATATTTAAGTATATGCTTGGGAATGATTAATATGGGCCATGGAAGGCTTAGATGTCATTAAACGGCATTTCGCGCTACTTTGCGCAATTAAGGGACTAATTGCGTCAAACTGCAAAAGGAGGTCGAATCGTATGGTAACGGACCTTCCGGAATACGTTCATAAGTTAAACATACCATATTTATCCTTTATATAGCTTAGGTATAGGATTAGAGGTGTTTGGTGCGCGAAAATAAACTTTTATGTCTTGCAGGGACTAAAAGTGTCAAAAGTGCACAAGTTTGCACTTTTGCGCATATCTTGCATTCTGAATATCCCCAGACACCCAAAAATTTATGTAAGCACTAAAATATTTTATTTTAGTGTGTGGCATGATAAAATTCCATTCGTCGCGTAATTTGG
Source organism: Helianthus annuus (assembly GCF_002127325.2). Classification (NCBI taxonomy): domain Eukaryota; kingdom Viridiplantae; phylum Streptophyta; class Magnoliopsida; order Asterales; family Asteraceae; genus Helianthus; species Helianthus annuus. Next base: position 57,861,033 of record NC_035434.2, on the reverse strand, counting down.
TTCGTTTTTAGCGTCCGTCCGTGTTTCATCGTAATTAGCCGAACAACGGGACCGTACGACCAAACGAACCGACATCCGGCATATTTTTGAGCATGTTTCATCTTCCCTATGCTTAGGAATCATTGTAGAGCCTTAAAAATGGTTTAACGGGTCTTGGATGTGTCGGAAATGGCATTTGGAGGTGCAGGGGCCAAAACTGTCAACTAATGAAAGTGGCCATGTGCAGACCTGGTCCTTACGGACCGTATGCTATGGACCTTAAGCGTTTTTAACGCATAAGTATGTGCTAGAACCTATTTAAGCATATGAGGTTGAAACCTACTAATGTATTCAGTAAAATTTTATATTTTAAATAGTAGGAGAATATCTTAAGATCAGAATTCCAGTATTGACCTTTTAAGCATATGTGAAATTACCAAAACGCCCCTACAGAGTCTGGGAGGATTAAGATTGATAAATTTCACATAAGGACTTATACCCTACTGTTATAACTTGGTAAAAATGAGTAGGTTTACTGATTTGTTCAGACCTGTAACTCAGAATGTCATTTAAACCCTTTTACACCCTTTAAAGTGACCAAAATGCCTTTATGAGGCATAGTTTGGGTTTAAAACCATTTGGGGCATAATGGAAGGTATCATTCTGATATCACAACATATTTTTGGCATATTAACCTCGGAAACTTGTATTTGACTCTTATGGTTGCTCGTTACGCACTTTATGCGTTCGGATCGGCGTAGGTAACTAGTTTACCCATTATAGCCGAAACGGGTCAAACCATATCTTTTCGATCTCAAAATCCAGAATGTGATTAAGTTACCCATATTAAACAAGTATGCAAGCTTGTTGGGTAAAAACCACATTCTAAAACGGTCTTCGCCTTATCGTGCGTTTAAACCGTAATCTTCATTTAAGAACTAACTGGTCTAGGCTTAGGCCAAATTAAAGGACCCGTTAGGATTCTAATAGGTTATTAAAAACCTTCGTTCCATATTTAGGAGCCCAGTAAAAGCTATCTGTACTTGCTTGGTGGTATACGGCTGGGATAAATTGTATAAATTTGCTCAGGTAAATACTTTTAACTTATTTTCCCTTATATGGGCTTGGGGGTACGGTATATAAAATACCCCTTGGTCGGGCAATTGACCCTAACTCATTAGTAGTTGGGTATTATCAATGTGACCCGTTTGAAAACTAGTTTTGTTTGTTTTACGCCTTTGGGAGTTTAATGACCATGTCCCGGATATCCTTGGCATCATTTTAAGAAATGGCCACGACCTTGACACCCGGGTGTAGGCGTACACCCGGTAATGTGTCCATATTTATTAAGGTATAAACGTTGGCTTCCCGCCGCGGATTTATACTGAGTGGTGTGTCAATTAACCTTAAACCCGGCACGACCCGGGCAACTGAACGCATAACGAACATGTAATTCTTTTACAAGTTTAACTATGATTAATTATTCTCAAGTTATAAAATGTTTTGTGCCTTGTGCATTCAAATCAATTTTTAAAATGTTTTCAAAATGAGTCAGTTAAATTGTATTTACCAGTGAAAACTGACGTATTTTCCCAAAAAGACTAAGTGCAGGTACTATGCATAATAGGCTGGTTTCTCCTAGCATCAAATAGAAGTCTCGCAAGCTTAAATGCCTAAAGTCTGTTGAACAATGTTTCATTTATCTTTGATCCGCCTGTGGATCCTTTACTTTCCGTTTGTAATACTTTGATATTACTTTATATCGGATTGTAATATATTCATCTTTTGCTTCCGCTGTGCATTTTAAATTGTGTTGTTTGACTATGATGATATCAGCTACGTCACGATACTCCCCACCGGGCCCACCGGTGACACGTGGAAAAATTGGGGTGTGACAGACATGAACGAGGATCCCTCGCTGTAACAACCCTCGAAAACACCCTAGAACGAGCCTTGATTGAAACCTTAAACGCGTACGATGAAAACCGAACCGAAAAATCAAAATTTTTTATTTTTGTTCCCTCGCGGGCCGCGACCCACTAGAAGTGATCTCTCGCGGGGCGCGAGAGACTTGATTCTATCTGGACACATACCACGACAAGTGTCACTCACGTGTCAAAGCTATAGGGTGACACGGCAGCCCTAGCTATAGCTAGGGTGTCCCTCGCGGGGCGCGAAGGACTGCCCTTGGCCAGTCACAGGGCGCGAGAAACCTGCGGAAATCCTATAAATGGAGCCGTTTAGTCACTTGTTCAATTCGCTCAGAATTCTTTTCTTTCTCTTGCTCTCTTGTTCTGTCATTCTAATGTCAGAACTCCTGAACATTCGAAACTCTGCTCGGATATCAGGGTAATAACTCTAATCACTGACACGGTACTATATCCGATCGATTAAAACCGATCTAATGGAAGTTTAAGTGCTGCCAATATCTGGCTATACTTTGTCATTCGTTATGAGGGTTTCGATCTCGTGATTATCGTTAAAGTTGAAGTGAGTTAATACACTAATACGAGTTCCACTGTCTCTAGAAATTAGAACTCATAACCAGGGGGTTGCTAAACTAGAATACTTAGCGATTAAGTAAACTTAATTGCTAAGGAAACATTAACAGGAAAGGAAACTTAGCAGTTAAGCAAGCTAGATATGTTAATTAATCAGCTTATTAAGTTAATTAATTAATCGGCTAAGTAATTTAATTAAACAGTTAAGGTAGATTAATCAGATAAACAGCTAAGTAAGTTAATCAGTTAAATAGTTAAGTCAGTTAATTAATTAATCAGCTAAGAAAGTTACTTAATTAAACGGCTAAAATAAATTAATTAGTTAAACAACAAGGTGTATATAGGGTAGAGATTATCAAAGGAAGGTGCAAGGAAGGTGTAAGGGGATATATATGGGTAGGAAGTATACAGGAAAGATATATATGAAACTTCCTAAACAAGTATATATGAAGCTTCCTAGAAAATGTATAGGCAATTTCCTAGAAAGTATAAAGGAAACTTCCTAGAAATGCATACTCCTTACCAATAAATAGGAGCCTAAGATTTCATTATTCTTTTCTCATTCTTTCTATTCTTCTCTCTATACGTTGGTGTTCTAACCAATAATCACCGATACGATATTCTGTCCGACCGATTCGGGAACCAACTAACGATGCCAAAGTGCGGTCTAAATAAGACTATACTTTGTTGAATTTCGTTAAGGTTCTAATCTCGCGACCATCGTTAGGTTTGATTTGGTTTTACACTAAAACGTATTCCATTCTGTTAAATTATATGTTTAACTATCAGAAAAATCCATAAACCTACTATCAAACAAGATGTATAATCATCAGAAGACTTAGAATTAAGATGCTTGTATAATCAAGACTATATGCTAACAAGGTTAGTCATTCTCTTTTTATTAAATTGTTTTGCAAACCCCTAAATGTTTTCCAGTTATGTTTACAGTGATTAAGTCTTTGTTATCTTAAATTACTGATAATAAGTGTGGTTTTGTAAACATTACTTATCTAGCGTCACTTTTACGTGAACAGACCCAAATAGTGATATGACCACAGTCACAGATCCGGTCGAGTGATAACTGGGTCAGATAATTATAAGATAGAAATAATTGTAATCTCTGTTAATACTGTAAATTATAACAAATGTGTTTTTGTACAAAAAAAATGAATGAACTCACCAGTATTTCCTACTGACCAAATGTTTTTAAAACGCGTTTCAGGTGATTACAGTAGATTGGAATAAGAGTGGTGATACGACACTGAAAGGCTTAAAGAAGTGGCTTATTTTATCAATTAAATTAAATTAAGAAACGTTGTTTGATATATTCGGGTTTATCCCATATTTAAGCTACCTTTGTAAAACATGGGTTTATTCCCGTCTGTTTAATAAATAAAATCCGGTGTTTCTAAACTCTGGTATTTTCCTAACTCACGGTCCTGATGAAACATTTCCGCTGCAATATTTTCAAAATAACCACCAGTACCACTTGACTGTTCACGGCTCCCGTCCAGGGGGAGGTTGGGGGTCGTGATAGAGGTGGTATCAGAGCCACTGGTTTAAGCAATTAGGTGTTGTAATAATACCTAAGCTTGAACGAAAGAGTTAGGAAATTGTTATTAACTGGTAGCAACCAGGATAGTATTTAGACTTGAACTTAAGAAAGATGCCTTAAGCTTCGAGATAAGCTTATTACTTGCATAGATAAAATGTGATGGGTGTTGATATGCCGTGAGGATGATGACTAGAACGTTGCAAGTATGGTAAATAAGCAATAACACTTGGCCACTGTTATTTCTTGTTTATTAGTACCACTAGGTTCTAGAATATGATCCATCATGAGAATACTAATTTCCTTGCTTCTTTATGCAAGCCATAATAAAAGATGCACTTTTAAAATCATGATTTAAGAAAGATCTAATTATGGGAAATACAAATTACCTCTCCGGCAAGACTGGGTATGGTGTAGCAGACTCTCCAGCTTGTCCGGGTAAGATGGGGTTACCTCTTCGGCGAGACCCGGTAAGATGGGGTATATGATATGTCAAACAAGTGACAGAATTCCCTAAATAGTATCATGATTTGATGTTTGACTTGTTTTTGGAAATATGAATCTGTTAAATACATTGACCCTATGAATGGTATGTATATTACAGTATGTGAAATATATGATTACATAGATATGTATATCTATAAGGAAATCCAAAAACCATAAGGATTGATAAATTAGAATAAAGCACGAGCATGTGTGTTAATGGTAATTCTAGATTTATTTATCAGGAATCTATTGTATACATCTATAATTCCGATAACAAAAACTATTTCATTTGATCATTTGTCTCATAACTCGTAAAACGATGTGAACCCTTTATGTTGGGACACCATCAAAAGTATAAGAATTCCCTTTGTGTTACCTTAGATTATTAACACAGTAGGAAACCTGTAACTAAAAGTCGTGCTAGGCACAAAATGTCTAAAAATTTACGCTAATAAGATTAATTCTACTTTCTTTAAGAACTCTTGCGAAGATAAAAGTAACCACGGCTAGATGCACTTACAAAGACTTTCTTCACCTATAATCCTACTAAGATTTTCAGTAATAAAGAAGTTGTCACGACAATACATGGGCTGCAAAGGACAAAAGTTGTCCAAACCATTAGTATATAAGCTATTACGCCAAGAAGGATGAAGTAATGTATACTTCAAAATTAAGCATTAAAATAGTAAGACCCGATCTTCGAAACCCATGATCACGGCGTATGCCATGAAAAGGAAAGAATGAAAAGCACTGACAGAAAGGAAATTCTGTTTGCTTCATAAAAAGGAATAAATGGCAACAATGATTCATGAGGTGATTGCTGAATTAGGATGAGGGTTGCAAGCCAACAAGAAAAGTGACCATAAGGAGACAAGACAGACCAACCGACAAAGTTCGTCTTTGTGATGAAAGCTGCATGTTATGCGCGGAAGTAAGACATAGTGTATATGGTCTCGGTGATCGTTAACACTAGAGGTATCGAACTGAAAGAAATTCTGTTAATATCGGAATACTCTGACGTTTTCCCAGAAGATCTACTTGGACTATCACTCGATCGTGAGAAGTAGAACTCAGAATTCACCTGATACTAGGAACAACACCGATTGCTAAACATATGTATCATTCGAACAGATGAGTATGAGTATCGATTATCAGAAATTGGATTAGGTCTCAATTAAGAATCGATACCCATTACCAAGAATTTATGATTAGTCAAGGAGCTCGTTAATTCCTCAGGATACTATCTTATCCCGAATAGTCATCCCGTTACCCAAACCAATAAGTTAATCTAGAGACATTATTGGTAGGGTAGTTAGTTCATTATGATTACAAATCATAAGAGCTTAAGATATATTTTTGGGCAAATAGAATGGAACATGAAGCAAAAACGATGAATGAAAATTTTAAGTGACTACGATTATGTTATATCACGAAGTTAAGACTAATGTAGTAGTTGATGCTTTAAGTCATAAGTTTCATAAGAAGCCGAAACAAGTACGTGCTCTTAGATTAAATTTGCGGATAGATTTAATGAAACAATTAAAGAGTACCCAAGAAACAACAATCATGGATGATGTTGAAGGATTATAAAGGAATAATGAAGGAATCAGAGAAAGGAACTGACGGAATTTGGAAATTCCATAAGAAAAGAATTTAGATACCTATCTAAGGAAACATACGAGAAATAATTCTTAGGAAAGCTCATAAGACTAAGCATATGATGCATCGTTGAAGTAATAAGAGGTATCAATGTTTAAATAGGAATTGCAGATAGATAGGAATAAAGAAGGATGCAGCAAGTTATGTCTCTAAGTATTTAATCTTTTAGCAAGTTAAAGTTGAACATTAGAAACCTTTAGCTTTACCTCAACGATTAGAAATGTCAGTATGGAAATGGGGTTCATAACAAATGGATGTTGTTACCAAGTTTCCCAAACAATAAATTGTAACAACACAATCCGGGTGATTGTGGATCGACTAACCAAGTCAGCTTAATTCCTACCAATGAAGGAAACCCTTTAGTATAAAATGCTTAGATAAGTTGTATATGGACAAAATAGTCTTGTTACATAGAATCCCTTTACCATTATAACGGATCGAGATAATCATTTCACTTCTCACTTCTGGGAAAATTTTAACCCAACTTATTTTGAGCAGTGTGAAGGAACACTATAAAACATAGAAAGACATGCTAAGTACATGTGCAATAAATATTGGTGAAAGTAGGACTATCACTAATCACCCATAAGATTTTTCAATAATTGGCCCACAAGTATTAGTGTTGCTCGTTTAAAGAACTTTATGGATAAAAGTGCTATCTAGTATATTGAGCAGAAATAAGAGAAAGCGACTATCAGGCCATTAGATCAGCAAACCATTAGAAATTCAAATCAGAGAAAGAATACTACTAAAAGTCTCTCCGTAGAAAGGAATAGTCAGATTGAAAGAAAAGCTAAGCCCAAGATTTGTGGGATTGTTTGAAGTTATTAAAAGAATTGGACCAGTAACTTACCAGTTAAAATTGCCAGAAGAAATGGCAGGTATACATGATTTATTTCCTAAGGAAATGCTCAGCTAATAAATCTTTAAGTTATAGCTCTTCAGGATATAGAGGTAAATAAAAATTTAAGTCCATTGAAAGATCTTACAAGTCAAAGATAAAAATCTCAAAGCTTAGAGAATGGTTCTGGTCAAAGTAAAGTGGAATTCAAAGCAAGGACCAGAGTATACTTGGGAACTAGAATAAGTAACAAAGTAAAAGTATTTCTTCTAACTCCGGTAAATCTCGACGACGAGATTTAAAACAAGGTGGGGAGGATGCAACAACCCTCAAAAACACCCTAGAACGAGCCTTGATTGAAACCTTAAACGCGTACGATGAAAACCGAAACGAAAAATCAAAATTTTTTATTTTTGTTCCCTCGCGGGCCGTGACCCACTAGAAGAGATCTCTCGCGGGGCGCGAGAAACTTGATTCTATCCGGACACGTACCACGACACGTGTCACACACGTGTCAAAGCTATAGGGTGACACGGCAACCCTAGCCGTAGCTAGGGTGTCCCTCGCGGGGCGCGAAGGACGGCCCTTGGCCAGTCGCGGGGCTCGAGAAACTTGCGGAAATCCTATAAATGGAGCTGTTCAGTCACTTGTTCAATTCGCTCAGAATTATTTTCTTTCTCTTGCTCTCTCGTTCTATCATTCTAATGTTAGAACTCCTGAACACTCGAAACTCTGCTCGGATATCAGGGTAATAAGTCTAATCATTGACACGATACTATATTCGATCGATTAAAACCGATCCAATGGATGTTTAAGTGATGCCGATATGTGGCTATACTTTGTCATTCGTTGTGAGGGTTTCAATCTCGTGATTATCGTTAAAGTTGAAGTAAGTTAATACACTAATACGAGTTCCATTGTATCTAGAAATTAGAACTCATAACCACGGGGTTGCTAAACTAGAATACTTAGCGATTAAGTAAACTTAATAGCTAAGGAAACACTAACAGGAAAGGAAACTTAGCAGTTAAGCAAGCTAGATAAGTTAATTAATCAACTAATTAAATTAATTAATTAATCGGCTAAGTAATTTAATTAAACAGTTAAGGTAGATTAATTAGATAAACAGCTAAGTAAGTTAATCAGTTAAATAGTTAAGTTAGTTAATTAATTAATCAGCTAAGAAAGTTACTTAATTAAACGGCTAAAATAAATTAATTAGTTAAACAACAAGGTATATATATGGTAGATATTATCTAAGGAAGGTGTAAGGGGATATATATGGGTAGGAAGTATCCAGGAAAGATATATATGAAACTTCCTAAACAAGTATATATAAAACTTCCTAGCAAATGTATAGCCAATTTCCTGGAAAGTATAAATGAAACTTCCTAGAAATGCATACTCCTTACCTATAAATAGGAGCCTAAGATTTCATTATTCTTTGCTCATTCCTTCTATTCTTCTCTCTATACGTTGGTGTTCTAACCAATAATCACCGATACGATATTCTGTCCGACCGATTCGGGAACCAACTAACGAATGCCAAAGTGTGGTCTAAACAAGACTATACTTTGTTGAATTTCGTTAAGGTTTTGATCTCGCGACCATCGTTAGGTTTGATTTGGTTTTACACTAAAACGTATTCCACTCTGTTAAACTATATATTACTATCAGAAAACTCCGATCCATAAACCTACTATCAAACAAGATGTATAATCATTAGAAGACTTAGAATCAAGATGCTTGTATAATCAACACTATATGCTAACAAAGTGAGTCATTCTCTTTTTAAGAAATTGTTTTGCAAATCCCTAAATGTTTTCCAGTTATGTTTACAGTAATTAAGTCTTTGTTATCTTAAATTACTGACAGTAAGTGAGGTTTTGTATACATTACTTATCTAGCGTCACTTTTAGGTGAACGAACCTAAATAGTGATATGACCACAGTCACAGATCCAGTCGAGTGACAACTGGGTCGGATAATTATAAGATAAAAACAATTGTAACCGCTCTTAATACTGTAAATTATAACATTATTAATTTTATTTCATTTTTAACCTTAATGTTACAGTTCTGTGTTCAAATTTGACCATAAATATTTTCTATGTTTTATATATATTTTTATATAATTTATGACGTAATCCGGGTCTTAAATCCGGTCAGACCGGTCCGACCTTTGACCCCGTAAGACGATCGGGTCCACCTCCGGTCCGGTTCTGAAAACATTGCATTTTAGCAATTATCTTATCTATACAAAAAGCAACGTAAAGTCACACCTATTCACAGGATACGTCACACCCATTCACCACAATTGGTAAGAAAAAAAAATTGCATAAAACACTTTTTCCACCGTCACCACTACATATGACACGTTTAATGTTGATGGTGTTCTACCGTTTCACCAACCACTGCATCTAAACCCACACACCAAATCTTTCCCCCCAATCAGCAAATCCTGTTTAAAGTCCTTCCATCCATCCATCAATTCGCCATCGCAGCCACTCTTTTCAATCGATTCAACCGATATGCCCCTCCCATGGTCGCCTATTATGTTCTCTTCGAGAATGCTATTTCGAGATTGGTAGGCACAGTTATTGCGTTTCAAGTCATGGTTGGGCAAGATGCCATATATATTCATCACAATTTACAACAATCCAAGTCAATCTTCTCTCATATTCGTATCTGTTACTGTTTTGTTGAACAACTTTCAAAGTATTTGTCATCTTTTTCTCTATATTTTGTTCTTGATTAGATGTGTTTTTGTTTGATTTTTGTGTATTCTGATCTATTTAGATGTGAAATTGTGTGATTGAATCTGTAACTATATGATGAACATAGTAACGAAAAGAAGGTTTACAATTTTTAGATGCATAATTGATTCAAATAATCCTACGGGTATTCGTTTTCAACTAGACAGATTCATGTTTAATTGTAGTTCTGGCCAGTTATTTTTTACGAGTTATTGTTAAATGTTAGTTTTTTTATTTATATAAAAGATGCGAAATTGTGTGATTGATTCCTTCATCTATAACTGTTTGATACCCATAAACTTCATCTCACAATTTGTTTATAATAAATTTGTCTTTGGAGGTGTGGTTATCACATATTAATAAGAGTGTAGATACCGATCTAGAATTCCGCTACGGGTATTTGTATTTGTTTCATCTTCGTGTACGTCACATTGTTACGAAGGCACTGAAATTGTAACGTATTATTCTTTTGATTACTATAAACATGTCAAAAAAAAAAAAAAAACAAAGCAAATCGGAAACCAAATTCTATGATATGTTTTTTTTTTGTTGATAATTGGGCGGGAGAGTTATTGCTTTTATGAGGGTATGTTTATTTGCAAACGATGTATATAGTATATGTACTCTCTGGACACATCAATCTTTACCTACCAAAATTGACGATTCAGATCGGGTAATTGTAAATATGTAGAACTCAAAATCCAAAGAGAACTGAATATCAAAATCTATGACATTTTTTTTTGTTTATAGTTGGGGGTAGATTTACTGTTGTTAAGAGGGTATGTTTAAATTCGCAAAGACTGTATTATGCATTTGTTATGTTCAGCCTGCTTTCCTATTTCGCTATTTGGTTTGCAAAAGGTGTACTCTCTTGACATATCAATCTATGCATACCATAACTGCAGGTCAGATCGGGTAACGGGTCATATTGGTCTCGGAAAAGGATTGACAGATTTAAGAAGGGTTCAATTTGGTTTAGCTTTGAAAAAACTACATCATATTTTATCATTTTTATAAACATGTTTGTATTTAGCATAAAAGTTTCCTGTATTGGCTTTAGTAATATGCAGATTGCTCGATTCATTAAATTTGGTTTTCAAAAGTGTAGGTCCTCTCTAGATACATCAGCCTACACTTAACAAACTTGATGGGTCGGGTCCATTAATCATGCAACTCTTTTTTCCACTACTATGCATGTAAATAGTTTAAGTGTTCATATGTTGTTTTTTCTGCCAAATCGATCTTCTCTGAATAAAACAATGAGAAAGGTTATTGGTAGAGCCATAGGTGGCTACAGTCGATTGGTTGTGCATGGGCATTGTGAATAACTAGAAAACAAATGCCCTCATGAAAAGACAAAAGCATGGTCTCGATGTCATGGGAGAATTGAATCAAATTTCTTTGTTAAGACTTAAGACTTGAAACTCTCTTATTAGATGCCTAATAGTTATATCCATCCAAAATTTTATGATGGTTTAATATTTCAAACCAATTACTCCAAAATTTTAAGTTGGTTTAATATTTCAAACCAATTAAAAGGTAGATGCTGCTGTGTGGGTTTAAATGGGTCACTTACATGCTACTGTGTTTGTGTATTTAATGGATTGATTTTCATTTTCGTATCTCATATTGTGACACTACTCTTTCATAAAATACGTTCATAATCAACATTCCGCCGCAACGCGCGGGTTTGCGTCAACTCGTTATATCATATTTTAAAAGATTCTCGCGATTTATGATATGCATGTTTCTTCTGCTGGATATTTGCAGTGAATTCATTTCTAGCATTTATGGTATTTTATGTTGCTATATTGGCAATCATATGTCGTTTAGTTGTGGCTAGGGAAATCCTTGAAAGATTAGCCACTAACTAGTATTAGATGAAACTTTTTCATAATACATCTTTTGTTTCCACAATGCATCGAACGATCATACCTTAGTCCATATAATACTATAAACCTAAAGTAAACCGGAGAATGAGAGATACGTGTTTCTATTTTTATTTTTTTTAATTTAAGGGGGGCAATAGAGGTTTAGATGTGGAATAGGAGTTCGGGTATGGGTGGAGATACATCTTTAGTATAGAAGGTATATAGGTTTTGTTTTGTGTGTTTTTTTAATGACACATTGGGAGGGAGGCAACACACTATATCTAGGGTTGTTCACGAGCCGATCCGAACCGAGCGGATCTTTGCTTGTACTTGGCTCGTTTACAACCGAGCGAAATCCGGACGAGTATATTCGAGCGTGTAATTTTCCGAGCGAGCGGCGAGCGAGAAGCGAGCATTGTGGCGTATGGTGATAGCGAAATACGGTTGACGACTGACGATTGATGAGAGAAAGATGTCAAATTTTTTATTGGTTTGATTAGGCTAGTATGGATAGATATAATTGTATATTTGAGTATAGTGGTCCAAATCTAATAGAGCGGTATGTATAAAATATGAATATACATATAATTTGTGTGTGCATATATAATTATATATGTAATAAATTAATAAAAATTAATTCGAGCTGAGCGGACCTATGCTCATGCTTGGCTCGTTTGCAAACCGAACCAAACTGAGCAAGCATATTCCAAACGTTTTCTGAGAGATCGATGAGCGAGCGATAAACGGTCAGCGATTTGAACAGCACTATATCACTAAATCTAGTTTATCGTTAATTTGTGGTTTAACTTTGAAAAAAGTGAAAGGATACAACCAGGTCACTAATTCGAAAATAAGAAGTCATAAAATAGTGGAATGATCGGAATGAATTTGACGAGGTCCATGATTGTTCTTGGGCCACAGAAAGTGATAATGCAGCCCAACTATATATATTAAATAGACATATATGATTAAATTAGGGAACTAGTTTATAAAAGTTACAAACCTGCAATTCGATACCGAAACTATACAAATTATTTAAAAAAAAAAAAAGTGAATTTGTAAAACGTTTATTGCTATTAAACCAATATATTCTTAAATTGTTGTAAATATTTTTATTTATCATTTAACAATTTTAAGCAATAATGTTACTAGTGAAGTGCTATTTAAAGGGGTTATCCTAACTCCAGTAAATTTAATAAACCACAAGTTTTACATAATTAATAAATGTTTAAGGTAAGTCGGTAAAACATTATAAAAGTATAAAAATTAAAAGGAATTATATTAGTAAGATGCAATTTCTATACGTACCTTTGTGAAAGCATATTAATGTACTAACTTAAGAACTGTTACAACAATGTTTGGTTTCTTTTCTTTTTATTTGTGTTTTGCAATATATCCAAGATACATAGGGGAAAAAGATGGCAAATCAGACAGCCTTAATCCTGTCGCTAAAATGGGTCGCAAACCTGTGGCAGTAGCCCCAAATTGGGAGGTTTATTAGACGGTCACAAAGTGGTCGCAACAATTGCGATTGAATACGCTGTAAAATACTGTCGCAGAAACATGTTATACAAACACTATTGTTTAACTTGAGATACTCCTATACGGCTATACAAACAAGGTTCAACTTTTATATCACATGTTTATTAGACAGCAAACCATGATAAAAACCCGAAATCAAAACAGAAAACGCGCAATAAATCACTAGTTCGCCTGCGGATTACCAACAACGACTTCAGGATGATAATGAAGCATCTCTTCCCAAATCATCTGCCTAATAACATCTTCCCCTAACTCTTCATCAATCTCCAAATCAACCGGAACTTCAACAGGCGAATCCATATCCGAACTATACAATGAAGACATATAAGGATGATGAAGCGCTTCATCCACACTAATTCTCTTCGCAGGATCAAAAACCAGCATCTTTTCCAGCAAGTCAATCGCGGATGGTTGCGCTTGAGGGTACACGTCGGAAAATGAAGTCCCGGATGTAAAGGGTAACGACTTTATATAGTTACGCGCTTTTTGATTATCAATAAACTCGATCGCGTCTTCTGTTTGGCTACCAAGAATGTTGATTATAAGTTTCAACTGGTTTAAACATTCTGTACCGGGAAATATCGGTTTTCTTCCTAAAAGTTCGGCAAATATGCACCCGACTGACCACACGTCGATTGAGGTACCGTAGTTTTCGCAGCAGAGAAGCAGCTCGGGGGCCCTGTACCAGCGGGTCACGACATATTCTGTCATAAATTGGTCTTTACCGTTATTTGTACGGGCTAGACCGAAATCGCAAATCTTTAGGTCACAATTTGCGTTTATAAGGAGGTTACCGGGCTTTAGGTCGCGGTGCAGAATGTTAGCCGAGTGAAGATACTTTAGACCTCGCAATAACTGTCGAAGAAATATTGATTATTTACATTGCCGCGAATACAATGTTCAAATATCAATATAAAGAAAAAAGTCATGGTCAGAATTCCCGGTGTAAATGAGCCGAGCCGCCTGCGAGCTACTCAGGATCAGCTTGCAAAGTGCTCGAAACCAACTGAGCTTAAACAAGCTCGAGCCTAAATTTGAGCCCATTTAATAAACAAGCTTGAGCTTTACATACCGAGCTTGACTATGCTCACGAGCCTAAACGAGGCTGTTATTCATATACATATATAATTACATAATAAATATTAATAATATACATAAAGAGATATGGTAAGATAACAAGAAATATATAAAAGAACAAAATATTTCTTTTTAATAAATACGAAATGAGTTGCACCTGAGACGAGCCCAAGCTTGAAAAAATAATAGCGAGCCGAGCTCGACCTTTAGAAGCCAAGCTCGAGTTCCGTTGAATTAAACGACTCAAGCTTTAGCTTAGGCGAGATCGGATTCGACTCGTTTACGCCCCTAGCAGCTCGTTAGTTACTCAAGATGGCTTGTAAAAAGCTCGAGTTGAGCCGAGCATAAAACGGCGTGAGCCCGAGATGGAGCCTAAGACGGATCACTTAATAAACGAACCGAGCTCGAGCCTCTAAACTATTCTCGAGCCGAGGCTCGAGCTTTGGGCTTGGCTCGGCCCATTTACACCCCTAGTCAGAATTAGATAGTGCAGGCGCGTACCTGAAAGAGGAAATACTGACAATGGTCGTTTGAAAGTGACTGACTCGACTTTATAATCTGATGAAGATCGGTATCCATAAGATCATAAACTAGATACACATCTTTGAAACTTGCCCTCTGCATTGGCACCATTACATCTTTTAACGCGATAACATTTTCGTGCTGAAGATGGCGAAGCAGTTTCAGTTCGCGTAACGTTCTGAGGGCGTCTGTACGATTGTCAAAGGTATTGTGTATCTTTTTTATCGCGACTTTTTCATTGGTTTCGCGGTTAAGAGAAGAACACACGATTCCGTATGCACCTCTACCGATCGGTTTTATAGGCACGTATTTTGTATCGAGCTCGAACAATGATTGCCATACTGAATAGTAATGCTTCCCTTCTGATCTACTACCACTCGGTGGTTCAACTGGCGTTGCCATTTTTCTACAACCAAATAACTATCCGAATCGATATAAAGAAAAAGAAAACACATGGTAAATCATATTTGTTTAATTTTCTTGATTCAAGGACCAAAAAATCAGGTTTAGAGGTGTCATGTCTAACCAGCTATCGTGTTCAGTTTGACCGTATTCGCCATTTGGGTTGACCTTAATTAACCAGGTCAACCGGTTTATAAATATGACAAGATAGGTATTTTATAAGGTCAACCGGTTAACCCGCTTCTGATCCACCAACCCGTTTATGATCCGTTTTAACATGTTTAGAATTGGATTACAACCCGCCAACCCGTTTACAACCACTTACTAACATGTTTGACGCGTTTAGACAAATGAGTTGCATGGATGATGTTCAGGTTACACGATTTTAAGTATATCCGAATTAGGGTTTGTGTCCTCGACGCCTAAAATCAGGGCCGACCCTGGCATTGGGCTGGGTGGGGGACCGCCAAGGGCCTGGTCTCCTAGGGGACCCGACCTTTAAACATGTTAAAACGGATTTAAAAATGCCCTACTACCCATTTAAAATTTTAAACCAAGATAAAAAAAAAGCCCAACAATTTTTACGTTAAACCCCACAATGAAATTCATACCTAATTTGGGGGGGGAATCTCGCCCCGGGCCCTAAGTTTTTTAGGATTTTCGAGAACGGCCCTGCCTACACACTTTTTAAAAAACTACTTATTGACTTATCGGCTTATAAACTAACCCGAACACTGTTTTAGAAAGCATTTTAAAAAGCGATAAGGTAATAAGTCCTTTTAACAAAAAAAAAGTTCTTTCGAACTTAAATAAGCAATCCCAAACACACCCGAAAATACATATGTTGTGTTCGGTTACATCGATTTTACAACTACCTTCAAGCCTAAATTCAATATCATATGAAGTTTCACAATAAATAGATGAATCCAGATGTGATATGATCACCATGAACTCAAACCACATGAACTATAACAACAAACAGATAACGAAATCATTATAATACCATGAAAAGTTGTGAATTTACGTGAAATAAAACCAAGATAAAACAAAAACTCTTAACATCAGAGAAGCGATTAAATAAAAAGCAACGTACTTTGTTCAGCGTAAACTCCTGAATTCAATTTTTTTAAGCCTCTGGAATTTCGTCGAACACTTGGTAGGCATTAACATGGGTGCGCTTCAATCTGACTTATTCTTTTAAAACAAACATGAAACAAAACCAGAAACTCAAAATTCATAATTTACCCAATTGAAAGCAAAAACCCAAATTGAATTTGGTGATTGAAGAACCCCTGAATTTATTCATGGGATATTGTGGTATAAGAGGAAAGATAATAATATTTTGATATTCTAGAAAACATTTGCAGGGATCGTTATCAGAAAACAGCCATTTTGGTCGTATTCAGAGAATCAAGGTTTGATTTCGTTGGCGTTAAAGTTGTAATAACTGAGTCACCCATTTCGACTTTTTTTTCTTGTCATTTGGTGATGCAATTAAATTTTAGGGGTGGTGGGGGATTGGATTTTGTGTGGCTTATGTCATTTTGATTTGTGTAATTTTCTATGCAAATGATTGAATATCCTTCATTGTCTTTTAAAAATATACTAGTGGTAGTGTTCACGCATCACAGGAACAATTTGGTTTTAAACAAAATTGGTTCGTTTGCTACGACGCTTATATAGTAACTAGTGTGATTTTCTCGCACTATGCGGCAAGATTTCCGTATCAATTCGGTTCCTCATACTTCCTGCACTCGCTGTAGTAACCAAATTAAAAACAAAAAATATAAAGTCGTGATATGTCTAAAACGTGACCGACACGTGTTTTACATCGATTGAAAACCATAAATTCAATTACTGTTACCATTTTCGATTATTTCAATACCGATACCGGTACCGATGTTGTTTGGTTGGAAATATAAAGTCGTGATATGTCTAAAAGGTGACCAACACGTGTTTTACATCGATTGAAAACCATAAATTCAATTACTGTTACCAGTTCCGATTATTTCATTACCGATACCGGTACCGATGTTGTTTGGTTGGAATCAGCTCAGTTTATGATGGTACCGTACGGTACCTGCACCTGTATAGTTTACAATACAAAAATACTCTATTTTAAATAAAGATTTATACTGTCATGAAAATAATTGAGCACAATTGCTTATTCGTTTTTTTAAGTTAACAAATGCATGTTAAAATAAAAAATCAAATCAAATAAAAATTAAATGAGTTAAAAGTGTATATAACAATACCAGTACTGGTTCGAAAAATACCAGTAACGTTACTGATATTCGATCAGAATCGGTTTAGTTAGTTAGTCACAACCCTATACTATACCAACACTCGCTATAACTTACGATAAAAAACACCCTACAATCATACAATAAAAATAATTACCGTTATCGGTTCGGACTATTTCAATACTGATACCGGTATTGTTGCTCTTCGGTTGGAATCGACTCGGTTCATGACGGTACCGTACGGTACGATACGTGCACTTGTATAGTTTACAATACAAAAATATTATAGTTCTAATACAAATTTATATTATCAAGGAAAAAAATTAAGCACAATTGCGTATTCAAATTTATTAAAAAGTTAACAAAGACACATTGTTTGAGAAAAATCAAACTAAATGGGTTAAAAGTGTATATAACGGATACTGGTACGCGATTCGAATAATACCTATAACGATACCGATCTCCGATCAGAATTAGTTCAGTTAGTCACAATACTAGTACTATACCAACACTCGCTATAGCTTACGATAAAAAATCACCTTACAATTATTTATTTTTACGCTATTTTGTTGGTGCAGTTGTCTGTCGACTACATCTTCGTTCGAGTCTTAGGGTAGGGCTGATTATAGAGTGAACGGAAATCAAGAAACACATAAGTTTAGGTAGGTCCGCTTATATGTCAATAACATAGGTTTGCTTATGTGGTTCTTGAATCGGTCCGCTTATTAGTCACTTTATACATAGGTTCGCTTATCTGTCACTTAGGTGGTTCGCTTATGTGACATGATGAGTGGTCCGCTTATATGGACATGTCCATATAAGCGAACCAGTGTGCCTATATATATGTGGGTCATTTGAGCGGTTCTAGAACGGTTGGTGTGTGTGAAACGGCGAAGCTCTGCCCGTTTGTCTCCAGAATCTTGTATATTTGTCATATAATCAATAAAGGAGACGTTAAGTAGTGAAATCAAGCTTTACGAAGACCGAATCAATGAATTCCGCCTCTAATTCTGTCTAAGCGCTCTTCTGAACGACTCGTCAGGTCTCAAAACGGTCCTACAATTGGTATCAGAGCTCAGGAAGAAGAGTTCTTACCGTTTAGCTCGTTTTCGCTCGAAAATTCTGATTTCTACACCTTCTTTTATCAGTTCAGGGAGTTTTAACGGTCGAAATCGAACCAAAATTTCACAGATTGTGTATTATTGGACATAGACAAACCCTTGAAAGTTTCGGACCAAATTACGGAATAAAAATGGGTCAAAACTGCTTCGAACTTAGGTCCGCTTATTCGAACAGTGGATAGGTTCGCTCAACTGATCTGCTTTTAGGGACATATTTTGATAGGTCCGCTCCAAATTTCATTATAGGTTCGCTCCAAAGGCCCTGATTAGTTGGTTCGCTCATAAGTTCAGGTTTGCTTTTGAGGTTCGCTTATAGTGACAAATTCTGGTTCGCTTTTAAGGTTACATTCTGGTTCGCTCTTTAGGTCAACAACTGGTTCGCTTGTGTGTTCATTTTTGGTTCGCTTATTCGAACACAAGTTGGTCCGCTTTTGTGGTTTTGATCAGTTTCGCTTTTGTGTTTAACAAAGACGTGTCGGGATTATTTGAAAAATGGCGATGGTATTTGATGAACAAGAAAACTATTATTTTGAGAGATTTAATGATTGGCATCGAGGTTTTATGGATGACAGTTATAGAAATGTGAAAAAGGATGGATGGGTCAAAAGATTTAAATATTTTGTGAGTTTGCAGAATGAAACTTTGGAAGAGTTAGAAAACCGATATGGAGTCTTACTTGAATACTTGAAAAAACATGAGATATTTCTATCAGATGGTGAAACGATAGAAAAGTTTGCAGATGCGTTACCTGTTGAATGGAGTGAATGTTTGGAAAATTTAAGGAAGGATTCCGATTTTTCAAAATTACATCTAAACAAATTCATCAGCAAACTTAAAACTCATGAAGTTGAAAGTAGAAAGAAAAGAAAAGATATGATTAAAGTGTTGGAAAATCATGTGTTGGGTTTGAGTTTAGATGTGCTTGAGGAGATGATCAAAAGGATAGTTGAATGTGTTAGAGCAAAATATGTGATGAAATACGATTTTAAGAGAGGTTGTTATATAGAAGTAAATGAAAATCCTCTGGATTTCGTTAAAATATTTTGTGCAGGTACAGTCAGGGCAAATGAAAAGGAAGCTTCAAGTGCTGAGGAATCTGCAAAGTTTGCGTTGTTAAATTGTGAAACAGTGTGCTCTAAGTGTGACAGCTTCAAGACTGACTATGACAAACTGTTAAAGAATGCGGAAAGTTTGACATCAGAAGCCAAGAAGTTGAAAGAAGAAAAACAAACGGATGAAAAGCAGATTCTTATTTTGAAGGAAAATTGTGAGAAAATGAAAGCTGAAAATGACAAACTGTTGGAGAATTTGAACAGTTTGACATCAGAAAACAAAGCTTTGAAAGAAAAAGAAAAAGAGTTTGAAAGCAAACAGAAATCTTCGGAAAATGAAGATTTCTGGATAAAACTTGAAAACAAAAATCTGAAAGCAAATGAAAATAAATTTCAAGAACAGATAAAAGCTTTGGAAAATGAAAAGTCTGTTCTTGCAAACATAAAAATTGAAAATGAGAATACAATTGCTTCTCAGCTCAGTAAAATATCTCAGTTTGAAAATGAAGCTGAGAATTCTAGAAAGAAAATTGATGAGCTCGAGAAAAAATCGAAAGGTTTTGTGACTACATCAGACAGTTTGAAGTTTCCCTGTCCAAAACCGATCAATTCTGTTCCAATAAGTGACAATGTCACAAACTTTGATAATGTCAAAGTTAAAGATTGTGGTGTGAAATCTGATGTTGAAAATAAAAAATCTGAAAAACAAAAATTATTTTTGAAATCAAAAGAAAAATTTCAGAAAACTGTTTTGCAATCGACTGAAAATGGAGAATGCTCTAAGCAAAAACCTTTGAAGAAGAAAGTGGAACAGAAACAAAAAGTTAATAAAAGTTCATCAGATCAAGCATCCAATCGAAATGAAAAATTACAAAAAGTAAAAAATGAAAACTCAAAAATGTTGGTAATAAGTGGTGCAGGTCGGACCACAGTGCTTCAAAGCCAAATTCAGCAAATTTGAGAAAGGAATATCATCAAGCCAAACAATGCTTTGATCTGAGCGTTTGGACTCAAAATGGTGATTGGTACGATAACAGAGTGTGTTACAGCTGCGGATATCACGGACACATTGCTGTTAACTGCCAGTATTGGAGTTATGAGACTAGGAGGTGCTTTAACTGCAACATCAAAGGTCACGTTGCCCGAGATTGCCCAAGGAGATCGAATGAAAGATTGAGGGCTAATTCTCAGAAATTGGCAAAGATTCCAGTCAAAGTCAAGCCCCAGGAACAGAAGGTTCTGAAACCTAAACTTCAAGAACAGTCAATTCAGGAAAAGAAAGTTATACTTTCACAGGGCAGAAAGACAGACTGGGGAAAAAGAGGAAGAAGGCGAGAGAGTATCTCGAGAAGATTTTGTCCTCGGGTTCATCCGTTGGGAAAAATAAGAGTTCTGATGAATTGACTCCTTCGATTGAAAAGTCTAGCAAGACGAATTCATCAGATACAAATCTGAGGACAGAACAGAAAGAGGAAAAGAAGAAGAAGAAAATGGTCGGCAATGAATCTGATGTGTCAAAGTCAGACAAGCCACCTGCAGGCAATGATTCTTGTTTGTCAAAGCCAGAGGAGCCATTGGTTGAGGTAAAAAAGGAGAGTTCTAGTTTAACAATGGATGATGCAAATTTTCCACCATTGTTGAACAAGAATTCGAAATCACCCAAGGCTGGTCAGGCTTGGGTGAATCTGTTTAAATGAAAAATTCTGACTTGCCGGAGCTCCCAGGTTTGTAAGCGTGGAGCATGAATCGGCATCTTTCTAAATCAGTGTTTAAGATTTTGCAGGAATTGCCGGAGATCCAAAGTTTATATCGTGGATCATGAATCAGCATCATTCTAGTGTTTAAAAAATTTGTTTGAAAGATTTTGAAAAATGTTTGAATTTTGCAGGTTGAAGGACTACGCCGGAGCTTCCAGGTTGTTAATTGAGAAGCAGGAATCGGCATCTTTCTGAATAATTCGACAAAGTGGTAAAAAGGTTTCTGTAGAAGTGTTATTCCTACAGCATAACCTATAAATGGTAGTTTTTGGGTATCTTCAAGTGGTAATCTTGATCTTACTAGTGGTATTTGTGGTTATATTTTGAGATGTTTGTATTTTTATAAGTGGTACAGAAGGATTCTGAACTGCAAATGGTAAATCAAGGACATTAACTTGTACTTGGATTTTCCTACATCTGATCGAAAAAACAAGATGATGAAGTAACCCCGTACCTAAAATGTTTGGTAAACAAACTTATATTTTCCGGAAATACCATTTTGATTAAAACAAACTTAAGTGTTTTGAGATCACAATGGGAAAATAGTTTGTTGTGAGGGGGAGTTCTAATTGTTTATGCCAAGTGGATGGAGAATTGAAGTAATTCTCATCAAGTTGTCAAATTTTGTATAGTTTGTTTCAAATTTTCTAGAAAATCAAAATTGAAACATATTTTGATTTTAGGGGGAGAAAAATTTTAAAAAAAATTAGAAAATTTGAAAGTGTTTTTAAAAAATTAGAAAATTTGAAAGTGTCAAAAACATTGAAAAATTGTAAAAATGAGTTTTGTTGCGAATAAGAGGAAATGATAGTAAATCAGTTGGACTATCACAGCACGCTAAAGAAATGTAATGCCAGATGTGATAAACGGTCTCACTGATGATGTGACGATAGGTTTTTGTACATTTAGTAGATTTATTCGGGATATAAACCTAAAATTTCAAACTTGTGAAATTCGTGGGGAATACTACTTGGATATATAGGTAACCCCTGAAATCTCGTTTGAAAGGTCTTGTATTCTGATATACTAGGTGTTTATACTCTATGATGTCTGGGGTATTATTCCGGGACTTTTGCTGAACGGTAGTTCTGACCTAGTCCTTGGCTAATACTTTATCCAAAATGCTTGAAACATAGCATAAAGCCCTCAGCTGATTAGATAATAAAATTGATAATCATCTGTTGTAGCTGAAAAGATCCTCTAAAGGGGACACACTGCTAAGTCGAAGCTGAAATCTCTCTGCTGAACGGAAGTTCTGACATGAGATCCCTCAATTCTCGCATTTTTCCCCTAATTTATGTACAAATATCATTATAGTATATATACCTGTAAGACTGAATATTGGGATTCTGGATACGGGAGTATATTCAAGAGGTGGGACACATGAATTGAACTAAGGTCATAAAACACTTAAATAGTATCCTGAATAGATTGAAAATTGTATGAAAATTTAAGAGGACAACTATATCGTCAATCTATGTGAATCGTTTAGAACTTAAAACGATTAGAAGCTTAACGGTGCTTGTGATGTGTCTCAAAAACTGATATGATCCTCTTGCACAAACTCACAAAAATATGTTTGTTCTGCATTTAAATTTCTGTCTTTGCATTTACGTTTCATATTTTGAAAAATACAAAAAGATTTTCGACAACTAATGTTGAAGAGCTGATTTTCAAAATCTCAAAAGCTAAACTTGATGAACAGACAGGTTGGTTAAGTGGTTTGAAATGTTTAAAATGATTCATTAGGTTGAATCAGAAATTGGAATGTTTCAAATTTGTGATCAGTGTTTAATTGTAAAAAGTATCAAATTATTAGTTGATTCATTAAGTTGAATCACAATTATTTTGGTTTGTAATAGAGTGTTTGAGAGTTGCAGGTTTCTGATCCTGTTGCTACGGAAAGCCAGGAGGTATAGCAGAACCTGAGGAGAGCTTAAACTGATAAAGCCAGGATTTGATTTCAATGGTGATAACAAATGCCAGACAGCGATCCCAGCTCGTTGATAGGGGGAGTCTGATGAAAGTTAGAGCAAGAGAAAGATCCAGGCACATGATTCCAAGATGAAGTTCCTGAAAAATATATGATTCCAGGCAGAATTCCTGAAGAAGATCGAACAAGATTGAAGAGCTGTGAATGATTAAAGACTCTCACTGAAGATTCCGTCAACACTCAAGGGGGAGTCTGTTGGTGCAGTTGTCTGTAGACTACATCTTCGTTCGAGTCTTAAGGTAGGGCTGATTATAGAGTGAACGGAAATCAAGAAACACATAAGTTTAGGTAGGTCCGCTTATATGTCAATAACATAGGTTCGCTTATGTGGTTCTTGAATCGGTCCGCTTATTAGTCACTTTATACATAGGTTCGCTTATCTGTCACTTAGGTGGTTCGCTTATGTGACATGATGAGTGGTCCGCTTATATGGACATGTCCATATAAGCGAACCAGTGTGCCTATATATATGTGGTTCATTTGAGCGGTTCTAGAACGGTTGGTGTGTGTGAAACGGCGAAGCTCTGCCCGTTTGTCTCCAGAATCTTGTATATTTGTCATATAATCAATAAAGGAGACGTTAAGTAGTGAAATCAAGCTTTACGAAGACCGAATCAATGAATTCCGCCTCTGATTCTGTCTAAGCGCTCTTCTGAACGACTCGTCAGGTCTCAAAACGTGTCTACATATTTCAACTTCTATGGAATAATTTAGCTCATTTAAATAAATTTAATTACAAAAAAATATATATATTTTTAATTACTTACATCAAACAATTAAGCAATTTGATGTTACAAAAAGGAAAAATAACAATTTGATGTGTAATTATAAGAATAACAGATATCAAATTATTTTTCGTATGAATCACTATTCATGAGAACTTTGAATTCATATGTATAATGGTATCTAGTATTGTTTATGAGGGTGGTGATACAATAGGAAGTTTATTTGGCTAGAAAGGCTAGGAAGTGATCTTGACCATCCATTTAGTTAATCAAGGGCTAAGATTAAATGAATGAAATTGAAGCAAAAAAAAGAGGCGCGTGGGTTTGTTAGGGGCATTCTAGTCAATCCAGCACAATAGTTTCTCTCTCCTTCAATCCCCCCCCATTTTTTAAACGTTAATAACTTTTTTCATACGACATTATTTTTTTTATAAAAATTGCACCAAAAAAATGAGCGTTTTTTATCTTTGAAACGAGTATACTATTGCTATATTTTCGAAATTTTTTTTTGAAAACCCGGTTGCGTAAAAAGCAATGGAGAAAACCCAGTTGCGTAAAACGCAATGAAAAAAAAAAACATAAAAAATGACTTTTTCTAAAACGCAACGCACCAAAAACACAAAGAAATGTCTTATTTCTAAAACGCAATGACCAGAAAACACAAATAAATGTCTTATTTCTAAAACGCAATAGCCTAAAAACACAAAAGAAAGTGTACTTTATAAAACGCAATGGACTGAATGTGTTTTACCTAAAACGCAATGGCCAGAAAACACTTAAAAATGTCTTATTTCTAAAACGCAATGGCGAAAAAACACTTAAAAATGTCTTATTTCTAAAACACAATGGCCAGAAAACACTTAAAAATGTCTTATTTCTAAAACGCAATGGCCTAAAAACACAAAAGAAACTGTTCTCTCTAAAACGCAATGAACTGAATACACATAAAAATGTGTTTACCTAAAACGCAATGAGTAAAAACACTTCAAAAATGTTTTATTTCTAAAACGCAATGACCAGAAACTGTTGTTCACAGAACCAGAAACTGTCTAAAACGCAATGACCAGAAACTGTTGTTCACAGAACCAGAAACTGTCAAAAACGCAATGACCATAAACTGTTGTTCACAGAACCAGAATCTAACTAAAACGCAATGACCAGAACCTGTTGTTTACAGAACCAGAAACACTGTCTACGAATGCCGTTTTTCAGAGGCAATTTACAGAAAAATAATTTTTCTGATGCATTTTTATTACAGCCAGGGGCTCTGCCCCTTGGGCCCCGCCAGGGGCTGCCGCCCCTGGGACCTCGCTACCAGGGGCGCTGCCCCCGGACCCCCGCCAAGATCGTAAAACGCAATGACTAAATAAAAAACCCAGATCATAAAAATGAAATTAAAGAATTTCTTACATAATTCGAAGTGATTTCTTTAACAATTGACGAAAGTTGAATGATTGAAGCATTTATCAGTGCTCGAATTGAACGAATCGAGTGATTATCTCCAAAATCACCGAAAAAAAAACGAGATTTTTTATGAAATTAAACTGGGTTTACTTTAAAAAAAGCTGAAGAACACGTTGATCAGGTGTTTGAATCATTGATTTGTGATGAAAATCGCACTATAATGTAATGATTATTGAGATAGAAAGTGAAGAAATGGTTGAAGATGGTGGGTTTTGAAAATGGTGGGTTTTGAAGTTACTGGGTTTTGAAAAGGAAGAAGAAACGGTTGGATTGACTAAAATACCCTTTTTCTTTATTTTAAATCTTGCCACATGTCCTAATCCTATTGCTTCCTACACTTGCTAGCCAAAATAAACTTCCTATTTGATCTTTTCCCTTGTTTATGATATCAAATGCTAATATAACTCCGTTTTCAATAAAAGTTATATCAGATTACAATTACGTATTCAACTGTTTTTAAAAAGTAAATGATTGTATGTTGTTATAGATAATCAAATTAAGAAAAACTAAATAGGTTAAAAGACGAATATTATTAAATTTTGAGTAAACTGCAATTTTAACCCCCTGATTTTAGATGCGATTGACACCCTTACCCCCTACAACGAAATTTTTGCTGTCTAACCCCCCAACGAATACCAAACGCAACAATATTACCCCCCGGTGTTAAAATCTGTTTAAAGTCAACGTCACTTATTAACGGTCAAATGGTAATATAGTCTTTTCCACTTATGTTTGATTGCTTCCTCAACACAACACCCTATGTTATACACTTCACTTCGACCTTACCCCCAAGTATTCCCCCAATCCCCTTTCTTCTCTCTGGCGACATCTCAGGCGAACACACCACCAGACGAACCAAATCTCAATTCTAACGTGACAGCACTTGTTGAAAACCAACCACATGACAGCCACTCATCTCACCGTCCATTTAGTTTGTGTGGAGATATGATAGAAATTTCAAGTGCCTTCATTTCGGTTTTGATCTAGCAAAACAAAGAGTTTATAACAGAAACTATAATTATCCTACGAAAAAAGGGAGACACATCAAGAAAAGAATGAATCTATGAATAAGTCACAAACACCATGGTGTCTTGATAGTGCATTCTCCTCAAACTTATCTGAACCTAAAACAGCAGAAATTAATTGATCCAAAGCATTAAGTGCCATTGCTCGCAAGTGGTGATTAGGGCTATTAGCAAGCTGTAATGATATCTTAATTTATCTATAAGTGCTTGCAATTATGATAGGAGCATTATTCATAATTAATGAAACAGTGGTTAACCAAAAGAGGTTAATTTACTGGTCTCGTCAAGTAGGGTTAATCCCTTCTTTCTGAGGATCAGTGGCTGGATCATCCGCTGACCTGTCTCCTGCACAAGGGAAACACATCGTGACTTGTAACAAGGAGGATGTGGTGGGTGGTGCTCCTTGTTACCACTCTCCAGCGTGAGAATCAGTAATTTGCTTAAGAGCAAAGTGTGTGATATTAGTAGTAGTGAGAGAGTTTGATAAGCGATACCTTTAACCTGATCCGGGATAGGTATTTATAGGCGAGGAGTGAAGGAGGGTAATTGAGTGGCTAGACTGACAACGCGCAGCCCCTATGCAGGTGTGTCAGGCTTGTCGGTCGTGGAGGTGAAGCCATGTCCTACTGCGGTGTCAGTCTGTTGCTTACGTGTGGGCTAACAGGCAACTGTCATTGGCGCCACTTGCTCTGTGGTGTCAGTCTCACTTGCCTCGTGGGCAGGATGTAGTGCCGGGCCGCATCGCTGCTCGCGGTAACTGCCGTTGTTTTCGCGACCTTCCTCTGGTCAAGACATGTGCGGGATGCGGTGCTAGGCCGCATCGCCACTTGTGGTGACTGTTGCTGTTACCTAGACCCCTTGTCGTGACGAAAATGTTCATAGGATGCAGTGCTAAGCCGCATCGCTATGTGTAACACCCATTTTCATACACAAGGTAAGTCTTCCCATCACTTGACAAATTGGATTCGACCGTTGTGTTCGCGCCTGCCCGCATAGACACAAATAAGTTCTTGCCGATGGGGGTTTTTGATAAGGGTAATGGTCACTCGCGGCCATATTGGTGCGAGATTTGGGACCATACCCCTTCAAGTCCCCCCAGTCTAGTGTTGTTTCCTCATGCAAGTTGCATGTGGGATGAATACTGGACTATGAGGTCGAGTGGGTACTGTGGAAGTTGGAGAAGATTCTAGGCCAGACCGGTGGCTCCTGCTTCAAGTAAATCAAGCTGGGGATCTGGGGGCCTTGGGAGACCCTGCTGCAGCGGGTGTTCCCAAACAGCCCGAGCAGAAGATGGGCGATAAGCGGTTGCGTAAAAAGAAGACGCACGAGGCCGTTGTTGTTCCTCCTTTGGTGTCGGAGGTGGCAGGTATCCCTCGTACTCATTTACGCAAATACGACGATTACGTAATAGTGTCTGACACCCTTGAGGGTTTGTGTGTTCCAGGTGGTTCCGCGGCTGCGGGTGGATCGTCAGTGGGTGCCAAGCCCGTTGATGATAAGAAGAGGAAAGGAGATGCCCCCATTGCCGGTGGGCATAAAGCTCCTAAGTCGAGAAGAACCCCGGCGACCGCGATCCCGAAGTCAAAACCTGCGGTTACAACTGATAAGTTGATAATATGTTATACAAGTGTTGTTGTCTCAGTTGTAACTGATAGATGTTTTTTGTAGAAACCTAGAAAGAACCAGTCTCTTTGTTTGCCACCCCTCCTTCTCCGAAAGTGGCGGACGTGGAAGTTCAGAAGGAGGGTAGAAGAAGTCCTTCTATTGAAGTGGTTACTCTGCCATCTGTTCATGCGAAGGACACCGCGAAGAAGCCCGCGGGTGAAACTATTGCTGATAAGTTGGATTCGTCCAACAACTTAATTGATCCGCACGATGCTGAAGGTCAGGGGGAGAAGCCAAAGTCCCCTGTTGCTGAGAAGCCGAAGTCCCCCGTTGCTGAGAAGCCATCCGGTTCGACTGCCGTGGGCATGGGGGTTGAAGATCAACCTTCAATTCAGCCTGGTGAGACTGAATTAGAGTTTTATTACCGCTCCTATGCGGTAGACCGGGGTTTGGATTACCACCGCCCCCTTGGAATGTTATGCAAGGGGATGAGATTTCTAATGATCCCTCGGATTGCAGGGAGATTTTGGGGGGTTTGGGTACCCCTTTTGAGACTCTTCGGGCCCGTGGTTTGCCTCGTGAGAACTGGATAAATCAGATATCTTCCATCCTTGTTGAAAGTTCAATAATTGCGAATCCAATTATGGAAGACTACAATGTCTTAGGTCGCAGAGAGGAGGAAACCACTCGGCTGCGGGCTGAAGCTGAGGCGATGGTGAAGGCTGCTCGGGAGGATGCGGAGCAGTTGAAAAAAGATAGAGCTGCTTTTGAGAAGTTGAAGCTGACTGAGACTTGGGCTGCATCCGCCAGCTTTAAACAGGTTCGTTCTCTTGAAAAATTGCTTTCTGATGAGCGCAAGGGTTGGAGGGAAGCTTGTGCTCGAGGGAATGAAAAAATTTTCCGTGTTCGCTAGGAGTTGAACAATATCAAGGCTGCAAATGCTGCTTTGGTGAAGGAAAAGGCCACAGCTGAAGCGGCTGTAAAAGAAGCAGAGACTTGTGGTGCAACCGCGTTAAAGGAAGCGGAGTCGCATGCTTCCAAGGCGCTTGAGGAGGCGGATGCTGACCGCAGTAAGCTGAACAAAGTTGTTGAGTAACTCAGGGTATGAACTCTGACTATACATGAGTTGTTTCTTGTGTATAAGATATTGTCTATTTATACTTCTCTTTGCCAATTGTCAATAGACGGACGTGCAAAGCCGAGTGGTCATCCTTGAGGAGGTGAGTGCCCGCGCTACTGAGGCTGAAGCGCGGCAAGGTAGGCTGAAGAGGTTAGAGATGGGTTGATTACCTCTCTAAATCAACTTACTGCAGATCGTGACTGGATGCGTGACAACGGTATCGCGCATGTAAATATCTTCTGCCCCTTTGATTTGCGTGTTTGCCTTTGGTAATTTTATTGTTCATATGGGTTCAGATTGTTGAAACCACACTTGACGCGCCAGAGAACGTGACTGCCGTTAATGAGATTAAGGAGCGTGTACGACAGGCAGGGTTTAAGGCTGGTTACAACGAGTGCCTTACCCATGTGAACCCCTTTTTAAGAGCAGGTTTACTGATGAAAGATCTGGGTTCCATGGTGTAGATACTGAAGCTGTTTATGCCGCAATGGTGGATGTATACAACTACTTGTCCATTTTCGCTAGTGAAGATATTGAGAAATGTTTGGAGGCGGAAGATTATGTGGACCGTTTGCGACTATTGTTTGACTGACCGGAGGAGGAGGATGAAGCCGCCGGTGGTGCGAAGAATGATGCGGGCACCAGTGGTACAAAAGTAGATTAGGTTGGCTTGCGTGCCTTGTTTGACTTCCTTTTTGATGTAAATGTTTGGGAAAACTCATGCAGAATTCCTTATGCACCGCATAGGTGTAGAAGTCTTTTGGATATAAAATGTATCCTTTTGCTCAATGTGTACAAGTGTTTACTTTTTAATGTTTGTGAGTTAATGTTTTATAAGGCCACTGTTTAAGGCCTTTTTTAAACAACACTAAGTCCAATTTTTCCATTTGCATGTCTAGGTGGTATGCAAATACGTGTGGCTCAAAGAGTAGAAGTAAGGAATACTTACTTTGTCTTTGTTTGAGATCGGGTGAAATAGTGTTATTTAAGGCCAATGTTTCAGGCGCATGTAAATAATACTAAGTCATAGTTTGCCATTTGCATGTCTAGGTGATATGCAAGTATATGAATGACTCTGTTGGCTGTAGAGCGCGGTTGAGTACACTGTACATCTTTGTCGTGTAAGTAGTAGTCAATTCCCGTTTTTATCCCGTTAGGGCCTAAGAATTGTTTTTAGGTTTTGGGAAAACCACGTGTACGTATCCTACCGGATAGACATCGATGTTTTGCCTTTGATGTCCTATTACAATATTTGTGTGTGGTTGCTACTTTGTATGGGTATCAGAATTGAAGATTTTGCCAATCTGTTTTTGTAGATACCGCCAAGTGGAACGTGCATTTGTAATAGAAAAGATAATCAATATTGCATTGAATTGTTCATTTATTTATTGACAAATGGCCTGTGGGCCAGTAGGTTACATAGAAAATGTAAACGTAGCTTACATGTAACAGTGTCGAAGTTGCTGTGCATTCCATGTTCTCACAATAGGGTCTCCTTCTAATGTTTGTAGCTTGTACACGCCTTTGCCCAAAACCTCTTGGATGAGATAGGATCCTTCCCACTTGGGGGCAAGTTTCCCTGGGCATTCTGCGTTAGAAGCCTCATTGGCGCAAAGGACATAATCTTCCGGATTGAATGTGCAGATGCGGACGCACGCGTTGTAGTATTTTTCAAGTTTTGTTTTGTACTTGGCCTCGTTGATTGCTGCGTTTTCACGCCTTTCTTCCAAGAGGTCCAAGTCAAGCCTGCGCTCGTCGCTTTTGTCAATTTTGTTGACAACTAACATTCAAGGTGAAGGGAGACCCATTTCGGCGGGGATCACCGCCTCAGAGCCATAGACTAGGCTGAGGGGTGTCTCACCGTGACTTGTATTCGGGTTAGTCCTATGCGCCCATAGGATACTTGGGAGTTCATCGACCCAGCCGCGTCTGGCTGTTCCCAACCGTGCCTTTATGCCTTCGACTAAACTTTTATTGATACTCTCAACTTGGCCATTCCCTTGCGGATGCGCCACTAAGGAGAAGACGTGTTCAATGTTTAGTTCCTTTAGCCTGTTTTGGAAATCATCGACAGTGAAGTTGGTGCTATTATCGGTTACGATGCACATTGGTAGACCGAAACGACAGATGATGTGTTCCCAGACAAACTTCCTTGTTATCATAGCGGTGGTAGAGGCTAGCGGTTTTGCTTCTACCCATTTGATGAAATAGTAGACAGCCACTATGATAAACTTCACTGCACCTGGTGCGTCTGGAAAGGGTCCTACCACATCGATTGCCCATTTTTGAAAAGCCCATGCGGTGGTGACATGGACCAGTTTGTTCTTTGGACGCAATGTCTTTGGTGCGTGTCGTTGACAATTGAAACACTTGCGCAAGACTTTAACCGCGTTCAGGTGCATGCCGGGCCGGTAATACCCAACATTCATGATTTTGGTCACTACCATGCGTGGCCCTGCGTGTATGCTACATATTCCTTCGTGTATTTCTCTGATAAGATACGTGGCATCTTGAGGGTTGACGCATCGTAGGAGTGGCCCTAGGTATGACTTTCGGTATAAAATACCGTCCCCCATCTAATAGTGACACGCCTTGTATTGGAGCTTGAGTGCCTCTACTTTACTCTCGGGGGTGGCACCTGATTGTAGGTATGCGATAATTGGCGTCATCCAGGACGTTGTACCATATTTGATGACATTAACTTGGCGCAGGGGTACTGAGGGATTTTGCAGGATCTCAATACGTATTTCCTTTGCCAGATGTTGGAAGCTGGTGGATGCGGGTTTTGAAAGTGCATCTGCGGGCTTGTTTTCACTCATATTGATATGGCTAATATTGAAGGAGGTGAGTCGTGATTTCAGTTGCTTGGCTTGCTCAAGATAGAGGATCATGATATCCCCTTTCGCGGCATAGTCACCGCGGATTTGCCTCGCATTTAGTAATGAGTCGACGTGAGCTTGCAAGTGTTGGACGCCGAGCTTGACTGCCAAGCGCAGCCCTGCTAGTAAGCCTCATACTCTGCCTCGTTATTTGTACTTTTGAAATCGAGGCGGATGGCATAAGAAAGCTCTTGACCATCAGGGCTTACGAGTCGCAGACCTGCACCTGCACCGTTCTCATTGGACGCACCATCGGTGTATAGTGCCCAGATGTCCGATGAGGACGGTGGAGGTGTAGGGTTTTGTTCGTCTTCGCATTCTTGAATGCGATTTACCGGTACTTCCGCGGCGAAGTCAGCTAAAACCTGGCCTTTAATTGCTGGACGCGGTTTGTAAATCAATGTGTGCGCACCCAGTTCGATGGCCCATTTTGCTAGTCTCCCAGAGATTTCGGGCTTGGAGAGGATTTTCCCGATCCTGTAGTTGGTTAACACGGTGATGACGTGGTTTGCAAAGTAACGGCGTAGCCGTCTGGATGCGTGTACCAGTGCGAGTACCAACTTCTCCATGATGGAGTATCTTGTCTCTTGATCGTTGAGCATTTTGCTGACATAATAGATCGGTGTTTAACTCTCTCTCGTTCCACTATGAGTACCGCGCCCACCACATTGTCTGCGGTAGACAGGTACAAGATGAGTGGCTCTGTTTTGCGTGGTGCAGTAAGAGTTGGGAGTTGTATCAAACACTCTTTCATCTCCCGTAAAGCGTTCTCTGCCTCTGCGGTCCATTAGAACAGTTTCTTTTTTAAGCAGTTGTGCAGAGTACTGATAAAGGGGTAAGATTTAGCAGCGTGGCCGACTAGTCGTTGCATCTCCTTTATCGTGGAAGACGATGGCATGCGCTCGATCGGCTGAACTTTTTTCCGGGTTGACCTTAATCCATCTTAGTGACGATTAATCTAAGGAACTTGCCTTCTTCCATCCCAAACGAGCATTTCCCTGGATTGATCTTCATGTTGACGCTTCTCAGAGTTTGGAATGTTCTTTCGATATCTTTGAGCATCGTATCCTCTTCCATGCTCATGACGACTAGGTCATCCATGTAGATCTCGACATTCTTGCTGATCTGATCATCAAAAGTGTCATTCATCAGCTTTTAATAAGTTGCGCGTTGTGCAACCCAAACGTCGTTTTTGTGTAACAGTAATTCCCCGTAGGGGTGCGGAATGTCGTTTTGTCTTCGTCCTCGATTGCCATCTGCACTTAGTGATAGCCTTTATAACAATCGAGGAAGCACTTCCATCGGAATGGGGCGAGGTTATCGACTTTCTCGTCGATCTCCAGAAGTGCGTAGCAATCTTTGGGGCAGGCTTTGTTAAGATCTTTGTAGTCGACGCACATGCGCCAGCCCTCGGTCGTTTTTTCTACCATGACTGGGTTGGATAACCAAGATATTTGACCTCTCGCTGGATGCCTGCGGAAAGCAGTTCTTTGACCTGCTCGTTCATCGCCTCGTTCTTTGCGGATCCAAGGTGGCGTTGGCTTTGGATCACAGGCTTGATACCTGGTAGGGTATTCAAGAAATGTTGCGCGACTTCACGTGGGACCTCTGTCATGTTGGCGGGTGTCCATGCGAATATGTCTTGATTCCTGAAGAGTAGTTGCTTCAGGCGCTCTTGTGTTGTTAGACAAGGCGTGACCTAATGTCACCGTCTGTTCGGGGTACCTTGCGTTAAGTACCCATTTTTCTGGTTTGGTGTTGAGGGTGAGCATTGCCGTCTTGGTCGGATGCAGTTCGTCCATCGACATTACTTCTCTGCGGGCATAAATTATCGGTACGCCCATCTCGGTTGGGAAACCGATAGTAGAGTGGGGGACGGATGTGATAATGTTAAAATCGCCCTGAGATTACCGCCCGAGAAGTACGTCGTATCGGGAGATGTGGGTTAAAACCATAAAATTTTCCTCCTCGGTCCGCGTATGCTTACCATTGTTAAGGCGCACGGGAATGTGATTTGGCTCAGGGGGAACACTGTTTCCCCTGCGAACCGGCCAACAGATAGTCTACCGGCTGCAACCGATCTTTATCTTCTTGATCGAACTGATTGAGCACTGCTCACAGATAATGTCGGAGGTACTGCCCGAGTCGATAAACATTCGCTCCGTGCAGTAATTAGCTAAGTAGCCGGTGATGACGACGGCGCGCCTGTCGCACGGTCCGCCTCGGACTTTAGGGAAAACGACCTGTTCGTCTTTCCAGTCATTATCCCTCTTCTTACTGCCTTGCGCGGCCTTACATGACCTCCATGGATCATGTGGGTCGTGGCCACATACATAGCCTTTTTGCTTGTGAAGGTGCCCTCGTCGTGGGGGGTGATGCGCTTGGTTTGTTTCTGTGCGGCTGACAACAGGTGTTGTAGCTTCCCCTCTTTTAGGGCTCGATCGATCTCCAACCGGAGACTGATGCAGTTGTTGGTTGAGTGGCCCGAGTCTTTATGATACTCACAGTAAAGAGTTAGATCTTGGTTCTTTTTAGACTTCATCGTTTGGGCCGGCCGCAAGAATTGTGCGTCCGTAAGAAGGACGTCTCTTGGCGATTTGTTGATATCAGTACAATTGCGGTCTCGAGATTCCTTTTTGGATGCCCGCTGGTCGCGTTGGGCATTAATCGTTGCCCTTGCATCGGGCTGATATCCGCGTAGGATGTATGGTTTGAGTCGTTTGCACGATTCCATATATCCCGGCTGTGCTTGTTGTTGCGTTTAGGGTCTTGGCGGGAGGATTGACCTTCCGTCTGAGGCTTTGTTTTGCCAGTATGCGGTTTGAGAGACCGCTGTGTCTGGGCATACGTCTTGACCGCTGCCATGACGTCGTCTCATTTTTCTGGCAAGCCTTTTTGCCTGAGATGGTCATGACCATTTCATCGTCTTTGACGGGCCGTATGAAATGGTTGCGGGCCATCTGGTCCGCTACCCCGCCAATCTCGAGGCATTCTTTGTTTTAACGGATAACGAAAGATTCCAAACTTTCGTTTTCTTCGCGCCAGATGTTAATAACGTCCATTGAGTCGCGTTTGTGACGTCGTTGTTGGTTAAAATGAGCAAGAAATTTTGCTTGCAATTGTTCAAATGAAGCCAGTGATCCGACTGGCAAAGAATCAAACCAGGCACTCGCTAATCCAGTGAGTGTCTGGGGGAAAAATGGCACCATGTGGCCTCGTCCCAACGGCCCATGCACCCAACGCCAGTAAAAATATTCATATGGTCGTCTGGATCGGACGAACCGCTGTATTTCCCCACCGTGGGTAGGAGTTTGTTTATAGTGAGTGTGGCGTGGGCAATATCTGTTATGAATTTAGTGTTTTCGGCCGCGTACCTTGGTCGGTAGGGTTGGCTTTGATTACGCTTTACAGCGCGGACGTATGTAGTGCGGGGTTGAGTGGGAGGAATGTAATTGTACCCTCCTGGTCGGCTATTAGCCGAGTGGAATTCCCCGCAATATATATGGTCGTCTGGGCCGGTGCAATCATACCCCTCGTTGCGGGGCTATGGCCCCAGACGGCTATGTATGCCGGAGCCGCGGCGGGCTGTTGATTGTCGTCGATTTTCGCCATGTGGGCCCAGGCGGCTTTGTACTGAGCCCATACGGCGGGACCCATACGTGGAGTCGTACTCTTCGAGCGTGCGGACGCTGCAATAGGAGGATCCGCATTCCTTGCCCCTATCCTGGGAGGCCGGGTTTGCGGTGCCCTACCCTCGTATTTGAATGTACGAGCTGCAAGTATGTATGGTGCGAGGGTGGGTCCTCTAGGTATTTGCGCCTCTGCGTAAGCTTTGTTGTAGGCTGCCGCAAGGGCAGTCTGTTGTTGGTAGTGTGAAAAATCTATTGTGAACACGGGGGCAACGCCCCCTTGAGTAGATGTGCCAATGTAGCCCGATTAGTTGGGCTGGGGGAGCAGCCCACGTAGGCCCCAAGTTTACGGGGTTGAGGTTTTTCTCGGTAGCATTGTTTTGACGATCAGACATAATCTTTAAGAAAGAGAGATGTGAAAAAGTGCTAAGAGTAACGGTGGGCGCCAATGATGAAACAGTGGTTAACCAAGAGAGGTTAATTCACTGGTCTCGTCAAGTAGGGTTAATCCCTTCTTTCCGAGGATCGGTGGCTGGATCGTCCGCTGACCTGTCTCATGCACAAGGGAAACACACCGTGACTCGTAAAAAGGAGGATGGGGTGGGTGGTGCTCTTGTTACCATTCTACGGCGTGAGAATCAGTAATTTGGTTGAGAGCAAAGTGTGTGATAATAGTAGTAGTGAGATTTGATAAGCGATACATCAAACCTGTTCCGGGATGGGTATTTATAGCCGAGGATTGAAGGAGGGTAATTGAGTGGCTAGGCTGACAACGCGCAGCCCCTATGCAGGTGTGTCAGGCTTGTCGGCCGTGGAGGTGAAGCCACGTCCTACTGGGGTGTCAGTCTGTTGCTTACGTGTGGGCTGACAGGCAACTGTCATTGGCGTCACTTGGTATGTGGTGTCAGTCCCACTTGCCTCGTGGGCAGGATGCAGTGCCGGGCTGCATCGCTGCTCGCGGTAACTTTCATTGTTTCAGCGTCCTTTCTTTGGTCAAGACATGTGCGGGATGCGGTGCTAGGCCGCATCGCCACATGTGGTGACTGTTGCTGTTACCTAGATCCCTTGTCGTGACAACAATGTTCAAAGGATGCTGTGTTAAGCCGCATCGCTATGTTTAACACCCATTTCCATACACAAGGTAAGTTTTCCCATCACTTGACAGATTGGATTCGACTGCAGTGTTCACGCATGCCCGCACGGACACAGATAAATTCTTGCCGGTGGAGGTTTTTGATAAGGATAATGGTTACTCGCGACCATATTGGTGCACGATCTGAAACCATACCCCTTCAATAATGTATAATAATGTGATGTAATAATGTAATAACCTCAATAAAATGTCCAATAGCTTCATCCCACAATGGCTGAATCCTCCCCGCAACAAAATACGTAAGCCATAAACTAAAGCAAATATTAAAACTTAAAACAAAAACTTTTTATTTAGAAGTTAATTTTCCTTTCTCCTTTTAGCAGATTTTTTTTTTAAAAAAAAATAGCATTTGCCTGAAAATGAAAGACAACTATTCAATAACTTTCTTCAACTTACTGTGAAGATTATGGACTAAAATGGATATCATTCTCTCTACTGCGAAACTAATGCTTTATGTTTTCTGACTTGATGTTTGAGAAAGAAAATGGTGAGTGGCAGTCCAGTCAGTAATGGGACATTATTTGACGTTTTTACAAAGAGACGTAGTGGAATAATGCCCCAAACAATCATTACACAATTATTAATGTTTTTAAATTAAAAACTTATAATATTTCATTATAATATTTGCAAACGGTCTGATTGGCCAAAACAAGCCCCGCACAGCGTGATTAAAACAACGCCAAAACAAGATTTGCAACCAAACACGCCCAGGGGGTGGATCCCAGCGTGTTTGGGCGTTTTCCGGCACACAAAACGCCCAAATGGGCATGACTACGGGTGGTCTAAGCGATGTCTTTTAATAAGTATAACAAAAGAAAAATCGTAAAAGAAAAACGCTAATTTATACTATCACGTGATCTATAAAACATAGGCAAAAACAAACGCAAACTTATACCAAAACTGACGTAAACTCACAAAAACTCACTACAAGGAAAAAAGAATAAAAGACAAATAAAAAACCACTATAAGATAAAATCATAAAAGACAAAAAAGAAAAAGGAGAAAAAAAAGTGAAGCCACTATTTATAAGAGGCTTCGTTATTTATTAAATACAATATATATATATATATATATATACTAGTCGTTTACCCGCGCGATGCGGCGGGAAACATATCTTTTAGGTTGGTGAGTTTAGGGCTATGTACGGGGATGCAGTTTCCGATTTTACTGATTCGACGATGATGGCATTGTAGCATAACGTGAGGGTCGGTTGCGGCCTTCTTCAGCGGCGGAGAATCAGCGGTGTGCGGCAATTTGTGGTTTCATGATAGCGTTTTGGTGGTTATTGTGTGACGGCCGGTTACCGGCTTCATGAGAAAACATAGAAAATTGTGTGATTCTAGCTATGTGATGAGGGGTTTTAAAGATGTGGGTAAATCAACGGTTTTGAATGATGAATTGTATCATTAGTTACAATGAGGCCTTCGGTAGTGGCGAATGTTGACGTTTTCGACACGGGGGGGGGGGGGGTGTTACTATGTAAATAACATTTAAAAAAAGAAAACACTGACATCTGCGGTGAAGGCAACATATTACAACGCTACACTCTAAAGCTTGTAAATTTTAGAGGTTTGTTGGGTGATTAAGAACATCCAACAATGTACTTATTCGGTTCATGCTTCTATCTTTGTAGATGCCATTAAAATGCTCATCACCAAACCCGAGTTTCTTGACAAAAAACCCAAAGAACCCGAAACCCGATTAAAAAAAACCCGAAGAACACCTCTCAGTCCCAACCCGCCCATATTTCCACCTCGAGGAAACTAAAACGGATGAAGCTTACTTGAAAGAACTTGTCCCATAGCATTTCAAACGGTATTGGGCCAGGAGTCAAGCGAAATCCCAAACGAAATCCACAACCATTCTAGACAATTTAAATATAGTATAGATTAAGTGTTATCAATGCAATATTATTTAAAAATAAATCCCAAATGAAATCCATAACCATTCTAGACAATTAAAGCATTCTACCCGTTCTTAACATATTATTAATTATAAAATAAACAACCCTATATGTCATATTTCACCATCCCAGAGTTCCTCAAGGGTCTTGTAGGATCCATGAGTCTCATCCATAAAAGAAGTACCTCTCAGCAGCCTAGCCTGCAAAAAATATACAAAATTCAACACTTTATGTACACAACTGGATTTGCGGTGTCAACTTCAACCCGTTTATGTGTGAAAACACGTCGATCCGGGCTTTACCTTGATTGTAGTAAATCAAACATCTAAATTTTTATAAACTCAACCTTCTAATATGTTTTAATTCCAAAAAGAAGTTTGATCATTATTGGGATAATAGTTTTATGGGTCAAGTTATTCTACAAAGGCTTCTAATTGTAAGAAGTGTAAGAAGGATTTATAGAGTGACAAGTGTCCAATGACCTAAAACTAAACCCACTACATCATTACCAAAAATCTAAACACCCACCCCCACCCAAAAATCTATACATGCTAATTATTTTTTAAGCTTATTAACATATAAGCCCATTTCAAAACAGATTGAAACTTGCCCTGTTAATAATACATTATACAAGACAAACAAAATGTTGGTTGTTCAACCGAGCCTGACCGTTTTGACTTGTTATCTAACTTGGTTGACCCACCCATTCTGCCACATATATGATAAAAGAAAGCAAGCAAGCAAGCATACCTGCTCAATCTCATAAGAGAGTTTAGTGAACAAGTCATCAGGAATTGACCAATCAAAGACATCAAAATTTTCTTTGATTTGAGATTGGCTTGTACTCTTGGGAAGTATGCTATGACCCATTTGTAAACGGAGCGCAACCTGAGCAGGCGTTTTTTCCAGTTTTTCAGCCACTAAAGCTAGAACTGGGCTTTTTAGTACATCGCTTTTGATGAACGACGTCCCCGGAGAACCAAGTGGTGAATATCCCTACAAAAATATGGAAATAATATCCTTTGATTACTTGTTAATGTTACAAATCATGCAAGTAGTCCTCGTTTAAATTAGTCACATATGAAAGTTGCATGTGGTCAATAATATGGAATAACATAAGTGGACTTTTAAACCCTTATGTAGTAATAAGATTTTAGTTAACTCGTACTTTGCACATTTATAACTTTAAAAATCGAAGAAATTAATAAGAAAGAGTGATTATGGGTTGGCCTAACCCTTTTGACCCATTACTCAAACCGCCTATTCGACCACCACTATCAAAAAAGCAAAAGAAGATAATTCCTAGCATGCTTACGACTTACCGGTTTGGCTGATGCTTGCATCTTGTTGTTCACACGAGTTTAGGGACCCAATCATCTGCATAAGGGGCATATTTGATAGTTTTTTTAAGGACACCAACACTAAAAAGGAAAATTTGTTTAAAGAAAGTTTAGAGATTTAGTGGAGATTGAGGAAAGGTGAATTGGCACACGTGATTGGTCACACGTCACTATCGGCTGTACTGCTTGTTCCCTGCAAGACTATGCATCGTGGGGCTCGTTTGGCGCAGAGCCTGGCGGACATTGATCGGCTGTACGTCCCTTTCCTCCCATACTTCCTTACCTGCACCCATAACATATCGCCTCGGCCCGTCATCGACCTGAAATGTCTCGAACTGACCCGGGCCGTTATAGACCTGAAACTCTTGACCCAGCCTGGCCCGTTAGTGAACCGAAACGTGTCGACCCTACCTGGCCCGTTAATGATCCGAAACGCCTAAATATCCAAAAATGACTATTTGATCCCAAAATATTCCACCTGGTTGACAGCTGGCGGATTATATCAAATTAATAACTAAATATTACCAGGCGCATATGGATATAATATATATATATATATATATATATATATATATATATATATATATATATATATATATCAAGGAATTTGACGAACCAGAGCTTAGAGGTAATCCACAAATCTTCACGTCTGACGACATTTTCTTGAAAGAGCTTCTTCAAAACTAACCCAATCTGAAAGACATCAAATTTGAATTTTACATATTTAACAATTTGTCTTATCAACAATTTGCTTAATTAGAAAGCGAAAAACACGTATTATGGTGTACAGAAGCAAGAAACTGTGTACCTCCTTGTTGCCATACACTTGGGCACAATCGATATGTCGATGTCCCATCTACATATGCATAAGAACCATGATTTGTAAGAAAATATAACTGGAAGTTGTATAATACTGTAAAGAACTATGCTGCATGCATCAAATCCATTTGATTTCAAGTATCAATATGTTTTCTACGGCAAAAACACACTGTTCCCAACTGTTAACATACATCATTAATTAATTATATAAGTTTCTGTAATCATATTCAATCCATTAATTTCGACCCGTGTGAGAAACCATTAACAAATCTGATACACCCCTAGTCTAAAGTTGATTATCTGGCCTAACAAAAAAATAAATTGAAACATTAATCCCAAATTACCCCTAGTCTAAAGTTGATTATCTATCCTAACAAAACAATAAATTGAAACATTAATCCCAAATTTCTGATGATAACATCAACTAAACACCATAAATTGTTACCTCTACAACAAAAAACAACAAAAATCTAATACACCCCTATTTTCTAAGAACCGTTATAATAGAACTAAATAATAATGATAGAAAAAAAAACATTACAAAATTCCTTTTAAGAGATGGATCGACTATGAGGCTGCTCGGAGCACCGCTGCCATCCACCATTGCAGCCATCGCAGCACGTTGCCATCCACCATCCCATCTTTAGCTGTAAAAGTAATAAAGGAACACTTGCAGTATCCACAAATCTGTAATGTTATGTCTCTCACTGAGAACAAAACAAACTGCTGAATCAAATTTTGTTATTGACCTTCATCCATTCCATCAGTTTGATTACAAGTCTGAGATCTTGAATCACCAACATCTTGCATTGGATCATCAATATCCGATGTTTTTGCAACAGAATCTTTAAGAGCCTCAAGAAAATATAGGCCCATGAATTTGTCTGTAAACATAAACCATTCATATTTTATAACACAGTTAGCAATAAAACCCAAAAAAAAAATACCTCAACACCTAAAAAGGTAAAATAGATGCAAAAAACCACTAAAAGAGAAATCGTTGAAGTTTATTATTCATTACATAAAACAACTAAATCGTTTGTTATACAAGATATTACGGAAACCATGTTTTTTTTTATAATTATGAACAACGGAATGTAAATTGTAGTGCTTACATTTACTTGGGTCAACTCCAAACTGAGTCAGATCTATTTGACCAGTCTTCAGACCCGCAGAGATCACAGTTCACAAACAACTTAAAATACCAATTGTAAAAAAATTGCAGAAAAAAAGCAGCAAGGAGATGACGTGTGGATGCTCACATAGGTAAAAGAGTCAACTTGTTTACGAAAAGGAGGACTTTGCAGCAACTCCATTAATTGGACACTCGTGTCCATTCACCCTGCAGTAACCTGACAAGTTTTATTACAAGTTAGAATGGACGGGTCAGGTTGACCCGCAAACACTTCTTTTCATTTTCTATAAATAGTTGATGCATTAATTATGGTTGAAAAGAATATTTTACTGAGCCGAGTTCCAACCCATTTGACTCATTCCTGTTCTTTCTAAAAGAAAATTTTTACTTGACCCATTTGAGATGTAACACGGCCCAGTTATATGTAAACGGGTCAAGATTGTGTTACATCAGGTAAATGAGATGCTACATTCTCGAGTGACAATGTCTCCATCAATGGCAATAGAAGTTCAGGCTTCAGGATATCACCCAATCCTAAACCTATAAACAAAATTTCACAATAACTAAATCAGAATTAAGGCAGATCATTGAGAAGGTAAACATTAATCAATTGTAACAAATTATAGATGTTTAAATTTCATTTCCACATGCAAAAGTAATTATATAACAATTACGTAAGAACTTTAATCAACACTACCTCCATCGGGATCTGCTGCCTCCCCTGAACATCATTCAAGTAAAGATATCCGTTCAGAATGATAAGCAAAAAAAAAAAAAACAAAACAAAAAGAGTTACATTAACAACTTTATGACATACCTGAGGGTCCAATATTGCTTAGAATTCTTTGAAGATCTGCCAATTTAACTGGTCTCGAAGAG
Source organism: Helianthus annuus (assembly GCF_002127325.2). NCBI lineage: Eukaryota > Viridiplantae > Streptophyta > Magnoliopsida > Asterales > Asteraceae > Helianthus > Helianthus annuus. Next base: position 57,818,005 of record NC_035434.2, on the reverse strand, counting down.
GACACGCCACTGATTACTTCTGCTCCGGTACTTGATCCAACCAAATTCCCAGCCCTGTACGCAAATCATGTAGAGATTTTAGTGTTTAGGGCCTCATTTTTAATCCTTTGATTATATATATAAAAAAAGATAGTTGATAGTTGATTATATATAAAAAAAAAATTGTAATTGTCTGAACTTTAGATGTAATCGGTAAAGAAACAATAATTAAACATCAAAGAGTAAAGAAATAGATAGTTGATTCAGAGTTACCAGTTGACCTCGAGTTTGCAGATTGAATGAGAGACGGTACAATGCATATCAGCATCGGTACCACATGATCCAATCGGCTTAAATCGCCATTGCCCTAAAAACTTCAAGAATTTGCTCTCCTAAACACACCTTCATCATAAATTCATCAAATAACAACCAAAAAGAATAGCTTGGATCGCGAGAGAGATAGTAGAGAAACCCTAGATCCAGATCTGGGGGGAATCGCCACAGAGAGAGAGAGACGGGTGAGATGTGAGTTGTGAGAGAGATGAGAGATAAGGAAGGGGAAAGGTGGATCCGTGTGAAAACAACATCATCCGTTAGATCATGATCCGTGTGAAGACATGAAAGAAAATGGACGGCAGATGTATAACCTTGTAAAGGGTAAATGGTTTTGTGTTTTCTTGTGCCTTAACAGTTGTACATTGTGCATTAAGTGTTTTTTCAACACCTTGTTCAATTACCATCTTGTCCTTCACATATCCTTATTAAAGTAGTATAGATATAGATATATATATATATATATATATATATATATAGGGAGAAGATCATGCGAGAACCACCTCTTATTGCGAGAACCGCGAGAACCAATGTGAACACACCAAAAATGCCTAAAAATAGCTAAAAATCACACAATTTTTTTTTTAATATTTTTTATATAAAAATTGCTACTTTTCGAAGCAAAAAAAAATTTTTTTTTTGCCACTAAAAGTAGCGATTTGAGCATAAAAAATTTTAGATTTTTTTTTTTGATTTTTTTAGATTTGTTTTTTAGATTTTTTTAGGTTTTTTGGGGGTTTAGTTTTTAGTATTTTAGCTTGGGGGGGGGGTGTTTAGGTTTTTGAGGGGTGGGGGAGGGGGGTTTAGGTTTTTTTTTTTTTTTTTTTTTTTTTGGGGGGGGGGGTTAGGTTTTTTTTAGGTTTTTTTTTAACATTTAGCTTGGTGGGGGTGGTTGGGGGGGGGGGTTAGGTTTTTTTTTTTTTTTTGGGGGGGGGGGGGGTGGGGGTTAGGTTTTTTTAGGTTGTGTTCACATTGGTTCTTGCGGTTCTCACAATAAGGTGGTTCTCGCATGAGCCCCTCCCTATATATATACATATATATATATATATATATATATATATATATATATATATATATAGGGTAGGGATCCTAAGAGAAGTCCACCCTATATGAGAAATTTGAGAAGCATTCTGGAAAAAGCCTTTATTACGAGAACTGTGAGAACCACTGTGATTATAACAAAATAAACCCATCACATCACCAAAAACCAACCCCCCCACACCCCCACTCAAAAAAAAAACCTAACCCCCCAAGCTAAATGCTAAAAACTAAACCCCTTAAAAACCTAAAAAAAAAACCTAACCTCCCCCCCCCCCCCACCACTCCTACCCCCCACTCCTACCCCCCACCCCCAAACCTAAACCCCCTCCCCCCACCCAATCTAAATGCTAAAAACAAAACCATAAACCTAAACCCTCAAAAAATACTAAAAAATTTAAAAACACACAAATTTTTTTAATATTTTTTTATAAAAATCGCTACTTTTAGTAGCCAATTTTTTTTTAATTTTTTTATTAACAAAAAGTAGCGATTTTATAATAAAAAAACTATTAAAAAATTGTGTGTTGTAGGATCGTTCGCACGACCAAACAATTCGTTCAGAAAAGATCTCGTCCAATACGAAAGGCGGAAACAGACGTATCATAGTTATTTCAGCTAGATTGCACTTAGATTCACTTTAAACTGTTTCTGTATTGATATCAGATCGTTTTTCAATGTTGGAGACACTTCCGCAGAGCTTTGCTACCGAAATCAAAAACGTTACAAATGAAATGGCACAGCCTAGTATTTATAGGCATCTCATTCCGCACGAAACAGTTCACATGAAATGGCATTTCGTGCGAAATGGTCTTCTCTCCATTTCGTACGAAATGGATGTTCCATTTCGTGCGAAATGGTCACATCACCATTTCGTGAGAATGGCCTATTCTACACATTTCACATATTTCTCGTACTACGTGCCCTGATCTTTTTAACTTAATACAAGACTCGATACAAGACGAAGTCGACAGACATATGCACCAACAGACTCCCCCTTGGATGTTGACAAAGTCTTCGGTGTCGAGTCTTCGAAATCTTCAGTCTTTATCAGTCTTCTTGCACTCTCCAAAATATTCTCCATTGTAAGAATCCTCAATCAATTTCTCTTCTTGCCTCTCTTATCCTGACTCTTTTCTTCACAGGATCAGAATTGCAACGTGGCTCTTTAGATTTCTAATTCTTTTGATAAGGTCTCTTGATTCTTTTTCCCAGAATCTTAATCCTGGCTCTATCCTTTTTCAGCATCATCAGCTTGCATGGATCTAAGGATTCAAATCTGGCTCTATACATCTTCTGACTCCCCCTTTCGATAAGTTGGGATCGCAGTCTGGAATAACTCTCGTTCTAGAATTGTGACCTGGCTCACACTTTGCTCAGGTTTAGACATGGGAACCTGCACAAATCTCTTCCTCACAATAAATTTCACAAATTTATATATCACTTGCAGGTATCGTTCAAAATGATTTAACATTTATAATCTCCGATGACCACCTGTAAGAATAACATTTTTTATTTAAAAAACAACTCTCCCAAATCTATAGTTTATCATGTTTAGCACTCGGAATTTTGAAAATCAGCTTTTCAACATCAGTTGTCGAAAATCTTTTTGTATTTTTCAAAGTTTATACTAAAACACAGTATTTTTGGATTTTTGTTTTTAAAGAAAAGCAGTAAAGAAATATTTACAGACAATATTTATGTTAGTTTGTGTAAGAGGATCATATCAGTTTATGAGACAAATCACTAACACCATTAAGCTTTAAACATTTTAAGTTCTAAACGTTTCACTTAGATTGTCAGTATACTGATCCACTTAAATTTTCACACAAAGTTCAACTGTTCCGAGATACGAGATTAGTGTTTTAAGCACTTAAACTTAATCAAGTGTCCCACCTCAGAATATACTCCCGTATCCAGACTTTTATATTCAGTCTTACAGGTGAATGTACACTAATGATATCTGTAAACGGATAATGCGAGACCATGAGAGCTCAGGTTAGAACTTCCGTTCAGACAAAGAGATGATGGCTCGTCTTTAGGTGTGTCCCGTTTGGGGATCTTTTCTTCAACAGCACATGATTAACATTTTTCAATGTTTCATCATTTTTATGCTGAGGGTGGGCTTTAAGATAAAAGCTATGCAAAGTATTATACGAGGACTAGGCTATTGCTCCCGTAAAATCAGAAGTCCAGGTATAATACCCCAGATATCATCACGCACAAATACCTAGTATGTCAGAAATAGAAAGCCCTTCAAACAAGATTTCGGGGGTTACCCATATATCCGAGAGATGTTCCCCGTGAAATAAGTAAGTATTTATATTTAGGTTTATATCTCGAAAACAATCTACTGAATGTATAAAAACCTACTGGCACATCCTCAGTGAGATCGTTTATCACATTTGACTTTACAATTCTTTAGCGTGCTGTGATAGTCCACTGATGTACTATCATTTCCTCTTTTTCACAACAAAACTCTTTTTGAATTTTTTCAATGTTTTTAGATTTTTAAATTTTATCATGTTTTTGGATTTTTCAAATTTTCTAATGTTTTTGGATTTTCTAAAAATTTCTTACTCCCCCTAAAATTCAAAACCATTTAAAGAAAATTTGAAAACAAACTGTACAAACAAAATAACAACTGATGTGATTTGCTTCAATTCGCCATTCACTTGGCATAAATAATCAGAACTCCCCCTTACAACAAACTATTTTCCTATTATGATTTCAAAACACTTAAGTTTGTTTTAATCAAAATGGTTTTTACAGAAAATTAGTTTTGTTGATTTTACAATCCACTTGTAGGATAGGGGTTAACTTCATCACTTTGTTCATTTTTAACCACTTGTAGGTTTACTTTTCTTTCACCACTTGAATGAAAGTTAAATCAAGTTCAACTTAATGACCTTGATTAACCACTTGTTGATGAAAACCTCTTTTCAATCACTTATAAATTTCTCAAACAAACATTTTCAAGAATGATGTCGATTCCTGCTCCACGATTACTAACTTGGGAGCTCCGGCAAGTCCAGAGTTTTAGTCATGATAGGTTCTATCCCAGTTACTAACTTGGGATGACCCATCTTCTGGTTTCTTCATTTTCTTCTCATAAAATTCCTTTACCCCTTTGACCTTCCCGTCAATCATTTTTTCAAAAATATTTTGGACTGTGGGGTTAAAGGCTTTTTCAACATCAAATTCTTTCTTTTCAGAAAAGAATTGATATGAAATCTCAATTTTGCCAACTTTTGATTTTAAATTTTCAGCCCGCAATGGTGGAAAATTTTCATCATCCAGCAGCGAAACCGATTTCTCACCTTTGATCTCAACTTGTGGCTCCTCTGACTTTGACAAATCAGATTCATTGCCAGAAAATAGCTTCTCTGATTTTGACGAATCAGAATCATTGCTAGAACTATCATCAGATTTCTTAACAACCCATTTTTTATTGTTAAGCTTCACCTTTCTTTTGTAAAAACTTTTTGAACACTTACCAACCTCAAATTTTGAATTTTGAAAACAATAAATTGTTTGGTTGGTGGTTCATTCTCAATCATCTTTTCTTTCAGTTTTTCAGAGACTCCATGTTTTGTTTGTATTGCCTTTGGACAATTCCTAGCAATGTGACCAACTATGTTGTATTGAAAACAAGTTCTAGTCTCCTTCTTCTGAGCAACATTCTTCTTCATTCCCTCTTGCTTCTTAGCAAGGAATTCTTTGTTTGTCTACTTTCTGAACAAATGCTCTTTTTCTTCTTCAGATGATGTTCCTGAAACAAATACAGTTTTTGGTTTATAAGTTTTCTCATTTTTATAATTTTCTGGTGGAATAAAACCCAATCCTTTCTTTTTGAAATTATCGTTATGGTTTGGTTTTTTCGATAACCTGAACCAGAACTGTAACCCTTTTTCTTGTTTAATCGTTGTTGAACTCTTGAGGTGTATTGTTTAGGTTTTCCAGAAAGATTTACATTTTTTATTACAGAAATATTAATTTCTGTTAGTTTGAAAACCTTTTTAATCATTTCAATTTTAACACCTCTTATTGGAAATTCTTCATCAGAATATAATTTTTCCGAATCATTCAAAGTATATGCTGCTTTGAATGTTTCGTCATTCAAATTATTTTGTGATAACAAAAATTCTTTATTATAAACCCGTTTGCCCTTTTTGACTGTTGGACTTGAAGTGTTAGACTCAGACTTTGACTCTGATTTTATCTCCTCCGTTTCATCTTTTTCCAACACCTGATCGACCACTTTCTTTATTAACTCGGACTCATGATCAGTGTCGTATGATGTGAAAGTGACATCAATGTTATCTGGCAAATTATCTGATGACTCAGGTTCCCACTGTAAGTTGGTTGCCTTTTTGACTCTTTCTGAATTTGGATTTCGTGGAGAATATCCATTTTCAAGCGGGGGTGGACACTTGTTGTAATTGACACTTTGTTTCTTACCAGAATTTTTCATTTCAGTCTTCTCTTTTGTTTCGGAATTCTTCACTTCAGATTTGACTTCTTCAAATGCCTTCATGCCTTCAGCTATGGGGTAAATCCTATCAATCAAATAAGAAGAACATGAGTAACTTTTCAATAATTTGTTTACTCTCTCCGTTTCGATTCTCTGAGTTTCCAATTTCTGTTCAAGCTCAGCACACATCCCAATGTAATAATTGATCATATCCTGCTTTATCATGTATGCTCCATTGAGTGTCTTCATGGCCGTAGCTTGTTCACTGCTTGATTGTTATATTGATTCATGGCTTTGTTCAAGACATCATATGATTCTTTTAGTCTGTTCATGTTGTGAATTAACTCATTGTTTTGCTTTTTCAAAGTCTCACAATTTTCACAATTTTCAGACACCTTTTCTGCAATAGCTTCTTTTTTAATCTCGAAAGTTGGAACTTCTTTAACCTTTATCACTCGAACTTCTTCTTCATCATTCTTACCTTTCCTTCTTTCTGCATCTCTCTCAGCTTGAAATTTTAAAAGCTCTTTCATTCTTTCTACATCATAATCATCATCACTATCATCTTGTTTTTTAATTTCCTTCAGTTTTGCCACTCGAGCATTTTCAGTATCTCTTTCAGCATCTCTTTCGGCTAGATATTTTAAATGCTCTTTCATACTATTTGCCCGATAATCATCATCATCATCTTTAACAACTTGAGCAACAAAAGCTTTAGCCAAGAATTCTTTATCTGGACAGTAGTTGTCCCAGCTAAACCTTCTGGAAATCTTTCATTATCTTGATCTATTATACCATAACAAGCTCTCTTTGATGACTCTTCGATCGCCTTCTTAGCATGTGCAGTTTGTGGTTCCTGTTGTTGATATGGCTGTTGAGCAACTTGATGATAAATCGCTTTTCGATAGTAGTCATTGTTGCTGAATGGATTTTGAGCTCCACTTGCTTCGCGGTTTGTGCATTCTCTCTTGAAATGCCCTTTCTCCCTGCAACGAAAACAAGTAACTTTAGATTTATCAAACCCTAAAGTAGAAACATTAGCATCACAGAAATCATCTCTTCCCGTAATTTGTTTAAACTTTTCATCTCTTCTCAACACACTTGCCAAACACCACTTTATATCCATCAACTCCATCTCTTCAGCATCGATCTGATCATAATCCTCTTTTGTCAGCATTGGATTTCCAATCCTACCTGCAACTAAACTCCCATAGGATTCTAACATAGTCACTAACAATGACATATGACTTTTTGCAACTTCTTAAGAGTAATTTTGATCATTCTCAAGATTTAAAGCAATGTTGCATTGTAACACTTTTCCACTCTTGGTTGCTGAAAAATTTGGATCAGATGATGGATAAGAAGAAAATCCAGTTTTGCTACTTGATCCTTGAGATGAACTTCCAGATGAGCTTTTTGCATTGAAAGCAGTTTCAATCTTCGGTGCAATGTTGGTCTTATCACTAGCACCACCTTTGTAATACAGACCAATGTCTTGTTCACCATCATAGTTCTTCATTCTAGCTATCTTTCGTTGTTCCATCTCTTGAGCTTCGAGTTGTTCAATAAAATCACTCAGCGATAAATTGTCAAAATCGGGTTTATTTCTCAACATCATAAGTGTCACACCCTGGCTTTTGCGGAAGCGTGGGTTTATTTGGTGTGACTTCTTAATACCATCGCAACAACCACAACAATGCTATATGATAAAAATATGTGATGTTCATCCATTAAGATAGTTAAAAGAAAAGCATAACATATTGTCTTTAAAAATACCAACCACTGAATACGTTACAAACCATGACTTGTTTTTAAAATGAGTTCATAAGACTCAACGAAAGACTACCAACAAAACAAGGATTTGAGACATGCAACCCGTCCAGGAAGGAGTCACACTTCCCAAACCTATGACCATGGATGACATTCTTATTTAATACGTGGCTTGTCTAACATGCATCACTTGCCAGATCCAATTAATTCCCTGAAATACATGTAGTTTAAAAAGTCAACAAAAAGTTGAGCGAGTTCATGTGTATGTGAGTTTGTATAAACCTTTGAAATGCGTCTGTATGTATGAAAACCCTGGTATGTAGCAATTAAGGAAATATAAAAGAGATCACCGATGGGTTGCAAAGCCACTGACATGTGTGAAACGGTGCACGAAGTACTCAAACCTAGCAAATTTGTACCGGGCCTCCGGCTGTAAGACACAGTCACCACTATAGGCCTCCTCGGCCTCATGGGTGTGGGCTCGCTACACCCAAATAGATCTATCACTCATGTCCCTCGGTCCTACGACGAGGATTAATAGCCTTAAGTGTTGTACCCACCTTTCACATGATCTAAGCGTCTAAACCCTCCTTAAGCTAACCATACCATTTATAAAAGCGTCTGTAAATTGTAACATGTATTTCACCCCCGAAGTTGTAAAACTGAAAACAGTTAAAAGAAAAGGGGGACATGAACTCACAGTAGTGCGTCTTGAATCGAATCTCAAACTCTGTCCGCTACACGACAACCTACAACGTACTAATGTTTATTAGACGAACGGGCCATGCCTTGGCTTAGAGTTTAGTATTTTATGTCACGTTTCTTATATTGTTTCGTGCGATAATTATTTGTCAAAATATTTAATATTTTAACTTAGTCATGTGTCATGTTGGGATATTTGTTCGTTCAATGTTCTCGTAAACTCATGTCTAGTAAATGTTTACTAAGTGTTGGTTTTTCGGAAAATTTCGCCATGGTCTCCTTTGTAAACGGAGGTGTCCAAGCTAAATAGCATATCATTTTCTTTTACGTATATCCCGTAGATCGTTCTCAATAACCAACTCGTCATTTAAACATGCAAAGCATTACTTATGTTGTTTCCGCTTTATTAATCAAAACTGGACTGTTTTCGAGGATTTTTATAAAATAGTTAACCTTCCCCAAAAATCCCCAAATTTTTAAAGAATATCTCACACGGTCCAAGTTTTATTATGTAAAAATATCGGGGTCCAGTTCACCACCAATATTTTATAGAAATTCATTTACCCGACTGCAATCAGATTTGTTACTTTCTGATTTCAGTTTACGGAATAATTTACTAAAAATTAATCGTAAGTCCGATCGACGAAATTCCAGTTGGAGGATCACCGTGACAACGGTGACCATCTACAGTTAATAGTCCATGAGCTGATTCTTCTCAGGTTTCAAGTTATGACTCCAAAAACAACACACTTTTTTGCAGTAAAAACACAGCTTAAGCTGCTGTCCAAAAACAGTCCTTTTAAAATAGTAAACGACCTCGAAAAATTACGATTCCAGTGCCATTTGATCGGCTGTTCAAAAATAAATAATTTAGGCTTCAGAAAATCAGTTTTTTGATTTATAACAGTCCAGTTACAGCCTGTTGAAGTCGGCTGAAAATGTGAATCAGCATGTTTATCTATTGTTTTAATCCATTCAATGTTCTTGCAAATAGCATTACACTATGCTTTAAACTACAAACAAGATGACCAAGGATTTAATCAAGTACTTACTACTAGCTTAAAGCTAGGGATGAATCTTAGTGATGATGATAGTGAGAAAAGATGATGATAAGATTAGAACAAAGCTTCCTTGAATGCTTTTCAACTTGCAACCTTCATGAATCACCTTCAAGGCTTGAATGGAGCTTGAGTATGATGAAGTTAGTGATGTTTAAGTGGTGGTGATGGTGAATTCGGTCAGGGGGAGCAGAAAATGAGAGAGAGAGAGGTGTGAGGTGAGAGAGTGAATGAATGTGGTGATGTTATAGAGGGTCTTGGAACTCACATAGCCAAATCTATTAACCTAGAGAAATGATTGCTTTGATCTTGGCCAACCACAATTAAGGGAATAAGAATGAAATCCAAGCAAAATATATGGTAATGATGGGGCCGAGATTTGTTAGGGGGGGGGTAATTTGTAAAATTTGATAATTAGTAGGTAAATAATTAGGAGGTTAAGGGTATTTTCTAAAGTAGTGAGTGTATGGCTATTTTTATAGTGTATTGGGATTTTTGGGACCATAGTTAGTTAAAAATAACGAAATAATGTTTCTAACAAAATTTTGATGTCACGGGTAGTGGGTGGTTGTTCGGTTAAGTATCGTTCCGTTAAAGTGTTAAATTGTACCGTAGTGTGTCTTTTATGCATCTTTTTGTAACGAATTAAATTTCCAACACTTAGGAAAGCGTTCAGGACCATTTAGTCAATTCTCTGTATAATACGAGTGTGTTAAAAGCTGGATTGTTACTAAAAATGCAGAATTCTGTACTAAAAATGGGTTTTAGGCACTTTCCGGCACTCAAACTATCACCTAGTGACACAGTCTTATGGTCTTCACTTTCCTACACTCCATACTGGTGTAGTACTTTGTCCCTGGCTCATACTGGCCTCAATATAGTGTCTGTCTATGTGCTGGCATTGTCAGCACGTGTCTGAGTTATCCGCTCACTGTGCTAACTATGCTTTGTGCATCAGGTTTGTCACTAAGAGTCTGTATGAATAAATGGAGTGACTGTATGTAAAGGATACACATATATGTATGTAACATAAATCAGTAAGCAATTTAAAGTGTCAGTTGAAATCAAGCACAGTCATTAAGCACATAATTAGAGTTAATTAATTTGTACAGTACCTGTAATTGTGTGGGGTGTCACAATAAGATATGTGCCCCAAACATCATGTGGCAACGCATCGGCTTGGTGCTTTCATTTCTTAATCCACGAAATAGATCAAATTCTTTCTTCATAAGTGACGTTTTGTTCTTGATCATCTCTTTACTTCCAACAAACTTCGATTTCAGTTCTTTCCATATTGATTGTGCACTACCGTTGTGTTGTAGTAAAATCAAGATTTCATCCTTTATAGCTTGCTGCAAGAGACTAACCATCAACTTTTCATTTTTGTATTTCTATTTCTCTTCAACACTTTAATCTTTAATATCAGCCTTCTTTCCGTCGTCCTTAACTGGTCTAATATATCGAAATTCAGTATAATCCCATGCATCCAGATAATATGCTTGAACCCAATTTTCAAAACGTTCGGCCCATCCACTATACTCCTCAATACTCATAAGTTTAGGCGGTTTTTGAGTTGCCCCCCTTTCATTTTCTAGCATTGTATTCTGAGTAATAGTAATAGGGCTAGCAAAGGTATTGTAGAACTCGTTCTCCATATTTTGGTTACAAAAATTCACAAACTAAGACAGTTCACACGAAATGGAATTGCTGGAACACTTTCAAGCGAAATGAACACTTTCAAACGGAATGGATCTTTCACACGGAATGACCTTTTCAAACGGAATGAACTTTCAAGCGAAATAAATGATCATGTTTACCCACTTCGTGCGAAATGAAATAATGTTTCAAGTGAAATGAATGATTTCGTACGAAATAAATGATTTCGTAGTGACACACTTTCAAGCGAAATGGATCTATTCTCAAGCAAAATGACCCTGAAGCGAAATAGAAGCTCGTTTCGAGCGAAATAACAGCAAGTTCAAACGACCTGATATCCCATTTCGTGCGAAATGGTGATGACATCACACTTTCGGACAATTTTTGTTAAAATTGATCAAGTTTTAAACCGATTTAAGATCTGATTCTTTCAAGGCTTTGTTAAAATAGTGTTTTGCCTATAATGTGAGAAAATCAAGCCATTTTATCCGTGAAATCTTGTTTAATTTTGAAAAATGTGAAAAAGAAGGTGTAGAAATATGAATTTTCAGCTGAAATGGTAACAACTCTTCTTCCTGAGCTCTAATACCACTTGTAGGATCGTTCGCACGACCAAACGAGTCGTTCAGAAGAGATATCATCCAATATGAAAGGCGGAAACAAATGTATCAGAGTTATTTCAGCTAGATTGCACTTAGATTCATTTTAAACTGTCTCTGTATTGATATCAGATCATTTTACAATGCTTAAGACACTTCGGCAGAGCTTCGCTACCGGAATCAAAAACGTTACAAATGAAATGGCACAACCTAGTATTTATAGGCATCTCATTCCGCATGAAACAGTTCACATGAAATGGCATTTCGTGCAAAATGGTCTTCTCTCCATTTCGTACGTAATGGATGTTCCATTTCGTGCGAAATGGTCACATCACCATTTCGTGCGAAATGGCCTATTCTACACTTTTCACATATTTCTCGTACTACGTGCCCTGATCTATTTAACCTAATACAAGACTCGATACAAGACGAAGTCGACAGACATATGCACCAACATGTGTTTTTTAGGTTTTTTTGGTTGTGTTCACACTGGTTCTCGAGGTTCTCGCAATAAACGGTTGTTCCTAACGGACTCTTCTCCTATATACACACACACACACACTAGTCGTTTACCCGCGCGATGCAGCGGGAGACATATTACTTAGGTTGGGGAGTTTAGAGCTATGTATGGGTATGTAGTTTCCGATGTGGCATGTGACGACGATGGTGGCAGTGTAGCAGAACGTGAGGGTTGGTTGCGGCCTTCTTCAGCAGTGGAGAATCAGCGGTGTGCGGTGATTGGTGGTTTCGTGATGGAGTTTGGTGGTTATTGTGTGACGGTCGGTTACCGGCTTCAGGAGAAAACAACGAAAATTGTGTGATTTTAACTATGTTAACACAAGATGGAACCCGAAAAAAAAAGAAAATACCGGTTATATCGGCCGGTATTTGTCGGATTTTAAAACATTGATTATAAGACATTTTGAATGTATGCAAAAACACGCCTCTTAAATTGTTCTTTTAGTTAATTTAACAAATTTACAAACTAAAATAGAACATGTGAAACAAATAAAAAATGAATTCAATTTCATTTTGCCAACCAACATCTGTTTTTTGTCATTTTTTCTACATGAGGTGTGTTTTGATCAGCATAAATAGATCAACACTTGTGTATGTTATATAACTGCAAATTCTAAAGTAATTGTTCTCATAACTGCCACTTGAGCATCCTAGTCATAAAAACAAAACTGATTTTCCAATCAACCAACCAAAGTTCACTACCCAATACAAAAATAACAACCAACCAATATTAACTTGTATATATGATAATGAGAAATATGAGAAATTCTACATCAAACCAGCTTTCCTCAAGGCATCCTTAAAGTCTTCATCACTTGTCCATGATGGCACCTACAAGATTTGTTTACATAATGCAAAATGAAGTTATATAAGTATAATAAAAGTAACCAATTTAAAATATGGGTCAAAAATTCAAGTTTGTAACAGTTTTTTTAGTAACCATGGGAACCCGTTTAAGAAAAACTCATCGGACCCCACCAATACTGTGCTAACCAACGTACAAGATCAAGTAATTCACAGCTTGTGTTGGACAAGTGGCCTTCAAGAGGTTATGGCAGGAAACCAGTGGAAGGAAGATTCAAGAGGTTAAGGCGCAAGCCTCAGCGCCTCATGCTACATAAAGTGCAAGTAATACATGAAGCACACTTAAGGCGCACATTTTTGGTTGTGTTCACACTGGCTCTCGCGGTTTTTGCAATAAAGGGTGGTTCCTAACGAATCCTTCTTCTATATATGTGTGTATATATATATATATATATATATATATGGACATGTTTGACATATATCATAAATCATGTATTTCATCAATTTATGCATTTTACCGTTCTCAAAGCATTCAAACACCAAATAACTCATCAACTTAACCTAGGCATTATTTTATGTTAAACACATAAGTTACAAACATAACGTGACTTTTAAAGTAGTTTACCCATTTAATCACACAAACCCATAAGCATAGTATTAATTCCTATTATCGTGTGTGCACTCAACATATCACATTACTCATAATCATTTTCACATATCACTTTGTCAAACATAAAGTTCACCAGTAAAAAAACCCGTTTTCATGTACGTCGAGATATGCGTATTTTAACATTTTCGGTAACATTTTCGGGCGTTGGAAGTCATGTATGACTAACCAAACACCGAAGTTACTTAATATTAGTTAAAATACTTATATTTATTGTAAAAGTATTAGTTTACAATCTGCTTTAAAACAGTTTTGCAAAATTTTCTTAAAAAGCCGATTTTTACCGTTTTAACGCATAGTCTTGTACAGAACTTTACCGAAACCATCACAAGTCTTCATGACTTCATATTTTAACACAACACATATTATCTACTGAATAAAATGATGGTTATATTCATATTAGTGCATATTTCATGCATGTCACATTTATCACACAATTTCACCCAATTTACTACCTTTTAAGCTTCATGTACAATATGCAAAGCTAAATAAACTTATGACATAACTTTTATACTATCAAAACACATTATTTAACATTATTTTAGTGTGTTTATAATCCGTTTTAATTTATTTTTCTCATATCATTTTATTTTATTTCAAGTTCATCCTCTAATCATCATTTGATCATCACTAACATCTATGTACTAGCACTTAATATATAATCATCATCTTCTAACCATTTAATTTCATTCATTATTTATTTATCATCTTCCATAAATTTCCAAATCACTAACTTAAACATAATCATGCATTTAATCATCAAGACTTCAATGCATTTAACATTTATACACTAATGAACAAAAATCAAGCACATGCATACATATATATACATATACACAGAACATATATATATATATATTCAAGAATCATTTTTCATTCTTTCAACTTTAATCATACTAACTTTTACACAACACCATTTTAATCGTTTATGCAATCATTGTTCAAGAATCATTTCAATCAACCTCATCTTAAAAATCAAAACACAATTACTGACACACCAAACACACACTCACGGCTACATATACCCGCACATACACTTTATTTTTATTTTATTTAAAATCATTTGTTATTTAAAGTTCAAGTGTTATGAAGAATCCATGTGTTTGAGAAACTCTATTTCATCATCATCATCATCAAGAAATAAGAATCATGAACTAAAAAAATAAGATTATACCTTTCAAAATAAATGGTTTTTGATGAGATTTATGATGATGGTTTTGCTTGTTCTTCCTTGAAATCATTTGGAAACACCTTTGGATCTTCAAACCAACTTGAAAGTTACTTGAAATGGGATTGAATCTCCATGGAAGTGATTAAAAATTTGAAGTGGGAGTGATGGTTTGGTGTTCGGCCAAGAGCAAGAGAAAGAAGAAGAAGAAGAAGAAGAAGAAGAAGAAGAAGAATGAGTTTTTGATTTGTTTTAGAAATGTTAAATGGTTTGTTTCTTGCATTAGTAATGATCATGTTTTCTTACAAGCCTACACATGTCACAATTGAAAGAATCAAGAGAAAGGTGGGCACCCTTGGTACCGCCACCTACTCATGCACACATACACTCATGCGGTGTTGGTGCACTGAATGTCTGCTGACTACGTCTTATTGAGTCTTGTGTCTAGATAGGTTAAACGGTTGCATAAACATGATTAAATTAGGGTTTGTATAGGTTTTAGGATGCCTGGCCGTTTGAAATAGTGCTGGCCGTTTGGAACAGCCTATTCGTTTGAACCCTGACCGTTTGAACAATGTTGGTCGTTTGAACACCATTCAAACGGTAGGGCTGGCACTATAAATAGTGGTGTGTTCATTTCAAACGAAGAGTAATGAAGGTGTTACGTGTTTGTGAGTCGAGGTGCTGTCGGATTTGTATCAGAATCATTGTAAAGACTCGCAATCAGTAATAGAAAGAGAAATTGGAAGGAACAAGCTGTTTTGACTTAGTTTACTTTGTTTCCGCCTTTGTAAACTGAGATGAACTACTTTTGCTGACGTTTAAGGACATCAGAACGGTCCAACAAGTGGTATCAGAGCTCAGGACGAGGAGTTCATACCAAATACAGCTTGAAATCGCCGGATTATCTCATTTCTACCTTTCTTTTCTGATTTGAACTAGTTGTCACGGTTAAAATGGCTTGAAACGTTCACATATCAAGCGAAATTCACTTTTAACTAATCCTTGACAATTTGGAACTAAAATTCGATCTAAAACTAATCGAAATCGTCGTGTCCGTTTGAAACTGTTCGAGAAAAATGACGTCATCCGTTCGAAAAGGCACAGTCCGTTTGAACGTATCGTTTGAAAACAGGTCCTATCGTTTGAAAACATACTGATCGTTTGAAAAATGAAGACCGTTTGAAATTGTCGTTTGAATTAGAATCATATCGTTTGAAGTGTAACCGTTTGAAGTCACTTCATTTGAAGGTGGTCGTTTGAATACCTTCCGTTTGAAACTATTGTTATTTCAAACGGACAAGTCCATTCCGTTTGAAAATAACCTGCTCGTTTGAATCACCGTTTGAACCATTCCGTTTGAATACCTTCCGTTTGAAACTAAGTGTTGTCTGATTTTATAGGTACATTCATGATGGACGATATTTTCTTGAATCCGTTTAGCGACATGTATGCCTTCACGGGTAGTTCTGGAAACAATGACACCTCTTCAAGCAATGCAAACAAGAGTCCACCGAAAGAAAGAAAGAAGGAAGCTTGGGAGTCCGAAAGCGCATTTGGAACATTTAACAAACCTCCTAAGCTGATGGCTATAGAAGATTACAGCAGGTGGGCAACAAAGTTTGAAGACTGGTTGATGGCATTCGCTTTTCCCAGCTGGAAGAGTATGAAGAATGGTTATGCCGAGGGAAAGAAGAATGGTGAAGCATTGAGATCGGCTGAAGAGATTGAGAGTTTTGTGGCCGAGCAAAAGTGTGTGGCATTATTGTTTCAGTCGGTGCGGGAAGACATCATTTCGCTGATAGATTACTCCAATGCTAAAGATTTGTGGGATAAACTCGGAAAGAAGTGTCTTGGAAGCAAAGAGATTGTAAAGAATAAACGAAAGCTTCTTAGAAAAGAATTTGATCTTTTTGGTTGTCTAAAGAATGAATCGGTGTGTAAAATGATAGAGAGGTTCGGTCATCTGAAACTAGAATTAGCAAGACATGAAATCAAGTTTTCTGATGAAGAACTAGTTGACAAACTGTTCGATTCATTACCAGATGAGGTTGATTGGAGATACTATGCGCTTATGTTGAAGAACACTATTGCTCCTAAAGATTTGACTCCAGATTTGGTGATTGAGAGACTTGAAAGTCACGAGCTGGAACTGAAGAAAACTTACAAAGTCAATCACTCTTCTTCTCAGCAGAATTTGGATCTCTATTATCCAAAAAGCATGATGCCAAAAGCAACTTCTCCAAAGACTGCATTTTCAGCTGAGAATGTATCTTCAGACCAATATTAACTTGTATATATGATAATGAGAAATATGAGAAATTCTACATCAAACCAGCTTTCCTCAAGGCATCCTTAAAGTCTTCATCACTTGTCCATGATGGCACCTACAAGATTTGTTTACATAATGCAAAATGAAGTTATATAAGTATAATAAAAGTAACCAATTTAAAATATGGGTAAAAAATTCAAGTTTGTAACAGTTTTTTTAGTAACCATGGGAACCCGTTTAAGAAAAACTCATCGGACCCCACCAATACTGTGCTAACCAACGTACAAGATCAAGTAATTCACAGCTTGTGTTGGACAAGTGGCCTTCAAGAGGTTATGGCAGGAAACCAGTGGAAGGAAGATTCAAGAGGTTAAGGCGCAAGCCTCAGCGCCTCATGCTACATAAAGTGCAAGTAATACATGAAGCACACTTGAGGCGCACATTTTTGGTTGTGTTCACACTGGCTCTCGCGGTTTTTGCAATAAAGGGTGGTTCCTAACGAATCCTTCTTCTATATATGTGTATATATATATATATATATATATATATATATATATATATATAGGGTAGGGCTAGATAGAAAACCCTATATATATAAAAAACCCGAGAAAACCCAAGCTCCCGACATTTTTTTTTTTTGAAAAAAATAACACATGTAATATACATGTTTTTAAGACTTTTGGGCCAAAAAAATCAAAAAAGCGCCGAAGGGATATTTTAAAAAAAAAAAAAAAAGTTTCAGCAATTTTCAGCGAAATTATGGATTTTTTGCTTAACACGTGTTAGGAGCTGAAATTTGTTTATTTTTTTTTAAAAAATCCCTTCGGCGCTTTTTTGTTTTTTTTGGCCCAAAACACTCTAAAACATGTATATTACATGTGTAATTTTTTTCAAAAAAAAAAAAATGTCGGGAGGTTGGGTAAAAATGGCTTCCCATTTGGGTTTCCAGAGTTTTCTAAGAATTTTAGGGTTTTTTATCTAGCATTATCCTATATATATATATATATATATATATATATATATATATATATGGACATGTTTGACATATATCATAAATCATCTATTTCATCAATTTATGCATTTTACCGTTCTCAAAGCATTCAAACACCAAATAACTCATCAACTTAACCTAGGCATTATTTTATGTTAAACACATAAGTTACAAACATAACGTGACTTTTAAAGTAGTTTACCCATTTAATCACACAAACCCATAAGCATAGTATTAATTCCTATTATCGTGTGTGCACTCAACATATCACATTACTCATAATCATTTTCACATATCACTTTGCCAAACATAAAGTTCACCAGTAAAAAAACCCGTTGTCATGTACGTCGAGATATACGTATTTTAACATTTTCGGTAACATTTTCGGGCGTTGGAAGTCATGTATGACTAACCAAACACCGGAGTTACTTAATATTAGTTAAAATACTTATATTTATTGTAAAAGTATTAGTTTACAATCTGCTTTAAAACAGTTTTGCAAAATTTTCTTAAAAAGCCGATTTTTACCGTTTTAACGCATAGTCTTGTACAGAACTTTACCGAAACCATCACAAGTCTTCATGACTTCATATTTTAACACAACACATATTATCTACTGAATAAAATGATGGTTATATTCATATTAGTGCATATTTCATGCATGTCACATTTATCACACAATTTCACCCAATTTACAACCTTTTAAGCTTCATGTACAATATGCAAAGCTAAATAAACTTATGACATAACTTTTATACTATCAAAACACATTATTTAACATTATTTTAGTGTGTTTATAATCCATTTTAATTTATTTTTCTCATATCATTTTATTTTATTTCAAGTTCATCCTCTAATCATCATTTGATCATCACTAACATCTATGTACTAGCACTTAATGTATAATCATCATCTTCTAACCATTTAATTTCATTCATTATTTATTTATCATCTTCCATAAATTTCCAAATCACTAACTTAAACATAATCATGCATTTAATCATCAAGACTTCAATGCATTTAACATTTATACACTAATGAACAAAAATCAAGCACATTCATACATATATATACATATACACAGAACACACACACACACACACATATATATATATATATATATATATATATATATATATATATATATATATATATATATAGGGGGCTGCTAGAATGAGAACCACCTCGAGTTGTAAGAACCGTGAGAACTACACCCCACGGAGCGCCGTTCGCCATGATTTTTTTTACAAGTAGATGTGTATATTATAAACACAACCGTAAAAAATCATGGCGAACGGCGCTCCGTGGGGTGTAGTTTTATACACCACAAGTTTGGTGTTTTTAATTTTTTTTCTTTTTTCTTTTTTTTCACCAAACTTGTGGTGTAAAAAACTACACCCCAAGGAGCGCCGTTCGCCATGATTTTTTACGGCTGTGTTTATAATATATACATCTACTTGTAAAAAAAAATCATGGCGAACGGCGCTCTGTGGGGTGTAGTTCTCGCGGTTCTTACAACTCGAGGTGGTTTTCATTCTAGCGGCTCCCTATATATATATATATATATATATATATATATATATATATATTCAAGAATCATTTTTCATTCTTTCAACTTTAATCATACTAACTTTTACACAACACCATTTTAATCATTCATGCAATCATTGTTCAAGAATCATTTCAAACAACCTCATCTTAAAAATCAAAACACAATTACTGACACACCAAACACACACTCACGGCTACATATACCCGCACATACACTTCTATTTTTATTTTATTTAAAATCATTTGTTATTTAAAGTTCAAGTGTTATGAAGAATCCATGTGTTTGAGAAACTCTATTTCATCATCATCATCATCAAGAAATAAGAATCATGAACTAAAAAAATAAGATTATACCTTTCAAAATAAATGGTTTTTGATGAGATTTATGATGATGGTTTTGCTTGTTCCTCCTTGAAATCATTTGGAAACACCTTTGGATCTTCAAACCAACTTGAAAGTTACTTGAAATGGGATTGAATCTCCATGGAAGTGATTAAAAATTTGAAGTGGGAGTGATGGTTTGGTGTTCGGCCAAGAGCAAGAGAAAGAAGAAGAAGAAGAAGAAGAAGAAGAAGAAGAATGAGTTTTTGATTTGTTTTAGAAATGTTAAATGGTTTGTTTCTTGCATTAGTAATGATCATGTTTTCTTACAAGCCTACACATGTCACAATTGAAAGAATCAAGAGAAAGGTGGGCACCCTTGGTACCGCCACCTACTCATGCACACATACACTCATGCGGTGTTGGTGCACTGAATGTCTGCTGACTACGTCTTATTGAGTCTTGTGTCTAGATAGGTTAAACGGTTGCATAAACATGATTAAATTAGGGTTTGTATAGGTTTTAGGATGCCTGGCCGTTTGAAATAGTGCTGGCCGTTTGGAACAGCCTATTCGTTTGAACCCTGACCGTTTGAACAATGTTGGTCGTTTGAACACCATTTAAACGGTAGGGCTGGCACTATAAATAGTGGTGTGTTCATTTCAAACGAAGAGTAATGAAGGTGTTATGTGTTTGTGAGTCGAGGTGCTGTCGGATTTGTATCAGAATCATTGTAAAGACTCGCAATCAGTAATAGAAAGAGAAATTGGAAGGAACAAGCTGTTTTGACTTAGTTTACTTTGTTTCCGCCTTTGTAAACTGAGATGAACTACTTTTGCTGACGTTTAAGGACATCAGAACGGTCCAACAAGTGGTATCAGAGCTCAGGACGAGGAGTTCATACCAAATACAGCTTGAAATCGCCGGATTATCTCATTTCTACCTTTCTTTTCTGATTTGAACTAGTTGTCACGGTTAAAATGGCTTGAAACGTTCACATATCAAGCGAAATTCACTTTTAACTAATCCTTGACAATTTGGAACTAAAATTCGATCTAAAACTAATCGAAATCGTCGTGTCCGTTTGAAACTGTTCGAGAAAAATGACGTCATCCGTTCGAAAAGGCACAGTCCGTTTGAACGTATCGTTTGAAAACAGGTCCTATCGTTTGAAAACATACTGATCGTTTGAAAAATGAAGACCGTTTGAAATTGTCGTTTGAATTAGAATCATATCGTTTGAAGTGTAACCGTTTGAAGTCACTTCATTTGAAGGTGGTCGTTTGAATACCTTCCGTTTGAAACTATTGTTATTTCAAACGGACAAGTCCATTCCGTTTGAAAATAACCTGCTCGTTTGAATCACCGTTTGAACCATTCCGTTTGAACAGGTTCCGTTTGAATACCTTCCGTTTGAAACTAAGTGTTGTCTGATTTTATAGGTACGTTCATGATGGACGATATTTTCTTGAATCCGTTTAGCGACATGTATGCCTTCACGGGTAGTTCTGGAAACAATGACACCTCTTCAAGCAATGCAAACAAGAGTCCACCGAAAGAAAGAAAGAAGGAAGCTTGGGAGTCCGAAAGCGCATTTGGAACATTTAACAAACCTCCTAAGCTGATGGCTATAGAAGATTACAGCAGGTGGGAAACAAAGTTTGAAGACTGGTTGATGGCATTCGCTTTTCCCAGCTGGAAGAGTATGAAGAATGGTTATGCCGAAGGAAAGAAGAATGGTGAAGCATTGAGATCGGCTGAAGAGATTGAGAGTTTTGTGGCCGAGCAAAAGTGTGTGGCATTATTGTTTCAGTCGGTGCGGGAAGACATCATTTCGCTGATAGATTACTCCAATGCTAAAGATTTGTGGGACAAACTCGGAAAGAAGTGTCTTGGAAGCAAAGAGATTGTAAAGAACAAACGAAAGCTTCTTAGAAAAGAATTTGATCTTTTTGGTTGTCTAAAGAATGAATCGGTGTGTAAAATGATAGAGAGGTTCGGTCATCTAAAACTAGAATTAGCAAGACATGAAATCAAGTTTTCTGATGAAGAACTAGTTGACAAACTGTTCGATTCATTACCAGATGAGGTTGATTGGAGATACTATGCGCTTATGTTGAAGAACACTATTGCTCCTAAAGATTTGACTCCAGATTTGGTGATTGAGAGACTTGAAAGTCACGAGCTGGAACTGAAGAAAACTTACAAAGTCAATCACTCTTCTTCTCAGCAGAATTTGGATCTCTATTATCCAAAAAGCATGATGCCAAAAGCAACTTCTCCAAAGACTGCATTTTCAGCTGAGAATGTATCTTTAGCAAGCAAAGAAAGTCAAAGCAGTCCAAGCAACGGAAGTCACAGTGGTTTTCACAGTGGATCTACGTCTTCTGCAAATCGTTCTGATGCGAAGTTTTCTTGCAATATCGCGATAGATTTGAAGAAGGCACAAAATTTTAATGAGGAGTCGGCTAAGCAACAAATGGTCTTTTTGGCGTCGGTGTTGGAATCCTACGAATGGTTGGTGGCTGGTAAGATCGGGAATACAAATCTGACGAAAGAAGATTACGATCAGATAGACCCCGAAGAAATGGAGCTTATCGACATTCGTTGGGTGATGGCAAGTGCTGTTCGACGTGCTCAGCGTTTCATGGAAATTACCGGGAGAAAGACGATTGGTGGTCCGTCTACAAAGTTGGGATTCGACAAATCAAAGGTGACGTGCTTTAAGTGCAAGCAGAAGGGTCACTTCAAGCGGGAATGCAGAAACGCGTACGCTGATGAGTCAGAGAATCCGTTTAGAGACGATTATTACAAAAAGGCAATCTACCATCAGAATAAATCCGAGCCGCCTAGATTGAAGCAGTTTGAAGATAATAGAGACAAATCAAGGGCTCTGGCTGTGATTTACGATGATGAGGGGTATGATTGGAGTAAGGAAGTTCTACCGGAAGAAGATGCGGTGGGTTACGCATTCATGGTAAGTAACGATGAACCGATTCCGTGGAAAGATGATCGTACTGAAGAGCAGAAGTATAAATATCGGAAGATGATTGCTGAAAACAAGATTATCAGACTTTCTGGTATCTTTCTGGAAGCTAGAAGAGCAAATAGATGGGATCCAGGCAGAGAATGCTACCTTGATAGGTATGGCAACATCGCGATTGATGACAAAACGCTAGATATCGAAGCCATCATCAAGGAATACAAAGAAGAAGATGAATACTGGCAGCACAAGTGGTGGGGAACGCCAACTGAGAAGATGATTGAAGAAGAGAAAGAGAAAGAGAGAAAGGAGAAAGAGATGAAAGAAAAAGAAGAAATTGAGAAAGTGAAGCAAGTTGATACAGGTTTGATTGATACTACGCAGGAGTTGATAGCAGAGAACCTGGGAAAAATGGCTGACAAGGTGCTGGCTGCGAAAGCACTTGAGGTAGACCCTAAGTCTGTTACTGAGTCAAAGGGGCTGGTCAGTCAAAGTGTGTCAACAAATGCGTCAGGTAACAAGATTGATGGAAATGCTGACTGCAAAAATTGCACCAAACAATGCAATTTTTGTAGCACTGTCACATATCTTAACAATGAGAAAATCAAGAATCTGACAACGAAAGTTAAAAGTGTTGAGGATCAGATTCTCGGTCGTGACAAAACCGTAAAAGCTTCAACTGAACGGATTAAAGAATTAACGGCTCAAATTGAAACTGATAAAATTGAACATGAGAAAGTTAAACGTGAAAATGAAAAGTTAATTCTTGAAAACCGTCAAATTTCTGAAAAGTTCGAAAAACTTAAAAGTATTGTGAAAGATAGTGATGATCGTAATGGCAAAACTTATAAGGAAAACGAACATCTAAGAGCTGTAGTGAGAATAAAAGAAGAATCAATTAATGAACAACTGGATGAAATTGCTAAATTGAAACTTAAAGTTCAAGAGGCTGAAATTGAAAACGAACGAATTCAGTTGAAGTTAAACAGCTATAGCTCAGCAAGCTTTGTTTTGCAGCATATTGTTCCCAAACCCATAGGGAAAAACAAAGCTGGCGAGGATGTGTTTTCTGATGGAACGGGTGTAGGTTTTCACAAAGTTCCACCGCCAGTTTTGGATAATTACACGAAAAAGCAATCCAGTTTGGTTGAACTTGAGGAAGAAAGTGAAGTTAAACTTCCTGAGAACATTGATGTCACGTTCACGTCTTCCAATGACGAAAGTGTCCAAAATGATGTTGTAAAAAGTGTGGTTGACAAAGTGGTTAAACCGGATTGTGACACTTCTGAGGAGGATGGGTGTTTCTTGGATAAATACATTCCGAAACAAAAGTCCAAGAACAACTTAAATGATGAGCCTGGTCTTGTCATGTACAAGATGTCAGGATCAGATAAGTTGTTTTCGGATTCAGAGTTTCCGATCGAGAATGTAAATATGAACAAGTTGACAAATGTTTTTAAACTGGTTGAAGTCGAATTGTCAGCAGTGAATAATCTGAGTCGAAAGAAAGATAGGGTTTATAACAAGAAATCTGTTAATCCACCGCGTTTTTACAATAACAACAGAAACAACTGGCCGGGTGGTTATCAGGGGGGTAAACCGTATCAGAAAAAGAATGTTCCAAACAAGAGGTTTGTCGTAAAGAAGAAGTTTGTGAACAGTTCAAGTGTCACACACCCCCAAAATCCACCTGCGGAGTATCACCGCTTGGGAGCGTGACTGACCAGGATCAAGCCACCAATCATATTGAACATGTAAATATATAGTAAAAGTTATCCATCAATACGAAAGGTGTTTATCAAAACCAACATAGTTAAGTATAGCGGAAGCATTAATGTAAAAACCCAATCATAAGTATTAATGTATGAAATGACATAAGTAATCACGATCCATTTGCCCACAACGACCTGCTCCTCCTTGTGCAAGCTCCATAATGTACCTAAGGTCCTGCAAGGCATGCAGCAGATAATCAACAACTAGTTGAGCGAGTTCACAGAAAGTAAGTTCATAACAGTAATGCGTAAGTTCATCTAGTGGGGGCTTCCCATGCAAGTATATACTACTGGTGGGGGATTCCCACATTTATCCTTAATAATGGGGGCTTCCCATTATGGTACTTACTAGACTATTTGCAACCATGTGTTCTTCTTAATCCGAGAACAGGAATACGTACAAGGTCACGCAGGATTTACGTGAGTGCCCTTCCCCGAGGGCAGTGGTACGCGTGGGGTTTACGTAGGATTTACGTAAGTGTCCTTCCGACCCGGAAGATGGTAGTGGGTGTTAGGTTACGCAGGATTTACGTAAGTGTCCTCCCGACCCGGGAGACAATTGTAGATACTAGTTTACGTAGGTTTTACGTAAGTGTCCTGACTATCCTGAGGACGATGGTCTATAGTCTAGTGATTGCGTAAGTACGAGTAATCATTCCATATCAAACATTCCAACCCAATTCCCAACCCGGGAATCCCATGCCTTGGCTGTGTGAACTCACCTTGTTTTGCTCGGCAGATACACAAAAAGAGAGGGTTCTTGAACTAAAGTGGTCAACCACGTCCTAACAGGGTTACCACACAAGTCAGGTTTTGACTTCAAGTAATGCACGTATAAATCATAGCAACACATATAGCACGTAAACAGTCAAAGCATAACATTCACCACTTGTGCGTCTCGGATGGTTGGGCCATTGAGCTTGTGCGAGCCCAACCATCTTGTGCGATATAAATGTCTAGCCCAAACAACACCCGGCCCAACATATAACAAGTCCAACATAAAGTCTCGGCCCAACTAACAACATGTAAATGTCTTGTGCGATTAACCTAAGCCCAACAGTACCTGGCCCAGTATATAAATCATTAAGCCCAACAACATAAGAGTAAATAGTCCAAACATAAACATACTCGGCCCATGAAAAAGCCTTGTGCGATCCGGATTGGATTGTACGTTCCGGATGGTTTGTGCGACCGGATATGGGCTTGTGCGGCCCGACTTGGGTTGTGCGACAGACTTTGGGCTTGTTCGGCCCAAACAGCAATACGGCTCAACTTGTGCGATTTATGTGGGTTGTGCGATCTGACCAGCCCAACCCAACATGTCCACCGGCCCAACAGTTAAACTAACCCGATAACCTTGTGCGATCAAGACATCTTGTGCGGCCGGATGACTTGTGTGATCGGGTCAGCTTGTGCGGATGGACCTCTTGTACGATCAAGAGGTCTTGTGCGACCGATTAACAAATTTCCATGAATTATGCAAATCAGTTACAATCTCAATTAATTCTTTTTGATCAATTCGATAGTTTCCAATTTGGCAATTATCAATTAACACAATTCCAATAATTCAATTAGCATAATATCAATCAAACAAGCATTTTCTAAGCAAACTCTTATGAACCCTAGCATGATCAATATCATAGCATGAACAATACTTAATACGGTTTCGTGTTCATGAGCCGATTAACAAGCCTTTGATTCCAGTTTATCAATGTTACCAATCGATTATCAAATCTATAATGATCCATACATCCTACACATGCGAGCCAATATATGAACATCAATCGTTAACAATTACATTATAATCAATCACATCTCAACACCAAAACTTTATGTAAACACATGCGGCTAGAACATCATCTACACACAAATACAATAGAAATCATGAAACAGCTAGCAATACACTAACCGAATAAGAGGTTGATCCAATCAACAACGAGGAGTCTTCGAGGTGCTAGAACCGGCTGCCGTGAGTTTGTGAGGGCGAGAGAGAAAGAACTAGGGTTTCTTGTGTGTATTGTGTTTTGTGACAAGTGAGAGAACAACCCCTTAAGGGTGTTTGTTTGTTTACGTAGAAGAGAAGTGGGCCGGCCCATCACGGCTGCCCCTTCTGGTCCGATTTCATACAATACGGCCCCAAGCAAGTGGGCTTGTGCGAGTGTGAGTGTTGTGCGGTTTGGTTTGTTTATATATTCATACATACATACATGTAAACACATAATCATAACAATAATTAAATAATTTATTTCACATAAGCACGTAGCGTTACAAGATAGGTCTAAAGTACGAGTTGTCACATTATCCCCAACTAAAAAGAAATTTCGTCCCGAAATTTGGTATGCACTCACTGAGGAAGCTAGGTAAGTTCAATCGTTCACTAGTTTTCCTGGGGTGTCACATCAAGTTCACTTGCTGATGAAGAAAAAGAAATTTTTTCAAAGTCAAACAAAGAATTTTTTGAGAAGAGAGCTTCACAGGCTCAGTCTGAAGGCACGAGTCGGGTAGCTGATACTCGTACTTGTTTTAGATGTGATAAGGTTGGTCACATTGCACGAAAGTGTACTTATGTGAAGCCTAAGACTGAAGCTGTGAAAGTTCAACAGAAGAAGGATGATGTGAAGGGTAAAACACCGATGTTTGTTGAGAAGAAGGTTGTTGAGAAGAAGAATGTTAAAATTGACAACTGCAAAGTGAAGAATGAACCCGTAAAGAAGTCGGTAACTAAAAATGACACATTTTACAAAAGGGTTGCAGTAACTCAACAGGTGTGGAAACCTAAAGTTAAATCAAAAGTTGAGAAGAAAGTTTCAACTTCTGAGGTGAAAAAGGCTGAAGAATCAATTACGGTTGATTATGATGCAAATTTTCCACCTCTAGAGGCTGAAAATTTCAAAATTCAAATTGCAAGAGTCAAGGTTACACCTAAGGCTGATGAGGCCTGGGTGGACACCATGTTTGACTAAACAGTTTGAATTGCCGGAGCTTCCTGGATTGCGAAGCATGAATCGGCATCTTTCTTGAAGTTGTTTAAATGATGATTTGTTATGTGCAGGATCTTCCACAACTTATATCCAGGTGGATCATGGATAGTGGAGCATCGAGACATATGACAGGGAAGACCGCACTGCTGTATGATGTGAATAACATTCACGGTGGTTATGTGGGTTTTGCGGGGAATCAAGGAGGAAGGATCATAGGTGAAGGAACGTTATCGAATGGCATCGTAACATTTGAGAGAGTTAACTACATCGCTGAGTTGGAGAACAACTTGCTAACTATTTCCCAGATATGTGACAGGATGTATACTACTCATTTCACCGACAAAGAATGTTTGATCTTGAAACCGGGATTTGTGATACCTGAAGAGTGGATCATCATGAGGGCACCAAGAGTCAACGATCTGTACGTGTTGGACATGAGCGTCGCTACTACAACCACGGGTCAGGCTCATTGTTTTGTGTCCAGAGCAACGGAGAAAGAATCAAGGTTATGGCACCGAAAGATGGGGCATATTCACTTAAGGAAAATGAATCACTTGGTGCATAACGATTTGGTTACAGGAGTGCATATCAAAGGTTTTCATCTGGAAGGGGAGTGCATATGTTGTGTCAGAGGCAAACAGAAGAAAAAGTCACACCCTACAAAGCAAGTTAATTCAGTTTCAAGACCATTGGAACGTCTTCACATGGATTTGTTCGGTCCAGTGAATGTTAAGAGTATAACAGGAGATTCCTACTGTTTGGTCGTGACTGATGATTATTCCAGATTTTCGTGGGTTTCATTCTTGAAATCGAAAGACGAAACGTTTGACAGCTTGATGGCTTTGTTTAAAAGAATTGAGAATCTGTACCAGAGGCCAATTTGTAGAATTCGCAGTGATAATGGTACTGAGTTCAAAAACAGTAAGATGGAAGAATTTTGTGACGAACGAGGTATACTGTAACACCCGTTCTTAAAAATCAAGTTTTAACGTAAAATATACGAAAAACAACCATGTAATTTAGATTACCTATATGTCAGAAATACGGGTTTATTAAAACTTTTACAAATCAAAAGTCATTTGACATAACGTGATCAGATTCGTCGTTTAAAATTAATGACGATGCAAAGTGCGGAAGCGTGTATCTTTATCGTGTTCGGTTCCTCGTTGAGCTTGATTGTCTTCCGGCATCCAAAAGTACCTACATTTCATAAACATAAAATGCTTTAGTCATTCGGGGTTTAAAAACATGTCTAAACGAGTCCACGAAGCGAAGCTAATTAAAAATATATTTTTGTTCAGGGTCCACCGTAAATTACGGTGGCTACCGTAAATTACGGTGGCTACCGTAATTTACGGTAGCCCCTGAATGTTGATTCTTCCACCGTAAAACAGGGGGTTCATGGCGTAAAGATATATATAGGCTACCGTAAGTTACAGTAGCCACCGTAACTTACGGTGGCCTCTGCAGGATTTTCCAAGTTTGCCGTTTTCTAAAACGGAAACCTTCATAACTTTTAATCCGCTTTTCCGTCTGGCCTACCGTTTCTTCCTACGTGTTTGTAATTTGATTCTCCATCATATGGGGTTAAAATCCAACATCCGGATTAACAAAATCTAAGTCTTTTAAGTTTTCGGCTTAATACCCTTTTTACCAAACTTTGACCCGTTCGTGATTTTATCAAACAAACATGTTGTTTGATTCTAAATTCTCATCATTTCCATGTTGTTATCATATTAGATTCAAATCGCGGGTTTATATACATTCTTAAACCCGTTTTTACATAGATGTTTAATTGACCCGTTAAGGGCATTTTAAACACTTTTACGCATAATTCACACTCGATTATTCCTAGCATCTTATTTCCACATTATTTATCAATGATCTTCCATCACAACTATATTTGTGATGGATTGAAGGTGGCGATCTATGTAATCCGAGTTTTACCCCTCAGATTATTATTTTACGGCAAAGACTCATATAGAGTCTTTTGGCCAAGAATTTACATCTTTCACTTTTATACTTGTTCTAAGTATTAACTTGATTATAAAACTAGTTTTCAAGCGACTTCTAAGGGTTGTTTGCTTAATTTCGCTTACGAGGGCGTTTTGGTCGTTTTTAACCCTTCTTTTACAACGAAGGGCTACCAAATCTAGTTTCCAAAACACTCTGTCTATAATCTAAATCCTTCGGTTTACCTTTTAAGATAACCGAATGTCCCTTTTTACTTTGCCTAACTCCCATAGAACTTCAAGTTCTAAATGATGAGTTGATAAATTTTACATACCTGGCTCGGACCAACTTATTAACCCGGTTTTAATACCTTGCTTTATATTCGCTAATTAAGAACGATGCGAATATCCATTTGATATCTATTCCTGTAAGCATATAACTCGACAAAAGAATCATCAGTCTATATAGTCAAAAGGTGTTGTCTACACCCTTTGACCCGTTTGGCCGAATTGACCATTTATCGATTTACTTCTTTTTAACCATTATTACGGTTTCTTTCATCTTTGATTATCTTGTTCCGTTCGACTACACGACGGAACATCATATTCCAATTGTTTAGATATCTCATTCGAAATTTTTATATAATGAGAAAATATTCCACAATTTAAGACTAGTGTAAGCTATACTTACCTCGCATCCATGCCATGCTTTTCCTTCCGTTCTTGATTCGTTTGACCCGCTTCATCCACAAGCTCCCACCTAGCTTGTCAAGCGTCAAACTATTGTCATCATTTACAAGGCGGTTAAGTTAGTCATTAACAATCATGACTATTCCCCCTCACTTATTTTCTATGTCGAAGCTATTATTCGACTTCATGATTAGTTAACTTAGTTTATCAAGATTAACTACTTTCAATCACATGGTTTACAATATTAAGTCTAAATCAACATGATGATTAGAACTCTTCTTGTTTCGTATTTCATTTAACTAGTCATACTATTCAAATAAGCGTTTCGTTCTAAATTTCAACATTTGGCTTTCTCCTTGGCATTTTATCAAACACCTAAAGTGCATAGTTTTACATATTTACTAACTAGTTCATAACTAGTTATTTTCACCAAGATTTACATCAAATCAACCCTTCATGTCTAGTGTTCGTGAATTACACCTAGTACTAGTATCATAACATCAATTATTCATCAATTTAACACTCTAATTCAAGTGTTCATCATAATATACAAAACCCACTTGGCTCATACTTGGGTAATTGGCTAACCACTAGTTTGTGGCACAATTCTAAAAGTTTGCATCTAGGGTTTGTCTCTAGACATCACTTTGCTTCAAATTTCATCAATACAACAATCATGCATGCTCAATTTTTGATTTTCTCAATTAATCTAAAACTGAACATGAATCAAAATACCAAAATTTTACATACCTTTTGATCCCCGCAACAAGGTGATCACTAA
The DNA here is from genome assembly GCF_002127325.2 of Helianthus annuus. Taxonomy (NCBI): domain Eukaryota; kingdom Viridiplantae; phylum Streptophyta; class Magnoliopsida; order Asterales; family Asteraceae; genus Helianthus; species Helianthus annuus. The sequence goes on along the minus strand of NC_035434.2, from coordinate 57,786,944 downwards.
TCCGTGTTTGAAACTCGATTTAGAGCAAATTAAGGGCTTCAATTTGTGAGTTTTATGTGAAATCTAGGGTTTGGAGGACACTCCCTGGTCGCCCCTTTCTTCTGTACGACCCAAACACACACTCATGTGTGTGTTTGGTGTTTTATTTACTAATAAAACTTCCATGTTTCAAGTTTTCGCTAATTTAGTCCCTTTACTCTATTTAACTTATAGTTTAGGTGTTTTAACCTTATTATATATCACCTCAAGATTTTTAACTAACTGGGTTATCGATTCCTCGAAAATACACATTCCCTCTTATTAACTAAACTAAACATTTCTAGTTAACTTAGCGGGTTTCGGGGATATTTACGACTAAGTTTATTTTAGGTCCCGTTAGCTCAGACCTTTTGTAAACTCTATTTATCCATGGACCTTTATTTATCTTTTTTATTAAATATTAGGTTTACTTACTTAAAATTCTTAATATTCACCGGGTAAATTTTACTACTAATGGTACTTTACCCGTCTTTTAGTATTAACGGGGTTTGATTACCAAACCCGTTTTCGGGGTGTTACATATACTGCATGAGTTTAGTGCTTCGTACACTCCGCAGCAGAATGGAGTTGCAGAACGCAAAAACAGGACGCTAATCGAGACAGGCAGAACGATGCTTGCAGATTCTGAGTTACCAATTAATTTCTGGGCTGAAGCTGTTTCTGCTGCATGCTATACTCTCAACAGAGTTCTTACTGTAAAGAAATTCAACAAGACGTGTTTTGAGCTACTCAATAAACGCAAGCCGAATCTGAAGTATCTAGAACTGTTTGGGTCACCCTGTACGGTGATAGAGACTAATGGCAAGTTTGGTTCAAAGAGCATTGAGGGAATCTTTGTTGGATATTCAAGTCCTACACTGCGCGTCTTTGTTCCAAGCGAGAAGCGGATTATTGATGCAGCGAATGTTGAATGTCAGGGGTACACTATGCCGCCACAGAATCCTGGTGATTCATGGCGATATCATTATGACAAACTTTGGGATTCGTTTGACATGAGGGAAGAATCTGAGGAAGAAGAAGATTTCTTTAATGAGCTGGATATTTTGCGAGAGTATGAGTCGCAGCTCAGGTTCCCAGCGGAATATTCTAGAAGACCTCGGGAAAATTCAAATGACGATGAAGCAGGTCCTAGTAATGCTGATTAACAAGATGATGAAGTTGCTCCTGGTAATCAGTCGGAGGTGAATGATGATCAAGAAGCTGATAACATGCCAGTATTTGACCATGGTGATTCAGATCTTGAGGGGGAGCAGATCCAGTTATCAAGTCAAACAAACCAAGTTGGTGAACAAGATGCAGAGCAGAATGTTACTAATCTGGAGGGAAATGTAGATGTTCCAAGCGAAGTGATGCCGCGAACTCTTTCTTATCATCCAGAAGAGTTGATCATAGGAGAATTGCAATCGGGCGTTCGCACGAGATGTCAAATTGACCAGGGCTTAACATGTTTTTATTCTACAGTAGCACCTTTACAAACTGAATTTTCATTAAGTTGTTTTATCTCGCAGGTCGAACCGAGGACTTACAAAGAGGCGCTTACTGAAGACTCTTGGGTCATAGCAATGCAAGAAGAGTTAAGTCAGTTTGAAAAGCTGGGAGTATGGAAGTTAGTTGATTTGCCGGATGGTCAAAGGAAAATCAATACAAAATGGGTTATCAAATGTAAGAGGGACGACAGAGGAGTGGTTGTAAGGAACAAAGCTCGACTTGTTGTTCAGGGCTTTAGTCAACAGGAGGGGATTGATTTTACCGAAGTCTATGCTCCTGTAGCTCGACTAGAGGCTATCAGAATTTTCCTAGCATTTGCGTCTTGGAAGAATTTCAAAGTATATCAGTTGGATGTAAAGTCAGCGTTTCTTTATGGGAAGGTCAAAGAGGAGGTTTATGTTGGTCAGCCGCCGGGCTTTACTGACCCAATCCACAAGAACAAAGTTTATTTGCTGGACAAAGCGTTGTATGGTCTACATCAGGCACCAAGAGCCTGGTACGAGACTTTGTCTCAACACCTACTCGCTAATCAGTTCATACGTGGAAAAGTGGATGCCACTCTCTTCACTAAAGTCGTTGATGGTCATCTTCTGATAGTACAAATTTATGTGGACGATATAATTTTTGGGTCAACAAATGAGAAATTGTGTAAAGATTTCGAACAGGTGATGAAACAGAAATTCGAAATGTCATCAATGGGGGAGATGAAATTCTTTCTGGGTCTACAAGTTGAACAACTTCCTGAGGGAATTTTCATTCATCAAACGAAGTACGTGCATGATATTCTAGAGAAATTTGGAATGTCAAGTTCTACTCCAGCTGCTACCCCACTTGCGACTAATCATGGGATTCACCCAGATCTCACCGGAGACAGGGCTGATGAAACGTTTTACCGTTCCATGATAGGTTCTTTGATGTATCTGACTGCTTCACGTCCTGATATTATGTACCCAACGTGCCTCGCAGCAAGATTTCAGTCTAACCCGAGAGCATCGCATATAATTATTGTCAAGAGGATATTACGTTACCTGAAAGGTACTCCGTCATTGGGGTTATGGTATCCTAGAAAAGGTGATTTTACGCTCGAAGGGTATTCTGATTCGGATTTCGGATGCTGCAAAGTCAATGCGAAATCAACAACTGCAGGATGCCAGTTCTTTGGTCATAGATTGGTTACCTGGCAGTGTAAGAAACAAACATATGTGGCGCTATCTACATGTGAAGCGGAGTATGTTTCTGCTAGCAGTTGCTGCTCTCAGATCCTGTGGATACAGCAACAGATGCGCGACTACGGTTTGCAGTTTCTTAACACACCTCTGTTTGTTGATAATGAGGCCGCAATAAATATAACTAAAAATCCAGTACATCACGCTAAAACTAAACATATAGAAATTCATCATCACTTTATTCGCGATTGCTTCGAGAAAAAGTTGATACGAATTGAGAAAATCCACACTAACGAACAAAAAGCTGATTTGCATACCAAAGCTTTTGATAAAAATCGGCTTCAATATTTGTTAATACTTAATGGTACGAAATTGCTTTCGGTGTCGGATAGGGTTGTGAGCGTTGATGAGAGTACTGTTGCGGATGAAGACGAGAAACAATCTGCAATGGTTTGTCGATTTTTTATGTGTTTTGGTATTTAGGGGGAGATAGTTAGTTGTACATAGTTATACTTTCAGAAAATACAAAAACAGTAAAAAAAATGAAAAATACAAAAACATGATAAAATCGGAAAAAGAGCTTGTGTATATAGGGAAAATGATAGTACATCAGCTAGACAATTACAGTATGCTAAAGATTTGGAAAGACAAAATGAGTTAAACAGTCTCACTAACGATGTGTCGATAGGTTTTCATACATTTAGTAAATTTATTCGGGATATAAACCTAAAATTTCAAACTTGTGAAATTCGTGGGGAACACTACTTGGATATATAGGTAACCCCTGAAATCTCGTTTGAAAGGTCTCGTATTCTGATATACTAGGTGTTTATACTCTATGATGTCTGGGGTATTATTCCGGGACTTCTGCTGAACGGTAGTTCTGACCTAGTCCTTGGCTAATACTTTATCCAAAATGCTTGAAATATAGCATAAAGCCCTCAGCTGATTAGACAATAAAATTGATAATCATCTGTTGTAGCTGAAAAGATCCTCTAAAGGGGACACACTGCAAAGTCGAAACTGATATCTCTCTGCTGAACGGAAGTTCTGACCTGAGATCCCTCAGTTCTCGCATTTAACCCCTAATTTATGAACAGATATCATTGTAGTATTCTTGCCTGTAAGACTGAATATTGGGATTCTGGATACGGGAGTATATTCAAGAGGTGGGACACATGAATTGATCTAAGTTCTTAAGACACTTAAACGGTATCCTGAATAGATTGAAGTTTGTGTGAGAATTTAAGATGGATCAGTATATCGACAATCGAGGTGAATTGTTTAAGCCTGAGTATGTAATGCAGCTTAACGGTACTAGTAATTTGTCTGAAAAGCTGATATGATTCCCTGACACACTCGCCAAAAATAAACTTGTAAATAGTTTACTTTCTGCAATTTAAGTTTTCTGTTATTTCAATTCTTAGTTTAGATCACATTAAAAATCCAAAAAGATTTTGTTTCTGCTTTATTTTAGACAAACCAGAGTGGAAAGTTGTTTGTCGGATTCTAGAAAGATGAAGCAGATGCAGGAAATTCTGAGCTGAAGAATGAGGAGAGCTTACATTGTTGGAAGTTGAATTGTTTCAAAGACAAAAACAAGTTCATTAAATTGATACTTGTTATTTTCAAAAAATTTGAAGAAAAATGTGTTTTACTAAAATCAGTTAGATTCGTCAAAAGATCAACTAGGGTCATTAAATTGAACTTGGTAGATAAATCAAGTAATCAGGGTCATTAACTTGAACTTGAATACTTGAGTGGATTTCTAGAGCTGATTGAATTTGTGTTTATTGTTTGAAAAGATAAAGTCTAATGTTATTGGTTGAGTAATAGGTTTGGAGACTTCATTATTCCCACGGAAGCTAATTGTCAAAGCTTGAACCAGAAACCTCAGATTTCAGCATACTGAGAGGGGGAGTCTGTGAAAGGGGGAGTCTGGATCAACATCCAAAGGGAAGACTGAAGATGGAGCTCGGAAAAGATTTTGAACCTGTGAAGATTGAGTTGTTACAATGAGGAGATAAAGTTGTAAAGAGACCAAGACTAAAGACTCAGGAGCTGAAGACTACGTCAACATCCAAGGGGGAGTCTGTTGGTGCACTGAATGTCTGCTGACTACGTCTTATTGAGTCTTGTGTCTAGATAGGTTAAACGGTTGCATAAACATGATTAAATTAGGGTTTGTATAGGTTTTAGGATGCCTGGCCGTTTGAAATAGTGCTGGCCGTTTGGAACAGCCTATTCATTTGAACCCTGACCGTTTGAACAATGTTGGTCGTTTGAACACCATTCAAACGGTAGGGCTGGCACTATAAATAGTGGTGTGTTCATTTCAAACGAAGAGTAATGAAGGTGTTATGTGTTTGTGAGTCGAGGTGCTGTCGGATTTGTATCAGAATCATTGTAAAGACTCGCAATCAGTAATAGAAAGAGAAATTGGAAGGAACAAGCTGTTTTGACTTAGTTTACTTTGTTTCCGCCTTTGTAAACTGAGATGAACTACTTTTGCTGACGTTTAAGGACATCAGAACGGTCCAACATGCGGGTATATGTAGGCTAAAACATGTATTTTACTGACTACCGGGTATTTTATCTTAGGTCTAATCATGTTTTAAGGCATTTTACAAATTATTTTATCAGCTTATAAAAATAATCTCATCAAAATATTACTGAATAATATTTTATTTTCCTAGACTGGCTACGTTGTCTGTATTTTGTAGTATACGCACTGCATTGCACAGTATGCATTTAAATTCGTAAACTAGAGATTTTAAGTGTTTTAATAAATTTTTCTTCACGAATATGATTAAAAATAAAATTTTAATCATAACGAAATATTTTTAGGATTTTAACATTAATCGGGCGGTCACTAATGTTCGTTTCGCATTTTGTTCGTTACGCGATTAGTGTTTTTCTTATTATTGCAAACTGAATATTTAACAAAGTTTGGATTTTTCCAACGCATTAAATACCACATACTAACACCATATTTAATAAAATATTGTTATTATTCATTCATTACACGTGTCAGATTAGTACGATACATGCTAAAATGGTCGGGCGTCACAACATGGCTAACATCTGATGAAGACTTGGAACCGTTGTTAAAGAGTACCAACATCTGTTGAAGGCTAGCATCTGTTGAAGACTAAAGCCCTGATCAAGCCAAAGGTCTGATGAAGAAGACCAAACATCTGTTAGGCCACACAGATGTTTGGACAACTGCAACAGAGGATAGCTTAGACAATGTTTTCTCAATGTAACAATATTTAGTTCACCCGTTGTTTAGTATAGCATAGAACAGATGATAAGGTTTGCTTAGATGTGTCACACCCTGACTTTTGCGGAAGCGTGATTATGTGTGACTTGCTTAATATCATTGCATTCAACCATAACAAACAACTATATGATAAAACCAAAGATGTTCATCCATAGATTAAGTTTAAAACATCAAAACAAAATTGTCTTAAAATCCAAACACAAACTTCAAATCCAAATTACAAACCATTCAAATTGTTTTAGAGTTCTATAAGGACTCGACAAAAGACACTAATAAAAACTAGGCTTTGAACTATGTATCTTATCCAGGATAAGATACACAATCCAAACCCTTAGACACCAGATGACATCTTTTATTTCCAACATCACTTGAAACTTCCAAACGCCCGCCAGATTTACATTTAATTTTTTGAAATACAAGTAGTTTGGAAACATCAACAAAAGTTGAGCGAGTTCATGTGTTTTGTATATGTGCACGAATAAACCTTTGAAATCATTGTAAGTATGTATGTTTTGTAAACTCAGTATGTAAGCAAACAAGTAAACATATCAATTAATGGTTTGCAAGGCCATTAATATGTGTGACGTGATGCAGGAAGGCTCAAACCTAGCAGATTTTGCACCAGGCTTCCGGCTGTAAGACATAGTCACCTCATGGGTCAAATCCTGGTCCACATGGGTGGGGCTCGCTACACCCAAATAGATCTATCACTCATGTCCCTCGGTCCTTGTGGGATCGTTTTCAGACCCAAACGAGTCGTGCAGAAGAGATCTCGTCCGATACAAAAGGTGGAAACAGATGTATCAGAGTTATTTCAGCTGAATTGCACAAGAAATCACTTTAAACTGTCTTTATATTGATATCAGATCGATTACAATGCAGTAGACACTTCGGCAGAGCTTCGCTACCGGAATCAGAATCGTTACAAATGAAATGGCACGACTGGTATTTATAGGCAACTTGATTTCGCACGAAATAGCACAAACGAAATGACTGATTCATTTCGTACGAAATGACCAAGTCATTTCGTGCGAAATGGCCTCCAGTCCATTTCGTGCGAAATGCCTAAAAACACACAATTCTTGTATTTCGTGCCCTGATCTGACTAACCAAACACAAGACTCGATACAAGACGAAGTCGACAGACATATGCACCAACAGACTCCCCCTTGGATGTTGACGAAGTCTTCAGTGTTGAGTCTTCGGTTGTCAAACCTTTAGTCTTTATCAGTCTTCACACTCTTTCCAAAGATTCTCCATTGTAAGCATCCTTAATCAGTCTCTTTCTCTTCTTTTCTTCTAATCTCCCCTTGGATGTTGATCTGGTTCTTGAGCTTTCTAATTCTCTTGATCAGATCTCTTGATTCTTCTTCCAAGAATCTTAAGGCTGGCCCTTATCCTGTTTAAGCATCCGCATCTTGCATAGACATAGTTCCAGGATCAGATACTGGCTCTAACCACTTCCTCTTGATTGTCTTCAGACTCCCCCTATCGATAAGCCGGGATCGCAGTCTGGAAATTACAATCTACAGGCTTTGAATCGAACACCTGGCTCAAACTCTCACAGGTTCTAAGATCGCAACCTGGCTCTTTGAAGTCACAGGATTCTCAGGAATTTGAATCTAGCTCTTTCCAAGCTTCATTCCTGCAGTCTCTACCTCATAATAAATTTCTCAAATTTTAAAATTGTATAAATTTTACAAATTTGGAAATCACATTCAGGAATCATCCAAAATGATTTATCATTTTTAATCTCTGATGAACCACTTATAGGAAAAACATTCTTTTAAACACACTCTCCCAAACCTGTTCATCATGTTTAGCACTAGGAATTTTGAAACTCAGCTTTTCATCTTCAATTGTCGAAAATCTTTTTGTATTTTTCAAAATTTTATGCTAAAACACACTGAAAATTTTCAAAATATTCACAAACAATATTTTTCTGAGTTTGTGTAAGATGATCATATAAGTTTATGAGACAAATCGCTAACACCGTTTAGCTTTAGACATTTTAAGTTCTAAACGATTCACTTAGATTGTCAGTATACTGGTCCACTTAAATTTTCACACAAAGTTCAATTGTTCCAAGATACGAAATTAGTGTTTTAAGCACTTAGACTTATTCGCGTGTCCCACCTCAGAATATACTCCCGTATCCAGACTTCTATATTCAGTCTTACATGTGAATGTACACTAATGATATCTGTAAACGGGTAATGCGAAACCATGAGAGCTCAGGTTAGAACTTCCGTTCAGACAAAGAGATGATGGCTCGACTTTAGGTGTGTCTCGTTTGGGGATCTTTTCTTCAACAACACATGATTAGCATTTTTCAATGTTTCTTCATTTTTTGTACTGAGGGCTGGCTTTAACATTAAAGTTTATGCAAAGTATTATACGAGGACTAGGCTATTGCTCCCGCAAAATTAGAAGTCCTGGTATAATACCCCAGATATCATCACGCACAAAGACCTAGTATATCAGAAATAGAAAATCTTTCAAACAAGATTTCGGGGGTTACCCATATATCCGAGAAATGTTCCCCACGATATAAGTAAGTTTAATTTTTAAGTTTATATCTCGAAAACAATCTACTGAATGTATAAAAAACCTACTGGCATATCCGCAGTGAGATCGTTTATCACATTTTAACTTTCCAATTCTTTTGCGTGTTGTGATAGTCCACTGATGTACTATCATTTCCTCTTTTTCACAACAAAACTCTTTTTCATTTTTCGATGTTTTTGTCGTTTTTTAGATTTTTTTATGTTTTTGGATTTTCTGAAATTTTATCATGTTTTTGGATTTTTCAAATTTTCTAAATTTTTACTCCCCCTAAAATCAAAATATGTTTCAATTTTGATTTTCTGAGAAAATTTGAAAACAAACTGTACAAATAACATGACAACCTGATGTGAATCACTTTAATTCGCCATTCACTTGGCATAAACAATCAGAACTCTCCCTTACAACAAACTATTTTCCCATTATGATTTCACTTTGAAATTTCAACTAAAACAAACTGTACAAATAACATGACAACCTGATGTGAATCACTTTGAAATTTCAACTTTGCCAACTTTTGATTTTAAATTCTCAACCCGCAATGGTGGAAAATTTGAATCATCCAATGGCGGCACTGATTTCTCTTCTTTCATAACAACTTGTGGCTCCTCTGATTTTGTGGAATTAGATTCATTGCCAAAACTATCAACTGATTTCTTAACAATCCACTTGTGATTGTCAAGATTAACTTTCCTATTGTAAACCCTTTTTGAACATTCTCCAACCTCAAATGTTGAGTTTTCAAAAACTTTAAATCTTTTGGTTGGTGGTTTACTTTTCTCAACAACTTTTTCTTTCAGTTTAAGAGACACTCCCTGTTGTGTATTGGTAGCCTTTAAACAGTTTCTGGCAATATGCCCAACTTCATGACAGTTAAAACAAGTTCTCGTCTCCTTTTTCTTTTGATCAAACACATTCTTCAACTCTTCTTGCTTCTTTGCAAGGAATTCTTTGTTTGTCTGCTTTCTGAACATTGCTCCTTTTCCTTTTCAGATGATTTCCCTGAAACAAAAACAGTTTTTGGTTTATAAGTTTTCTCATTTTTATGATATTTTGGTGGAATAAAACCCAATCCTTTCTTTTTGAAATTACCGTTATGGTTTGGTTTCTTTCGATAACCTGAACCAGAACTGTAACCCTTTTTCTTGTTTAACCTTTGTTGATCTCTTGAGGTGTACTGTTTAGGTTTTCCATAAAGATTCATATCGTTTATTTCTGAAATATTAATTTCTGTTAGTTTGAAAACCTTTTTAATCATTTCTGTTTTAACACCTCTTATTGGAAATTCTTCGTCAGAATATAATTTGTCAGCATCATTCAAAGTATAAGCTACTTTAAATGTTTCGCATTCAAATTAGATTTTGATAACAGAAATTCTTTATTGTAAACTCTTTTGCCCTGTTTGACTTTTTGACTTGATGTGTTGGACTCAGACTTTGACTCTGATTTTGACTCCGACTTTGACTCCTCTGTTTCATCTTTATCCAACACCTGATCGACCACTTTCTTTATTAACTCGAACTCATGATCAGTGTCGGATGATGTGAAAGTGACATCAATGTTTTCTGGCAAATTATCAGATGACGCAGATTCCCATTGTAAGTTGGTTGCCTTCTCTTTCTGAATTTGGATTTCGTGGAGAATATCCATTTTCAAGCGGGGGTGGACACTTGTTATAACCAACACTGGGTTTCTTACCAGAATTCTTCACTTCAGTTTCTTCTTTTGTTTCAGACTTCTTATCATCAGATGTATTCTCTTCAAACGCCTCCATGCCTTCAACTGTAGGGTAAATCCTGTCAATAACATAAGAAGCACATGAGTAACTTTTCAACAATCTTTCAACCCTTTCAGTCTCTATTCTCTGGGTTTCTAACTTTTGTTCAAGTTCTGCATATTTATCAACATAATGATTGATGCCTGACTGCTTCGTCATGAACGCTCCTTGAAGTGTCTTCAAAGCAGTTGCTTGTTCACTACTTGATTCATTATGTTGATTCATAGCTTTGTTCAAAACATCATATGATTCTTTCAACCTGTTCATGTTGTATCAGTTCACTGTTTTGCTTCTTCATAGTCTCACAGTTTTCACAGTTTTTAGATACTTTTTCTGCAACAGTTTCCTTTTTAATCTCAAACACTGGAATTTCTTTGTCCTGCTTCTTTATCACACGAACCTCTTCTACAACTTCTTCATCTTTCTTAGCTAAACGCTTTCTTATTTTTTCTGCCCAGTAATCATCAGTAGTATATTTTTCACCATTTTCTTTAACAATTTGAGCAACAAAAGCTTTAGCTTTTAAGATTTCTTTATCTAGACAATAATTGTCCCAACTAAAATTTTCCCAACTAAAACCTTCTGGTAATCTTTCATCATCTTGATCTACCAGACATGCTTTACTGTCTGCTGAAATATACTTATCCCAATTGAATCCTTTTGATGAACTTCCATCATCTTGATTAACGAGACAAGCTTTCTTTGAATCTTCTATGGCCTTTTTAGCATGTGCAGTTTGTGGTTCTTGTTGTTGATACGGCTGTTGAGCAACTTGATGATAAATCGCTTTTCGATAATAGTCATTGTTTCCAAAGGGATTTTGAGGTCCCCTTGCCTCACGATTTGTGCATTCTCTCTTGAAATGCCCTTTTTCCCTGCAACGAAAACAAGTAACTTTAGATTTATCAAATCCTAAAGTAGAAACATTTGCATCACGGAAATCATCTCTTCCCGTAATTTGTTTAAACTTTTCAGCTCTTCTCAACACGCTTGCTAAACACCACTTTATATCCATCAATTCCATCTCCTCAGCATCAACTTGATCGTAATCCTCTTTTGTCAACATCGGATTTCCGATCCTTCCACCAACCAAACTTCCATATGACTCTAACACAATCACCAATAGAGACATATGACTTTTTGCAACTTCTTCCGAGTAGTTTTGATCATTTTCAAGATTTAAAGCAATGTTACATTGAAGAACTTTCCCACTCTTTGTTGTTGAGAAATTTGGATCAAACGATGGATATGACGAAGATCCCATTTTGCTACTTGATCCTTGAGATGAACTTTCAGAAGAACTTTTCGCATTGAAAGCAGTTTCAACCTTTGGTGAAAAGTTGTTCTTATCACTAACACCACCTTTGTAATACAAACCAATGTCTTGTTCTCCATCATAATTCTTCATCCTTGCTATCTTTCGTTGTTCCATCTCTTGAGCTTCAAGCTGTTTAATAAAATCACTCAGCGTTAGATCGTTAAAATCCGGTTTATTTGTCAACATCATGAGATATGTGCCCCAAACATCATGTAGTAACGCATCAGCCAATTTTTCAATCAATTCGTCTTTATCTTTTTGGATGTTTAATCTTTTCATATTCTTCAATAAATTGCAATATCTTTCAATAATCTGCATGGTGTTTTTAGTTCTTAATCCTCAGAATAAATCAAATTCTTTCTTCATAAGCGACTTTTTGTTTTTGATCATCTCATCACTTCCAAGAAACTTCGATTCTAATTCTTCGCATATCGAATGTGCACTTCCGTTGTGTTGAAGTAAAATCGAGATGTCTTCTTTAATAGCATGCTGCAAAAGACTAACCATCATTTTTTCATCTTTGTATTTCTTTTTCTCTTCAGCACCCAGATTTCTAATTTCAATTTTCACTCCATTGTCCCCAACCGGTCTACTATATTGGAATTCAGTATGTTCCCATGCATCTAAATGATATGCCTGAACCCGGTTTGTAAAACGTTCAGCCCATCCACTGTACTCCTCGATACTCATGAGCTTAGGCGGTTTTTATGTTGTCCCCGTTTCATTTTCAAGCAACGACTCTGAGTAACAGTCATTGGACTAGCAAATGCATTATAGAACTCGTTTTCCGTGATTCGGTTTTCAAAATTTCACAAACACAGTTTTCAAATGAAATGAACTTTCACACGGAATGGAGCTTCACACGAAATTAACTTTGAAGTGAAGTGAATCTTCGTGCGAAATGAAAATCTGTTTCGTGCGAAATGAAATGCTATTTCGTACGGAATGACAGTCTGATGTCCAAACTCAAGCGAAATGACCTTTGAAACGAAATGAGATCTGTTTTCGTACGAAATAACAAAGAGCTTCGCTCGAAATGACTGCTAAGTTCACACGAAATGATATCAATTTCATGCGAAACGAAACTTTCAGATAGTTTTTCACCAAATTGATCAGTTTATACTTCGAATTTAGATCTGATTCTTTCTAGGGTTTGTTAAAACAATGTTTCGCACAATATATTTGAAAATCAAGTCATTTTATCCGTGAAAACTTGTTAGATTTTGAAAAGAAGGTGTAGAAGTTGGAAATTGCAGCTGAAATGGTAAGAACTCTTCCTCCTGAGCTCTGATACCACTTGTAGGATCGTTTTCAGACCCAAACGAGTCGTTCAGAAGAGATCTCGTCCGATACAAAAGGCGGAAACAAATGTATCAGAGTAATTTCAGCTGAATTGCACAAGAAATCACTTTAAACTGTCTTTATATTGATATCAGATCGATTACAATGCAGTAAACACTTCGGCAGAGCTTCGCTACCGGAATCAGAATCGTTACAAATGAAATGGCACGACTGGTATTTATAGGCAACTTGATTTCGCACGAAATAGCACAAACGAAATGACTGATTCATTTCATACGAAATGCCTAAAAACACACAATTCTCGTATTTTGTGCCCTGATCTAACTAACCAAATACAAGATTAGATACAAGATGAAGTCGACAGACATATGCACCAACAGTCCTACTATGAGGATTAATGGTCTTAGGCGTTGTACCCACCACTCACATGATCTAGCAGTACATTCCTTAGCTAACCATACCACATGTAAACGTTTGTAAACAATTTGTAACATGTACTTCACCCTCGAAGTTATAAAACAAAAAACAGTTAAAGAAAAGGGGGAGATGAACTCACAATATTGTGTTCTTCGAATCCAAGTGTAACCCAAAGCTGCTACTCGTGTGCACGACTACCTACAACGTACTACGGTTTATTAGACGAACGGATCGTGCCTTGACTTAATATTAATTAGTGTCTTTGAGTTACGTTTCATTGTGTCTTTAATATTATTCCAAGTTATATAATTATTTGTTTATATAATAAATATTTTAACTTAAATTATATTTATTAAGTTTTGTAATATTAGTTAAAATAATATAGAGTTAATTACATAGTTAGTCCTTGTGGTTTAAACAAAATAACAATCTAAGGTACTAATAGTTTAAAATCACATCCTAGGGTACTAACTTTCCATTTTTTAACATGTGAGGGTATTAACGTTAATTCCCTGTTAACTATTAGTACCTTAGTTTGTTAGTTTGTGTAAACCACGGGGACTAACTATGTAATTAACTATGTAATTAATACCCTCACATGTTAAAAAATGGAAAGTTATTACCCCGGGATGTGATTTTAAACTATTAATACCTTAGATTGTTATTTTGTGTAAACCACAAGGACTAACTATGTAATTAACTCAATAATATATTTTAACTTTTCACATTTATGTATTTGTACATGTATAATTTCCCAAGGATGGGTGTATTCATACCCGTGTTCTAAAACTTGTATATTTTTGCCAAGTATCGGTGGCGTATTCCGGTGTGTATTTATACGTACGTGAATACGCATTTTTTATTGTGTTAATTAAGTATCCTTATACTTAACTTTTGTATTAAATTTTCCGGAATAATATTTCTAATACAAATTCTTCAATATATATTCCCAGAATATATTTTAAGAAATATTACATAGAAAAATTACTTATAATTTTTTCCTTGGCAAAAATATTTTTAAATTTCATATAAGTCTCAAAAATGATATATTTTCAAGTTTAACTTGGAAAATATATATTAACTTATTTTCCACCCAAAAATAATGTATTTCATGTTTATTCAAGAAAATATATATTTTCTCCCAAAAATAATATATCTTCTAACAATTCGAAGAGAATATATATTTTACTTACCAAAAATAATATATTTTCTCCTTGTCAAAAATATGATATATTTTGTAATAATTATAAAAATCATATTTTTGTTCTCTTTGTGTCTAAAATACTAATTACCAAAATATACTTATGAATTAAATTTCCGGAATATTTTTGTAAGTTATATTCCTTGTTCGGTTTCTCGAATTTTGGGTATAAATTGTGTATTTATTTCTTCGAATTTTGGTAATATTTTGGATTGTAATTTCTTGTATTTGATGAGTTATATTATTTCAAGTCCTAAAATAATATAACTAATACACATAATATACAAATAATCACACACATGGTGACATCTAAATATATATTTTCCTAAATACATATTTAGTCACTTTTATTTACAAAAACCAACCTCCAATATTTATAATTTTTGTAACAAAAATCATGGCAAACTTTATATAAAAATTCATGGTTTAAAATATACCTGTAAATATTTGTTTAAAAATATTTTTCTAAGTGTTTAATTTTTAGAAAAATTTTTCCATAGTTTCCTCTTAAAAATAGAGGTTTCCATGCTTTCAAAGCATATCATATCATTTTATTTTATAAATCACCACAATCAATAGTAAACCAATCAACACTTACCAATTTACCAAAATCAAGTATAAATTACTAGTTCATTAACTTGAAAATTTACAAAAATTTGTAGTAACTTACTAGTATGTTTAGTAGGCTTAGTTACCCTTTAAAGTGTGATTGTTTATTTAAAAACATCATTTTTAAAGAAGTTAGATGTTTACAACTTGTAACTCATTTTTCTAAAAATGTTTCTTCTTGAGTTCTTCTTGTTAGATATATATTTCTACACTTGATTAACCACTTAAAATGTGGTTAATTCCTTGAAGAACCAAGCTTAGGTAAATCTTGTATTTTAGCTTGATTTCTTGAAAAATCATTCTTGAAATCATAGATTTACTAGACTTTATATCCACTTTGATCATCATTTTGCAAGAAAAACAATTTACACTTCAAGTTCATGATTTACATATGGATGATTACTTTGATCTTAACATAATCATCCTCTCATCTTGCTAGATTATGTCTTTAATCACCATCTCGCAAGATCACATGATATTTAAGATCATAAACATGAGCAATCAACAATCAACAAGTGTCACACCCCGACCACGTAGAACATACAAAACGTGGCGGAAACGTCGGGGAGTGTTGTAACAGAATCAATTGTTTCAAATCCATGGCGAATGAAGTTTCGTTTTATAAATCAAACATGAAGGTTTACATTGTCTAAACAAGAATCAAAGTGTACATAACATAAATTAACTAGTTCTTGTCTTGTTTTAAGTCACTAAGGCACAGGTCCGCCTAAGTATGTCTTGATAAGTCCTATGCATCATCTCCTGAAAACACATGTGAAAATAGGTACGTCAGCATAAAAATGCCTGTGAGATACATTGGTTTTGTGAAAACGGAATTCATGACTTGAGTTTGAGAAAATGTTTAGTCATGAACCTCGTATTTTGCTTTGTCTTGTAAATCATTTGAAAAACGGTAAGATCAAATGATATGTATAAATAAGAGAACAATGCATGGTTAACTGAATAACCATGTAAAAAGAGTTTTTATAAGATTTGTTGTTTGTAAATCAATGTCTTGTGAAAAGCGTGTTATTTGTATAAAATGTTCTATGTTTCAAATTGAAATGATTCAAATAACGCTACGATATGTAATACCATACAAACACTTATATATAGGAAGTACCAGCGGCGTATCCACCATGCTTGTATCATATTACACATGCCTCGTTACTTAAATCACTTACTCAAACCAAACCATCAAGATGAAATGTTTAACGACGGTAGAAATGTTTATGTATAGTCAAATGGTTACAACGGTTCAAAATGTAGTATAATGTGTTCATATGCTGGATGAGCATATGCAACAGAAATGCAATGTGAAACAATGTACTACGTATGCACACAATGGGCGTACGTAGCATGAAATGTATTGTAGAGTACAACGGTTCAAAATGTGGTGTAATGTGTTCATATGCTGGATGAGCATATGCAACAGTAATGCAATGTGAAACAATGTACTACGTATGCACACAATGGGCGTACGTAGCATGAAATGTATTGTAGAGTACAACGGTTCAAAATGTAGTGTAATGTGTTCATATGCTGGATGAGCATATGCAACAGTAATGCAATGTGAAACAATGTACTACGTATGCACACAATGGGCGTACGTAGCATGAAATGTATTGTAGAGTACAACGGTTCAAAATGTGGTGTAATGTGTTCATATGCTGGATGAGCATATGCAACAGTAATGCAATGTGAAACAATGTACTACGTATGCACACAATGGGCGTACGTAGCATGAAATGTATTGTAGAGTACAACGGTTCAAAATGTAGTGTAATGTGTTCATATGCTGGATGAGCATATGCAACAGTAATGCAATGTGAAACAATGTACTACGTATGCACACAATGGGCGTACGTAGCATAAACACAATGAAATCATGTACTATATATGTACTATCGAACATAGTAGTATATGATGTGAAAACCGGAAAGCATAAAAGTAGCAAGTAGGCACATGTGTTTCACCCCAAAACAGTTTGGAAAACAGTAAAAGAGGGGTTCAATGTACTCACCTGAGATTGCTTTGAGTTCCTTGTATAATAACCAGATAATGCTAAAGATCACGGAATATCAACGGCACCTAATAGGTAGCTTATGTTAATATACCGGACCAAATCGGAAGGATCGGACAGTACGCGGGTTTGAAAACCAAACGAGTATGGAGACTCGTGTAGTATGGTTTAACAAAGCCTACATACTAAAATGAAACTTAACCTAAGTGCTTACGGTCCATCTCGACCCGTTTAGGTAGCTTACGCTACCCTAACGCGTCGTTCGCGTAGAACGCGTCTGGAACGCCTAACATCGTGACCACAAGGTATAACCTCGGAAGGTTATAGCTATGGTCACCTAATGTGTTTGGTCAGGTCCTAATGACCGACCAAATGGGTCGGGTTCGAAAGTATAAGCGATGGTTTAGATCGCTTACCTTACGACCCTATATAAGCACTAAACTAAGAGTGACGAGCTAAGCATGTTAGAACATGCTTAACTAAGTTTGAAAACAGGTTTGACATCAAAACAAACGGCTTTGATGCCCACGAGTAGTTTGGTTACAAAACATGCAAGAATGCACATTTTGGCCGAAACTACGACTCGTCACCGAGCCTAGATAACGTGGTGATCAGTAGGTATGGTCACTATGGACCATAACCATCGTGATCACGCTCACGTTATGAAGTTCCATGAACTTCGCATCGACCATAAGCTGGTCAATGCAGAAAGTCAACAAAACGTTGACTTTCGGACTCGAAAAGCGAATAAAAGAGCGAAAGAAGACTTACGGAGGGTCCCCGAGTGCAAATCAAGACCAAATAGCTCAGGTATGAAACAATGGTTTCAACTTAGAGCTTCAAGATCTGATTTTGTGATTTTTACACTAAAGGGGGGGGGGTATTTATAGGAAATGTGGAACCGTTAGGATCGTTTTATCGAATATCGTGCCTTGATCTCGTGCGTACATGTGTCCAAGTGGATAAGTTCAGTGAACTTGACCCTTGGCTCTTCATTGGGTGAAAAGGCATCGCCTCTTGATCGAACGAAAGGCCAGATTCTGCATTAAATGCAAAATCTTCTGTCAGACATGTTCACGCGGCCCGCCTCATGTTTTGGGCAATCCTTACGCGGGCCGCCTGGCCCCTCTGATCTGCACCACTTGCAGAATTTACACTTTTGGTCCCTGTTGCGTGTTTAAGCTATTTCCAGCCCTTCTAAGACCTGTAAAGCCATCTTTAAGGCCCTAAAATGATGCCTAAACATTGTGGACATGAAACATGCCCAAAAATATGTCGGATGTCGGTTCGTTTGGCCGTACGATCGCGATGTTCGCTTAATTACGACGAAATGCGCATAAGCGTGAAAGACGATCCAAATGACGCGACGAATGGATTTTTCTCATGCCAAACACTAAGGCATAATATAAGGATGCTTACATAAATTTTTGGATGTCCGGATGTATTCAGAACATAAGTTATGCGCGAAAGTGCAAACTTATGCACTTTTTGACACTTTTAGTCCCTGAATGATCCAAAAGTTTGTTTTTGCTATACCAAAGCCTTCAAAACTTATTTCTAAGTTATGTAAAGGTTATTTAAGGTATGTTGAGTATATGTTGATGTTCCGGAGTCTTTGTCGCATTAAACTGAGTACGTTTACGCACCAGTTTGCGTATAATGCTCTAGAAAGCAATGTAGAGTTTGAAATTGAACAATAATTGATATGTGCAAAACATACACATATTTATACAAGATCCCAAGTATGAAATACAATATTTCATCGGCTTGGTATTTGTTTGATGGTCGCGGTGACACAGGTGTCACAGTCTCCCCTACTTTAGGAAATTTCGTCCCGAAATTTATTCGTAGGAGTCTATTTGTGAATTTGCCAAATAACCACCAATGATATGTAAGGCAATATCTTGTCATTTCCTTAACGGTCATTCTTCCAAAACGAAAATGAACAGACGGGTCATTTTCAATGGTTGCTTCATCAGAATTGGAAATGAAGGATTACACAACGGATATTCATTTCCTCAACGGAAAATCTTCAGAAACGAAAATGAACAAACGGGGTCATCTTCAACGGTTGCTTCCTCAGAGTTGGAAATGAAGTATTACACAACGGATATTCATTTCCTCAACGGATAATCTTCAGAAACGAAAATGAACAAACGGGGTCATCTTCAACGGTTGCTTCCTCAGAGTTGGAAATGAAGTATTACACAACGGATATTCATTTCCTCAACGGATAATCTTCAGAAACGAAAATGAACTAACGGAGTCATCTTCAACGGTTGCTTCCTCAGAGTTGGAAATGAAGTATTACACAACGGATATTCATTTCCTCAACGGATAATCTTCAGAAACGAAAATGAACTAACGGAGTCATCTTCAACGGTTGCTTCCTCAGAGTTGGAAATGAAGTATTACACAACGGATATTCATTTCCTCAACGGATAATCTTCAGAAACGAAAATGAACAAACGGGGTCATCTTCAACGGGTATTCTTCAGATTTGGAAATGAAGGATAAACGGATATTCATTTACTCAACGGATAAATCTTCAGAACGAAAATGAACAAACGGGGTCATCTTCAACGGGTATTCTTCAGATTTGGAAATGAAGGATAAACGGATATTCATTTCCTCAACGGATAAATCTTCAGAACGAAAATGAACAAACGGGGTCATCTTCAACGGGTATTCTTCAGATTTGGAAATGAAGGATAAACGGATATTCATTTCCTCAACGGATATTCTTCAGAAGCGAAAAATGAATAGCTAGTTCATTTTTCCTCAACGGATGCTTCATCAGAATTGAAAATGAATAGGGTTAACTCTAGACACATGACAGAACTTGCTGTGATTTCTGTGCACTAAATTCCATAATTATGTATGCATCCATAATTACGTAATCCCTTGCACAGTCCGCATAGTTTGTTTTGTAATGTTTTGCGGAAGGATATCAAACTTGTGACGAGGGTGACTAGACTTCCATCGGTTCCTTTTAATTAGATCGACAGGGGATCCTCTTGGTTAGGCCACCAAGGAGTCCTTTCAGCTATATCATCACATGATATCCCTAACCAGATTTTTGGATGAATCTGTTTAGCTAGACCACTCAAGGGGTCTAATTATGAAGTAGTACTTTATAATCCGAGGGACTTAACTATAACATAGAAGTCCATTGAGGATTTTAAGTAATACCTTTGGGCATCCTACTATGAATCTCTTGTGCACGGATATGTAAGATTCTACGAAGATTTGGATAACATAATTTGGATCACACAACAATACATAAGGAAACACATAAGCACATGGTCACATAATTGTTTAATTTGATCATAATTTGTTATTAACTTGTTATCGATTGAATACGGATATGGAAATCTGTCGACGGATCTCAAGGTTCACTGGAATCTATCTGAGAAGATAGAAAGATCTCCCAAAATTCGATTTTTGATTACAAGGAATCACCACATTCGAATGAAGGTATACAACAATTAAAGACTTACGGGAAATTCCTAGGTACCCTATTAAGGATTTATAGTGGTACCTTGGGTATTCGTCTTGTGTTGTAACCTGCGCCTTGTACTTCGTTTCCTTAGAATAAACGGGTACTTAGGAATTCCGTGGAAGACGCAAGCGATTATAGAATGGGAGAATTTTGGGGGTAGTTTGTTCTTCAAGGAATACGGTTCCTTGATTGTCGGTATTGCAAGGGATATGTCGTTTATACATGCAACCATAGAAATATATTGCAATGTAAATGAAAGATTTATTTATAAACAACGATATCAACTGTTCCTTGGATCTTGACAACAAAAGAAACTTAATACATAAGACATGATTATTTCTAAACGATGTTGTCTTCTAGTCAGTCGGGTGATCATCCTTGTGCTGGATTTGCATTAGCAAGCTTTGGGCAATTTCTTCGGAAATGACCTATCTCGCCACAGTTGAAACAAGAACCTGGTAGGAAACGACCTTGAGCGGGATTGTTGCCAGCTTGGTTTGGTGCAGCTGCAGCTGGGCAGATTCTTTTTGTATGGCCTATGAGTCCCCAAGTTTGGCATTTGCGGCACTGTACATTAGCGTGATGATGGAGGCTACATTGGTTGCACAAGGGTGCAGTTCCATTGTATGGTTTTCTAGCAGGGGGTTGAGCTGGTTGGTTGGGGACGGCTTGACCATTGTGAGCGACCACGGCGAAGTTCTGAGAAGCCTTTCGCTTCCTTGACTTCTTAGGAGATTCAGTCTGTTCATCCATGGTCTTTGATTCCTCGATTGAGTTCGATTCCCCGGCCGATTTCTTGTCACCTTTTCGAAAAAGTTTATGCTTTCTGATCTGCGATTCAGTCAAGGTTGCAGATAGCTCAATGGCCTGACGGAGTGTGGTAGGGTTGCTACCAGTGACAATGTCTTGTACCGAGTCAGGTAGGCCGTCGATGTACCTTTCGATAGTCTTGTCGAGTGGGGCGACCATAGTCGGGCAAAGTAGACTCAACTCCTCAAACCTATCAGTATATGCCCTGTGTTCGCCACTATCTTGTTTCAAATCATCAAACTCCTTCTCCAACGCTCGTTGTTCATGACGAGGACAAAACTCTCTCATCATAAGTGCTCTCAGTTCAGCCCATGTTTGTGCTAGAGCAACATCTGCACCATGGTCTCTCATTACCCCGTTCCACCATGTAAGAGCCCTCTTCTGAAACACACTCGAAGAAAACTCGACCTTGCGATTTTCCGGACACTGCACGTGGCGAAAGGTATTCTCGATGCTCTCGAACCATTGGAGAAGCCCAGTTGCTCCCTCAGAACCACTAAACTTGAGTGGTTTAGCCGAGTTAAAGTTCTTGAAATTGCATGTACCATTGTTGTTGTTGTTGGCTTGGTTCCATTGAGCAAAGAGATTTGGGAATTGAGCAGCCATCTGCTGCGCAATAATTTCTGCCAGCTCGGCAGTTGCTATCTGGTGTTCGCGTCGAGGAGGCATTCTAAAAGAGGAAAACATGAAAGGAAACAAATAAAATGGTATTGGGTAAGAATAGGATGTTACAATCACTGACCATAATCACGGTTGATGGTCACTTGTTTGAATCATGAAGCAAACAAACAACACCAGGGCTGAATCAAAGCAAATAGATCCTCATAGTGTATCGCGAAGACATGCTCGCCTATAAGTGGACACTCACCCCAAGAGTTCCCAGGTAAGAGTGACTGGTCCGATTATGCGGATTTGTACGAACACTCTAACCTTAGACAGAAAACCCAGGGTACAGGCATTCACGCTTCCAGTTCGCACGTGTTCACACTATTTAGGACCCAAAACTTTGACGGGAGTTTTGAAAATTCAAAGGGGTTCAAAACCTTATAACAAAGGGTTCAAAACCTTACAATAGAGGGTTCAAAACCTAGTAATCAATCATCCTAGAACAGATGATTAGCTTTCAAGGCGGTTTTGAAATTTATGTTCTTGTTGTGGTCGTCGCCTAAGGGTAGGTGACGGTATTGTTTTGTGACTAAACGCAAGTAAACTCGCGTTAGGTTCCTAGGAAGGTTATAGACTAGGTCAAAGCATTACTAATAACCTAATTCCCTATAACCATTGGCTCTGATACCATCTTTTCTGTCACACCCCGACCACGTAGAACATACAAAACGTGGCGGAAACGTCGGGGAGTGTTGTAACAGAATCAATTGTTTCAAATCCATGGCGAATGAAGTTTCGTTTTATAAATCAAACATGAAGGTTTACATTGTCTAAACAAGAATCAAAGTGTACATAACATAAATTAACTAGTTCTTGTCTTGTTTTAAGTCACTAAGGCACAGGTCCGCCTAAGTATGTCTTGATAAGTCCTATGCATCATCTCCTGAAAACACATGTGAAAATAGGTACGTCAGCATAAAAATGCCTGTGAGATACATTGGTTTTGTGAAAACGGAATTCATGACTTGAGTTTGAGAAAATGTTTAGTCATGAACCTCGTATTTTGCTTTGTCTTGTAAATCATTTGAAAAACGGCAAGATCAAATGATATGTATAAATAAGAGAACAATGCATGGTTAACTGAATAACCATGTAAAAAGAGTTTTTATAAGATTTGTTGTTTTTAAATCAATGTCTTGTGAAAAGCGTGTTATTTGTATAAAATGTTCTATGTTTCAAATTGAAATGATTCAAAAAACGCTACGATATGTAATACCATACAAACACTTATATATAGGAAGTACCAGCGGCGTATCCACCATGCTTGTATCATATTACACATGCCTCGTTACTTAAATCACTTACTCAAACCAAACCATCAAGATGAAATGTTTAACGACGGTAGAAATGTTTATGTATAGTCAAATGGTTACAACGGTTCAAAATGTAGTATAATGTGTTCATATGCTGGATGAGCATATGCAACAGAAATGCAATGTGAAACAATGTACTACGTATGCACACAATGGGCGTACGTAGCATGAAATGTATTGTAGAGTACAACGGTTCAAAATGTGGTGTAATGTGTTCATATGCTGGATGAGCATATGCAACAGTAATGCAATGTGAAACAATGTACTACGTATGCACACAATGGGCGTACGTAGCATGAAATATATTGTAGAGTACAACGGTTCAAAATGTAGTGTAATGTGTTCATATGCTGGATGAGCATATGCAACAGTAATGCAATGTGAAACAATGTACTACGTATGCACACAATGGGCGTACGTAGCATGAAATGTATTGTAGAGTACAACGGTTCAAAATGTGGTGTAATGTGTTCATATGCTGGATGAGCATATGCAACAGTAATGCAATGTGAAACAATGTACTACGTATGCACACAATGGGCGTACGTAGCATGAAATGTATTGTAGAGTACAACGGTTCAAAATGTAGTGTAATGTGTTCATATGCTGGATGAGCATATGCAACAGTAATGCAATGTGAAACAATGTACTACGTATGCACACAATGGGCGTACGTAGCATAAACACAATGAAATCATGTACTATATATGTACTATCGAACATAGTAGTATATAATGTGAAAACCGGAAAGCATAAAAGTAGCAAGTAGGCACATGTGTTTCACCCCAAAACAGTTTGGAAAACAGTAAAAGAGGGGTTCAATGTACTCACCTGAGATTGCTTTGAGTTCCTTGTATAATAACCAGATAATGCTAAAGATCACGGAATATCAACGGCACCTAATAGGTAGCTTATGTTAATATACCGGACCAAATCGGAAGGATCGGACAGTACGCGGGTTTGAAAACCAAACGAGTATGGAGACTCGTGTAGTATGGTTTAACAAAGCCTACATACTAAAATGAAACTTAACCTAAGTGCTTACGGTCCATCTCGACCCGTTTAGGTAGCTTACGCTACCCTAACGCGTCGTTCGCGTAGAACGCGTCTGGAACGCCTAACATCGTGACCACAAGGTATAACCTCGGAAGGTTATAGCTATGGTCACCTAATGTGTTTGGTCAGGTCCTAATGACCGACCAAATGGGTCGGGTTCGAAAGTATAAGCGATGGTTTAGATCGCTTACCTTACGACCCTATATAAGCACTAAACTAAGAGTGACGAGCTAAGCATGTTAGAACATGCTTAACTAAGTTTGAAAACAGGTTTGACATCAAAACAAACGGCTTTGATGCCCACGAGTAGTTTGGTTACAAAACATGCAAGAATGCACATTTTGGCCGAAACTACGACTCGTCACCGAGCCTAGATAATGTGGTGATCAGTAGGTATGGTCACTATGGACCATAACCATCGTGATCACGCTCACGTTATGAAGTTCCATGAACTTCGCATCGACCATAAGCTGGTCAATGCAGAAAGTCAACAAAACGTTGACTTTCGGACTCGAAAAGCGAATAAAAGAGCGAAAGAAGACTTACGGAGGGTCCCCGAGTGCAAATCAAGACCAAATAGCTCAGGTATGAAACAATGGTTTCAACTTAGAGCTTCAAGATCTGATTTTGTGATTTTTACACTAAAGGGGGGGGTATTTATAGGAAATGTGGAACCGTTAGGATCGTTTTATCGAATATCGTGCCTTGATCTCGTGCGTACATGTGTCCAAGTGGATAAGTTCAGTGAACTTGACCCTTGGCTCTTCATTGGGTGAAAAGGCATCGCCTCTTGATCGAACGAAAGGCCAGATTCTGCATTAAATGCAAAATCTTCTGTCAGACATGTTCACGCGGCCCGCCTCATGTTTTGGGCAATCCTTACGCGGGCCGCCTGGCCCCTCTGATCTGCACCACTTGCAGAATTTACACTTTTGGTCCCTGTTGCGTGTTTAAGCTATTTCCAGCCCTTCTAAGACCTGTAAAGCCATCTTTAAGGCCCTAAAATGATGCCTAAACATTGTGGACATGAAACATGCCCAAAAATATGTCGGATGTCGGTTCGTTTGGCCGTACGATCGCGATGTTCGCTTAATTACGACGAAATGCGCATAAGCGTGAAAGACGATCCAAATGACGCGACGAATGGATTTTTCTCATGCCAAACACTAAGGCATAATATAAGGATGCTTACATAAATTTTTGGATGTCCGGATGTATTCAGAACATAAGTTATGCGCGAAAGTGCAAACTTATGCACTTTTTGACACTTTTAGTCCCTGAATGATCCAAAAGTTTGTTTTTGCTATACCAAAGACTTCAAAACTTATTTCTAAGTTATGTAAAGGTTATTTAAGGTATGTTGAGTATATGTTGATGTTCCGGAGTCTTTGTCGCATTAAACTGAGTACGTTTACGCACCAGTTTGCGTATAATGCTCTAGAAAGCAATGTAGAGTTTGAAATTGAACAATAATTGATATGTGCAAAACATACACATATTTATACAAGATCCCAAGTATGAAATACAATATTTCATCGGCTTGGTATTTGTTTGATGGTCGCGGTGACACAGGTGTCACAACAAGCATAACAACACTTAAACAACATGATTTCTTATGATTTTAGTCTTATGTTTAAGTTTCATGTTCAAGATTCATGGTGTTCTTCAAGATTAACAACTTATACCATCTTTTAACCAAGTTAAGAAGATGTAAAATAGAGTGTAGATGATCTTACTACTAGCTCAAGGCTAGGGATGATCACAAGATGAAGAAGAGGTGGATAAAAGCTTGTATGAGAGGTCCTTTAACTTCCAAGAGTTCCTAGCTTCCTTATACACCTTCTTACACCTTTGAGTAGTAATGGAATGGATGAAACTTGATTGAAGATGATGGATGTGTGGGTGGGTGTCTTCGGCCGAGAATGGGGGAGAGGAGGAAGACGAAGTTCAAGTGTTGGTGTGTGTTAGAGAATGAATGTTATGATCTTGAAGTCACTTATAAAATCCACCAACATTATGAAATCTAATGGGTATTATGCTAGCCAAAGTAGGGGACACAATCTTATAAAATAAACAAATAAAATCTACATGTGGTGGCCACATGTAACCGTAGGTTGGGGGGGTGCTTACTTGAGTTGTAAGGATTAGTTAGTTATGTTAGTTAAAATCTAAAGGTTAAAGTCAGGTACTTAGTTATTAGAATGTTATATAGTGTGTTATGATGTTCGGGGACCATAACTAGCTCAGAAATGTTAAAACAATGCTTCTAGTGTAAATTTGATGTTTCGGGTAGTGTCCGGTTGTTCGGTTGGTTACCGGTTCGTTAAGGTGCTAAACTATGCAGTTTAATGAGTTTTATGCTACCTTTTGTGACAGTTTTGATTCCCAACACTTAGGAAAGTATTCTGGACCATTTAGCCATATTTCTGCATGATATTAAAGTGTTTAAATGCTGATTTTTGTTGAATTCAGCAATTTGTGTGAATTTTAGGCACTTTCCGTCACTTAAACTATCACTAGGAAGGCAGTTTTATGATCCTTACTTTCCTACACACTATACTAGTGTAACTCTTGGTTTCTGGCACATTTTGTGTCTCAATACCATATTTGTCTATGTACTGAACTCCATCAGCATTTTTCTGTTTTTTCTGATAACTATGCTAACTGTGTTTCGTGCATCATTTGATTCAATAAAGTTTGCATGCAATAATGATATGCCATTTGCAATATATGTTGCACATGTATGTATGATAGCAATAATCAGAAAGCAATTTAAGTCATTACATGTAAATCAGCACAGTCATTAAGTCATAATTACTGTTTAATAATTGTACGTATACCTGGAATTTTGACAGTTGTCACATTCTCCCCCTGTTATGAAAATTTCGTCCCGAAATTTAAGCTTTAGTATTAGCTGCTGGGGAGTTAGGCAACAAATTCAGGTATTTTGCTTTCATACGGTCTTCACGCTCCCAGGTAAACTCTGGGCCATGACGTGCGTTCCATCGAACCTTGACAAGCTTAACACTACTCCTCCGAGTCTTGTTAACCTTCTAATCTGTAACCTCAACGGGTTCTTCGGTAAAGTGGAGCGTGTCGTCAATGTGAACTTCATCCGCAGGTATGACCACTGTCTCTTGAGTTGGTCTTTTCTTCAGATTAGATACATGAAATGTATCATGAACACCATTGAGTTCTGCTGGTAGCTCCAACTTGTATGCTACAGAACCAACCCTAACCAGAATCCTGAATGGCCCGATATAACGTGGGTTTAACTTACCAAGCTTCCCAAAGCGTGCCACACCTTTCCAAGGTGCAACTTTTAACAGAACCATATCACCCACTTCAAATTCCAAGGGTTTTCGTCTTTGGTCTGCATAACTCTTCTGTCTATCACGAGCCGCCTTGATGCACTCCCGGATCTGCATGATCTTATCAGTTGTCTCTTGGACCAGTTCGGGACCAACCATCTGTCTATCGCCTGCATCTGCCCAGCATAACATCGATCGACACTTGCGTCCGTATAGAGCCTCGAACGGTGCAGCTTAGATGCTTGTATGGTAGCTGTTGTTATAGGAGAACTCAACCAAAGGAAAATGAGTATCCCAACTGCCACCTAAATCCATTACACAAGCACGTAGCATATCTTCTAGCGTTTGAATCATTCTCTCGCTTTGACCGTCTGTATGTGGATGAAAAGTTGTACTCAGATTCAACTGAGAACCAAAAGCTTCCTGGAAGGATTGCCAAATCCTTGACACAAACTGTCCATCCCTGTCCGATATAATCGAGATAGGCACTCCATCACGTGCTACTATCTCCCTTAGGTAAAGCTCAGCTAGCTTACCAGTGTTATCCTTTTCTCTGATCGGCAAGAAATGCGCAGATTTTGTCAATCGATCCACGATTACCCAATCGTATCATGACCTCTAGGAGTCCTTGGTAACTTTGTTATGAAATCCATAGAAATCTGATCCAACTTCCACATGGGTATTTCTGGCTGTTGCAGAAGACCTGAAGGCTTCTGATACTCGGCCTTCAACTTGGCACAAGTTAAGCACTTCCCAACATAAGTAGCAACAACCCCTTTAAGTCTTGGCCACCAATAATAATCCTTCAAATTTTGGTACATCTTGTCCGATCCTGGATGGATCGAGTACCTTGATTTATGAGCTTCATCAAAAATAACCTCTCTAAGACCTCCAAAAAGCGGAACCCAAATTCGTCCCATAAAATACGAAGTTCCTTCCTCATTGGGTACCAGCTTTTTCTCCATCCCACGTAGATATTCATCCTTAATGTTTTCTTTCTTAAGAGCTTCTCTTTGTGCAACACGAATACGCAATGAGAGATCTGTCTGTATAATCATCTCTAAAGCCCTAACCCTTATGGGCTTGATCCTTTCTTTTCGACTTAAGGCGTCTGCCACCACATTCGCCTTTCCTGGATGATACTTAATCTCGCAGTCATAATCGTTTAACAACTCAACCCATCGTCGCTGTCTCATATTAAGCTCTTTCTAATCAAATATGTGTTGAAGGCTCTTGTGATCCATAAAAATAGTACATCGAGTACCATACAGATAATGCTGCCAAATCTTCAAAGCAAACACCACTACGCCTAATTCCAAATCATGCGTGGTGTAGTTCTTCTCATGGACCTTTAACTGGCGCGAAGCATAAGCGATAACCTTTTGTCGCTGCATTAGCACACAGCCCAATCCCTGACGCGAGGCATCACAGTATACCACGAAGTCGTCGGTGCCTTCGGGTAGGGATAAAATAGGTGCATCACAAAGCTTATTCTTGTGCAGCTGAAAAGCCTCTTCCTGTCTATCTCCCCATTCGTACTTCTTATCCTTTTGAGTGAGGGAGGTCGGTGGTTGAGCTATCTTGGAGAAATCCTCAATGAATCTGCGATAATACCCTGCTAAACCAAGAAACTGTCGGATCTCGGTTGGCATCTTCAGAGTTTCCCAGTTCTTAATCGCCTTGATCTTGGTGGGATCCACATGAATTCCATTTTCATTCACCACGTGACCGAGGAACTGTACTTCACGTATCCAAAACTCGCACTTCGAGAAATTGGAATAGAGCTTCTCCTTCTTTAGCAGCTCTAAGATGGCTCTGAGGTGTTGCTCATGATCTTCCTTTGTCCGCGAATAGATCAAAATGTCATCTATAAACACAATCACGAATTTATCAAGATATGGCTTGTAAACCCGATTCATCAAATCCATAAACACTGCCGGTGCATTAGTCAATCCAAACAGCATCACTAGAAACTTGTAATGTCCATAACGGGTTCTGAAGCCAGTCTTCGGTATACTCTCTTCTTGAATCCGCAGCTGGTGATAACCTGATCGAAGATCGATCTTGGAGTAGTAACTTGAACCCTGAAGTTGATCGAACAGATCATCAATCCTCGGCAAAGGATACCGATTCTTGATGGTTAGCTTGTTTAGCTCCCGGTAGTCAATGCACATACGAAACTACCGTCCTTCTTCTTGACAAACAGCGCTGGAGCTCCCCAAGGCGAGAAGCTTGGTCTAATAAATCCCTTGTCCAGTAACTCCTGAAGCTGCGCTGACAACTCTTGTATCTCTGAAGGCGCAGGTCGATAAGGTGCCTTGGCTACAGGCGCGGTGCCTGGAACCAAGTCAATGCGGAACTCGACTTGTCGTTGAGGAGGTAATCTTTGCAAGTCTTCGGGGAAGACTTCAGGATATTCCCTTACCATAGGGATATCTTCGAGCTTCGGTTCTTCGGCTTCTTTGTCCACGACATGAGCCAAGAAGGCAACACATCCTTTACGCAAAAACTTCCGTGCCTTCAAACAACTAATAATCCGTAGAGGCGTATCATGATTCTCCCCATGAATCACGATCGTATCTTCATTCGACATCGGGATGCGGATAATCTTCTCATGGCATACGATCTCTTCACGATTACTCGACAACCAATCCGTCCCAACTACTACGTCGAAGCTTCCCAATTCCACTGGCAGAAGATTAAGCGTAAACTCACGCTCTCCAAGCTCTATCACACAACCTCTAATCACTTCCTTGGCTTCTACTAGCTTCCCATTAGCTAGTTCTATCGAATACGGGATATCTAACTTACTTGCAACTAAACCAAGTATATTCTTAAACTCTAGGGATACAAAGCTATAATCGGCACCGATATCTAATAGCACAGACGCAAAATGTTGATTAATAGAGAACGTACTAGTGACTATGTTCGGATCCTGGCGAGCTTCCCTAGCTCCAATGTTGAATACTCTTCCCTGAGCTTGGTTATTCTTTGGGCAATCCCGCTTGAAATGCCCTACATCACCACAACTAAAGCAACCTTGGCCGCTTCCAGTACCACCTTGATTGTTGCTATTATTTCCCCCGCGGTTTCCATTTCCCGTCTGGTTCCGTTTTCGTTTCGGTTTCCATTACCTCCCTGATTATTGTTTCCTCCCTGATTTCTATTCCCATAACCGTTTCCACCACGGTTTCCATTACCATTACCATTTCCATTTCCTCTTTATCCACCATTTCCATGACCAGTACTAACCCAGCACGTTTCCTTAGAATGACCATTCTTTCCACAGTTACCACACTTCCTAAACCTGCACTGGCTGGCATGATGAAACTGACATACATCACACTTGGGCAGAGTGCCCATGTATCCTTTTCCTTTGCTCTCAGCATTCATAGCACTAGTCCTGACCTCGGCTGGTGGGTTAGCATCTCTTCGCTTGATACCACTGTTGTTATTCCCTTGGGTACCCTTCTTGAAATTCGAAAATTTCCTTTTGTTTTCTCCAGACGAATCTACGTGAGTCTCTTTCTTCTTGGTCTCAGAAATTGAGAACTTTCCCAGACGAATCGCTTCTTTAGTCAGTGCCACACTCAAGTCGATGGCTTCAATTCATCCCATGACATCGCATACGTAGCAGCCTCACCCAAGGTTTGAACCTGAAGGTTCCACCATGACAGAGCTCCATCAAGAAACAATCCAGAAATGTAACTGACTTGATGCTCTGGCACACACTTACTCATCCGCAGCACAGAATCTGTCTTCTCAACCCATCTCACAAAAGATACGGCACCTCAGTGCCGTCAAAGTTCAGAGGCTTGCAGTCCAGAAACTGCTTGTAAGTACATCCTGTACATAAGCAACATCATTCACAGAAAGCATTAGCAAAACGCACTTGGAAATGTCCAAACGTATTGTAATGTGTCCTAGGTGACTTAAACATTACCGTTAGGTGGGTTATTTCATAAGGAACCTCCACTGTGCTCGGAGTGTAGGGCCTCATGTTGTGCGATTGCCTGTGAAATTCGTTCTTGTAATTCTGCCTCGGTTGTGGGCAACTGAGTGTTCCTTCGAGGAGGCATCTTCTAAGAAGAAAATCGGATAGGTCAGGTCTTATTCGTTAAATAGTAAAAAGTATGTATATATAATAGCATTTATCATAGCAAGCATGTAACAATATAGTCATGGCACAAACATGTAAATCAACAACATGTTTAATGAGAACATGACGATTGAGCTTTCATTAATCATCTACCACAGTTACATCGTTTACAAAGCGTATCACATCAAAAAGGACACAGGGTCACACTACCCTTATCCAATAAGTCTATCAATATACAAAATCATACGATCAAAAGGTGGTCTCCAAAAGGCTTCACAAGCTCGGCTCAATAGTGGTGCTCTCACCAAAAGTAATGCAATCTGCATAAAACCAAAAACCAACTATGACTGATGGTGGAGGAGGAGGTGGAGGAAAGAAAAGCAAGCTGCGCATATGCGCACGCTCCTCCTCGAGCTCATAGACACGTCGAAGCAAGTAACTGATCTGCTGCTCCACAGTAAGGAATCGAGTATCAAACTCTGGAAAAGGTATAAGAGGAGCAGGTGGATGAGCAAAAGGAGACGGTGACGAACGAGGGGGGACAAAAGCAGGCTGACAAGGACACGGTAGGGGACGCGGAGTTAGCTCAACCTCCAAAACTCTTCGGCTCATAATCTCAAACTAGAGCTGAAGTGATAAAAGCAAATCATCCCGTGTATAGCCAACAAAATGGGAGGGATGGTAGGGGTCTGAGATCGGCATAGAATACGGTGGGAACCATCGGAATGGCTCATCAAGTGGTGAAGAAGTGAAAGGAGCAAACGGTGCAGCCTGTGGGATCTGAGAAGATGCTACTGAAGCAAAAGGATTGTCACGCGGGTGCTGACCAGAAGTACCTTCCCCTGGACGGGGTGCAGGGATGTCCTGTAAGAAAACGATAGGTAAATCAACACGATGGACATCGGACTCTACAGGAGGGAGAGGAGGAAAATCAGCGGGTGCAGATGGGGGAATAAATGGCTCAGCAAAAGGAGGGTCAACAGGTGCAGGAACTGGGTCAGGTATAAGGGGCGTGATGTCTAGTAAACCAAAAGGAACATGGTCAGGCTCAGGTATCGGCTCAGGATCAGCAAGTGCAGCATCAAGCTGATCAATAGGAACAAAATCTAGCTCAGGATCAAGCTCGGTGTCGTGTGGAGGAGATGGTGCAGCTAACATAGCAGTATCATCATCAGAATCAGTCGCGTAACGTTGCAATCCGACCACCTGTAAGGCTGAAGACGTCACAGACTCAAAGGAGTCTGAAACAGAGTGCAAACTAGAATCATAGGATATCTCGATGACATGAATCTCTGGAGGTTGGACAACAATAACATCCTCGTCTATCTCTCCATCACCCTGGGCGTCAACAGGAGGACCATCAACAAACAAATCAACGTCATCATCAAACAAATCGTCGAAAGGCCAATCCTCGGGCGGAATGACCACAAGAGGAACAGGATCGAGGATCGGAGCCACGATGTGCTCACCATTAGGATGTCCAATGATGAGATGATCATGGACTGGAACAGGAATGAGAAAAGGATCCTCGACTGGAATACCATCAGCAAGCGGTAAATCATCTCCAGAGTCGGGCAACACGAACGGCTGGAACTTGTCCTCGTCGTCCGATAGCATATCAGGGTCACTCTCAGTGTCTGACGTCAGTATCTCTGGCTCAGGTGCAATCTCATCATCTGAGACAATAGCCATAGGATCATCAAAGTCGGATAACCCACTCTCTGAAGAAGACATAATGCC
Source organism: Helianthus annuus (assembly GCF_002127325.2). Lineage (NCBI taxonomy): Eukaryota > Viridiplantae > Streptophyta > Magnoliopsida > Asterales > Asteraceae > Helianthus > Helianthus annuus. The sequence goes on along the minus strand of NC_035434.2, from coordinate 57,753,259 downwards.
TGTAACATAACAATCATAACATGTGCACATATATTAACCACTAACACTTAGTATGCAATCAAGTCAGCAATCACTCAAACATGTATTCACATTATCCTTCATGAAACTTTCTATCCTCCCTAGTCTATCCCAGACTAAACCACAAATGTGACCTTGCAATCGTGTTTCTTGTCTTTCCTTTTGTAAAACGTTTGTCCCATGGATCTGGGCGTTTTGTATATGCAATGAAAACATGTTGTAAAAATATTTTCGTGAGAGCCCTAATGATTGTAGTCTAGACTCGAGAAAGAATCCTAGTTCGCTACAATCGAAGCTCTGATACCAAACTGTCACACCCTGACTTTTGCGGAAGCGTGATTATGTGTGACTTGCTTAATATCATTGCATTCAACCATAACAAACAACTATATGATAAAACCAAAGATGTTCATCCATAGATTAAGTTTAAAACATCACAACAACATTGTGTTAAAATCCAAACACAGACTTCAAATCCAAATTACAAATCATTCAAATTGTTTTAGAGTTCCATAAGGACTCGACAAAAGACACTAATAAAAACTAGGCTTTGAACTATGTATCTTATCGAGGATAAGATACACAATCCAAACCCTTAGACACCGGATGACATCTTTTATTTCCAACATCACTTGAAACTTCCAAACGCCTTCCAGATCCACATTTAATTTCCTGAAATACATGTAGTTTGAAAACATCAACAAAAGTTGAGGGAGTTCATGTGTTTTGTATGTGTGCACGAATAAACCTTTGAAATCATTGTAAGTATGTATGTTTTGTAAACTCGGTATGAAAGCAAACAAGGAAACAGATCAATTAATGGTTTGCAAGGCCATTAATATGTGTGAGGTGATGCAGGAAGGCTCAAACCTAGCAGATTTTGCACCGGGCTTCCGGCTGTAAGACATAGTCACCTCATGGGCCAAATCCCGGTCCACATCGGTGGGGCTCGCTACACCCAAATAGATCTATCACTCATGTCCCTCGGTCCTACTACAAGGACTAATGGTCTTAAGCGTTGTACCCACCACTCACATGATCTAGCAGTACATTTCTAAGCTAACCATACCACATGCAAACGTTTGTAAACAATTTGTAACATGTACTTCACCCCCGAAGTTATAAAACAAAAACAGTTAAAGAAAAGGGGGACATGAACTCACAATCTTGCGTTCTTCGAATCTAAGTGTAACCCAAAGCTGCTACTCGTGTGCACGACTACCTACAAACTACTACGGTTTATTAGACGAACGGGTCGTGCCTTGACTTAGTATTAATTAATGTCTTTGAGTTACGTTTCATTGTGTCTTTAATATTATTCCAAGTTATATAATTATTTGTTAAAATAATAAATATTTTAACAAATTATATTTATTATGTTTTGGAATATTAGTTAAAATAATATATTTTAACTTGTCACGTTTATGTATTTGTACATGTATAATTTACCAAGGTTGGATGTATTCATACCCGTGTTCTAAAACTTGTATATTTTTGCCAAGTATCGGTGGCGTATTCTGGTGTGTATTTATACGTACGAGAATACGTATTTTTATTGTGTTAATTAAGTATCCTTATACTTAACTTTTGTATTAACTTTTCAAGAATAATATTTCTAATAAAAATTCTTTAATATATATTCCCAGAATATATTTTAAGAAATATTACATAGAAAAATTACTTATAATTTTTCCCTAGGCAAAAATATTTATAAATTTTATATAAGTCTCAAAAATGATATATTTTCAAGTTTAACTTGCAAAATATATATAAACTTATTTTCCACCCAAAAATAATGTATTTCATGTTTATTCAAGAAAATATATATTTTCTCCCAAAAATAATATATCTTCTAATAACTCCAATAAAATATATAATTAACTTACCAAAAATAATATATTTTCTCCTTGTCAAAAATATGATATATTTTGTAATAATTATAAAAATCATATTTTTGTTCTCTTTGTGTCCAAAATACTAATTACCAAAATATACTTATGAATTAAATTTCTGGAATATTTTTTAAGTTATATTCCTTGTTCGGTTTCTCGAATTTTGGGTATAAATTGTATATTTATTTCTTGGAATTTTGGTAATATTTTGGATTGTAATTTCTTGGTATTTGATGAGTTATATTATTTCAAGTCCTAAAATAATATAACTAATACACATAATATACAAATAATCACACACATGGTGACATCTAAATATATATTTTCCTAAATACATATTTAGTCACTCTTATTTACAAAAACCAACCTCCAATATTTATAATTTTTGTAACAAAAATCATAGCAAACTTTATATAAAAATTCATGGTTTAAAATATACTTGTAAATATTTGTTTAAAAATATTTTTCTAAGTGTTTAATTTTTAGAAAAATTTTGCCATAGTTTCCCCTTAAAAATGGAGGTTTCCATACTTTCAAATCATATCATATCATTTTCTTTTATAAATCACCACAATCAACAATAAACCAATCAACATTTATCAATTTGCCAAAATCAAGCATAAATTAGTACTTCATGAACTTGAAAATTTACAAAATTTTGTAGTAACTTACAAGTGTGTTTAGTAGGCTTGGTTACCCTTTAAAGTGTGATTGTCTATTTAAAAACATCATTTTTAAAGAAGTTAGATGTTTACAACTTGTAACTCATTTTTCTGAAAATGTTTCTTCTTGAGTTCTTCTTGTTAGATATATATTTCTACACTTGATTAACCCCTAAAAATGTGGTTAATTCCTTGAAGAACCAAGCTTAGGTAAATATTATATTTTTAACTTGATTTCTTGAAAAATTATTCTTGAAATCATAGATTTCCAAGACTTTATATCCACTTTGATCATCATTTTAAAGAAAAACAATTTACACTTCAAATTCATGATTTACATATGGATGATTACTTTGATCTTAACATAATCATCCTCTCATCTTGCTAGATTATGTCTTTAATCACCATCTAGCAAGATCACATGATGTTTAACATCATAAACATGAGCAATCAACAATCAACAAGCATAACCACACTTAAACAACATGATTTCTTATGATTTTAGTCTTATGTTTAAGTTTCATGTTCAAGATTCATGGTGTTCTTCAAGATTAACAACTTATACCATCTTTTAACCAACTTAAGAAGATGTAAAATAGAGTGTAGATGATCTTACTACTAGCTCAAGGCTAGGGATGATCACAAGATGAAGAAGAGGTGGATAAAAGCTTGTATGAGAGGTCCTTTAACTTCCAAGAGTTCCTAGCTTCCTTATACACCTTCTTACACCTTTGAGTAGTAATGGAATGGATGAAACTTGATTGAAGATGATGGATGTGTGGGTGGGTGTCTTCGGCCGAGAATGGGGGAGAGGAGGAAGAAGAAGTTCAAGTGTTGGTGTATGTTAGAGAATGAATGTTATGATCTTGAAGTCACTTATAAAATCCACCAACATTATGAAATCTAATGGGTATTATGCTAGCCAAAGTAGGGGACACAATCTTATAAAATAATCCAATAAAATCTACATGTGGGGGCCACATGTAACCGTAAGTTGGGGGGTGCTTAGTTGAGTTGTAAGGATTAGTTAGTTATGTTAGTTAAAATCTAAAGGTTATAGTTAGGTATTTAGTTATTAGAATGTTATATAGTGTGTTATGATGTTCAGGGACCATAAATAGCTCAGAAATGTTAAAACAATGCTTCTAGTGTAAATTTGATGTTTCGGGTAATGTCCGGTTGTTCGGTTGGTTACCGGTTCGTTAAGGTGCTAAACTATGCAGTTTAGTGAGCTTTATGCTACCTTTTGTGACAGTTTTGATTCCCTACACTTAGGAAAGTATTCTGGACCATTTAACCATATTTCTGCATGATATTAAAGTGCTTAAATGCTGATTTTTCCTGAATTCAGCAATTTGTGTGAGTTTTAGGCACTTTCCGGCACTTAAACTATCACTAGGAAGACAGTTTTATGATCCTTACTTTCCTACACACTATACTAGTGTAATTCTTGGTTTCTGGCACATTCTGTGTCTCAATACCATGTCTGTCTATGTACTAAACTCCGTCAGCATTTTTCTGATTTTTCTGATAACTATGCTAACTGTGTTTTGTGCATCATTTTAATCAATAAAGTTTGCAAGCAATAATGATATGTCATTTGCAATATATGATGCAGAGTATGTATGATAGCAATAATCATAAAGCAATTTAAGTCATTTCATGTAAATCAGCACAGTCATTAAGTCATAATTATTGTTAAGTAATTATACGGATACCTGGAATTTTGACAGTTGTCACAAGATGTTTGCAAACATCTGAGAATCTTTTCTATTGGGAATGTTAGATGTCACTATCAGGGTGACGTCAACTAGTCACTGAACAGAGCTTTCGTACTTGTATAAATAGATCACACCTTTTAGTGATTTATTTATGACGCACATCACATTTTCTCTAGTACGAACTAATTTGTTTGTGTGATCAGCCGAGGGAGAGTCTGTAGAGTCAATCGATTTGTATAACATTTGAATCTATGATGATTAATGAAAAACAATCGTTGATGATGACTTCTAGTTTGTAAATATTATTGTGATTATCAATATTTGTTTGCAAAGAAAGAAACTCAATTTCTAACAATAACCTGAGAGATGACACTTATACCTTATACCTTAACAATTTCACCTTATATTCGTATATTCGTTTCTTCTAAGTGATGGGAGGTAAAGAATAGTTGATATCCTTTGACGCCAATAATAATTAACCCTTTTGATCATTTCGATCCACTACCTGTTTCGTGATAATGACATCAAAGACGCTAATCACCCTCCATTCAAATTTCTCCTTGGGTTGGAGTAGGTGGACTCATGATTCTAGGGTTTTGTAAATTGTTTGCTAGGTAAGTTGTGGATTTTCATTTTGAAATTATAAGCTTTTTAATAGTTGTCTTTGATTTTGTAGCATACTTTTGAATTTCGCTAATTATTAGCGAAATGGTGTAGTTAGCAAATTTGATTTGGTTTGTGGGTGACATTTTAAACTGAACTTTTGGGGAGTCCACTGCTCCTCGATCTCAGAAGCGGACTCTGACTTTTCCAGTATGAGTCTAGTTCTCCCACAAGCAAAATTAAGGGGCGTCATAGAGTCTGTTATGGCTTTCGATTTTCCATTTATTCATTAAAACATCTATCTTGATGTCTTGGTTTTTTTTTGTTTGTATACCAATAAGTTTATATATGTGTAACCCAAATTATATGAAGAAATACAACAAGCAATACAAACATCTTCATATTCAGTTCACTGTATAATCCTTATAGTATTCTATAATGATTAAAAGAATATATTTTTTTGAACAACCCAAAATAGAAATGTACAAATTTCTTTCGTACAAATGGAGTATGGTATTCAAGCTTTTAGAAGTCATAAAAGTAAAATTGAAATGTAACTATTTGTGTTATAGTGTAGTTTGTTTGTAATGTGGAGATTGATGCCCCACACCCAAAATTGTGAAGTGATAATGATGAGATGATGATATCATGGAAAGCTCACTCACATCATCATCATCATTAGAATGTGCACCAACCTGCTGTCGTTTTATAGCGTGACCCTGCCCATGTTTTGTCCTCTACATTTCAGATTATTTTCTTTATTGTAAGTAGAAATACTTTACTGAAAATACGTACACCAAATCATTTTTAAGCATAAGCTTAGAGATTTTAAACAACCATATGATTAATAACTGAAATTTGAATTAAACTATGTTACTAAGCATTCATAAAAAATGAACTATGAAAACCTGGACCACAACTAAGAATCTATAAAAGATAAGTGACATGTTCTTTCTTTCTTGTGCCATTGGAAAAGCTACAGTCAATTATGAATCTTGAAATTAGATCTAGTATTCAAGTGCATATGCGAGGACTACAAACTAAGTAGGACCCATGCTACTAACCATCTTCTTTCATTGAATTTCATGCTTTAACATAATCCCATAAAAAAAGAAAACTAAACCCTGTTCAGCGTGATATATATATACACACTACAGAATTCCTAAGTAGCTTACAGAGATATTCAGTCGGTATTGTTTTGATTTATTTATGTACTGCTATAGTATTAGCACTCGATATATAGCAATTGAAAGATAAAATCCAAACAAGTCATGATATGATAAAAATATATCCACAAGTATTTTACATCGATTGAAAACCATAAAAATGGATATCAGTAACCGTTGCGATAATACGGACACCAGTGTCAATGTTGTTCGGTCGAAATCGATAGGGCACCGATGTTGTTAGAACGATATCAGTTTGGTCGTCTTGGTACCGATACTCACTAAACTTACGAATATATAAAATATACTTTATATTGCTACAGAAATTGTTTGAACGGTATTGGTTCAGTTCGTCACAGTAAAAAAATCAACTATATTTCACCCGTCCAATTTTGAACAAAACTTTTATTAAAATATAGTTGGAGTTAAATGTCATTTTATTCTTTATGGTTTTGGTCATTTTGCTAATTTAGTACAAAGGTTTAAAACGTTGCAATTTAGTCCAAACTAGAATTACGACCCGCCGCAATGCGGCGGGGATTCTTTAGTTATAACGAAGTCGATTTAGGACCTTCACGTTATGTTGAACCTGTGAAATGGGAAAAAATAGACGATGTAAAAACGTTCACCCACACACACACGTTGCGTCGTGTTAACTCGCAAAATTTAGAAGGAAACGTAAAAATGCTAAACCAAAAACGCATGTTGCGATGTGTTAAGTCATAAAATTTAGAACGAAGCATAAAGCGAAAAATTTGCGTAAAATGAAAATTATAAAGGACCAAAGTTGAAAGTAAAAAAAGTTGTGAGGATAAATTGTAAAAGATAAAAAAGTTTAGGGTTAAAAGTAAAAAAAAAATAGTTTTGGGTTAAAGTAATATATGAAATACTTTTGGGTGAAAAGAAAAAAAATTATTTTTTTTGAAAAACCCCCAAAGCCAAGGTTACAACAACCATATGCATAACCATTTTCCTTTGAAAAAACCCTCAAAGCCAAGATTACAACACTTCGCGAAAGATTAAAAGTATAAGGGACCAAAGTTGCAACAGATGAAAAGCTTTGAGTTAAAAGTTAAAAAAATCAAAGTGGGTAAATCGTAAAAGATGGAAACTTTTGAATTAGAAGTGAAAAATCATATTAATCAAAGGGGTTAAATTAACAAAGATTAAAACTTTAAACTTAAATTGTCAAAGATTAAAACTTTAGGGTTAAAAAGGAAAATTTCATTTTTTTTTGAAATACTCCCAAAGCTAAAATTACAACTAACTTATGCATACTTATGTTGCTTATTTATAGGTTTTTAATAGTTACAAGCGTTGACATTTTAGTCCATTGGCTTATCACCGTACATTTTTTTCTGTTAGCTAGAAGGGTAATTCGATTATTTTATATGGTCGAATTGCCCTTCTAGTTAACAGAATTACATATAAAATGACCGAAATACCCTTCTAGTTAACAGAATAAAGGGATGAAGTTAACTCAGTGGACTAAAATGGCAATGTTTGAAAGTTTAGTCCAAAAGTTTCATTTTAGTCCATCTGGTGTGGGCCATTTTGCAAGTTTAGTCCAAAGGTTTCATTTTTCGCTTGTAGTCCCAAAACCGTTTCACCGTTGCCATTTTAGTCCACTGATTTCATCCATTTTTTCTATTAACGAGAATGGCAATTCGGTCATTTTATATGTAATTCTGTTAACCAGAAGAGCAATTCAGCCATACAAAATGACCGAATTGCCCTTCTCGTTAATAGAAAAGATTGATGAAGTTAACCCAGTGTACTAAAATGAAAACTGTGAAATCTTTTTGGACCCACAGGCGAAAAATGAAATCTTTGGACTAAATTGGCAAATGACCCAAAACACAAGGACTAAAATTGCATTTAACTCTTTTTTTCAATTTTCTTAAAAACTTTTTATGTAAATTTATTTTACTATACAAATTATTAAAAAATGTTTGTTGTTTATATATAGGATTGCACTATTTTTGCATATTTTTTAGGCAATGTTATGTAAAAGTATTGTAGAAGTATAATTTTGTATGTATTTGTGTAGGTAGAACTATAACTTTGTAGGTGTAATTATGTTAATTGATGTTAAATATGTGTAGGTAGAAGTATAATTATATGGATTGTTGTTAGGTGAATGTGTGTACGTAGAGTTTTAATTTGTGTAGGTATAATTATATAGACTGTTGTTATGTAAATGTTCTTGAAAAGTGATCATAGCCAATACATTAAAGTAATTGATGGATCATCTTATATTAGTATTAAAATTGTAATATTTGTTTTAATTAAATTGGTTGATTTTTTAGATTAAGGTTATAAAAGTAAATTTAATGTGCCTTAAATTTAGAAACCCACATACAAGTCACATGCAACTTCCTCCCGTCTTTTTAAAACATCAATAATTTATTTATATGCAATTTATTTTTAAAAAAGTTACACCATAACAAGTGTTTATATATTTAATATGTGTACTATATTACTACATATTCGAAAAATTATGTTTCAAGTAGTTGATATGTTTTACCAGTAATGGTGTGTTTTACATGACAGCGTGGTGTGTTTTATATGACATTGTGTATTATAGTTTGGATCATGTGTTCTAAGGAAGAGTGTGTTTTATAGTGATGAATTGTGCATTTTAGTATAGTGTTTGGGTGAGCATATGTCTTTTAAAGTTTTAATTATCTATTTAAAAGAATTGTGTGTTTTATGGTTTGAATGATGTGTTTGACCAAATCTGATAAAACACCATTTGATTATTACAAAATACGTAAAACACACTATATCTAACACATAAAAATAGATGTGAGAAACCGGATCATGTATATTAACACGCAGCATGATAACAATACTATTCAATAAACAATATATATAGAGTGTTTAAATAAATAAAATATAACACTTTGTGAAGTACACATAATATCATAACACACCGGAAAAAAATATACATCAATTACTAATATAACACATCTTGATGAACAAATAACTGAACAAACACAACATCAATAACTACAAATACATTTCCTTCATTCAATTTGTAACTGATAAAACACGGTGTAAATAAACTATTAACTGATAAAAGGCAATGTCAAGAAATTGTTCATGATCGATCATATGACATGTTAATTGTTATAGAACTACAAAGCAAATAAAACACAACGTAGAGAATTCAAGTACATGCAAAAATGATAGCTTACCATTACCACAATCAACCATTGCATTGGACATCGACATTTTTTGATCCGTGATGTTCAATTGAAAGAAGAAAAAAAAGTCGAATAAATTAATGTATGCATTCTTCATAATTATATAACTGGCGATTTTGAAATGTTAAAAGATATTTGTTTTCCTTAAAAATTGTGACAACCCTCACCAAACCAGGTATCCATACGAATTAATTAATATTTAAATTAATGCTTAATTACTGTGCTTGCTTACAATTATGGATAAACTGCTACGTGATTTCTGATACATACATATACACGCATCATACTTTATTAACTGTCACTCCATTATTTACATACAAACTATAGTGACAAACTTGATGCACAATAGCACAGTAGCATAATGAACGGATAACCCAGTAAACATGCTGACATAGCCAGCACCAGACAGACACTGTCTCTAAGGCCAATATGAGCCGGGAATAGTTTACTACACTAGTAGAGAGTGTAGGGAGGTGAGGATTGTAGAACTGCGTCACTAGGTGATAATATAGTGACCAGATGTGCCTAAAACATGTTCTAATTGCAAAATTCTGCACTTTAACACAAAATTCAGCATTTAAGCTAACTAGTAAAGTACAAAAACATGGGAAAATAATACTAGACACTTTCCAAAGTGTCGGGAATTCATTGTGTCACTGAAAATAATATTAAAGACACTTTAAATGCTTATTAAGCACTTTAACGGATCAGTATCCAACCAAACAACTAGACTTTACCCGGGACATAAAAATATTGTCAATGACACTGTTTTTCCTTTTCTGAGCTAGTTAGGGTCCCCGAACATCCTAACCCACGTTATATCTCATAACACACAAATAACCTATCTTATCTCCTAACTAATCTAACTAAACATTAACTACATAGTTCAAATCAAACCAATTACTCCCCCCCCCCCTTCAACCGAATCGGTCCCATGTGGGACACACTCCACTAATTTTATGATTATTAAATTAACCCATGTCTAATATCATGAGGACATATTACATGAGGGACAATAGAAATGCATGGACTATAAGTATGCTTAAGGGGTAATCACATTTCATTCACTCAAACACTTAACAAGAAAATTGTGCTCTCTCTCCCTCTCTTTGGATCGGCCGAACCCTCACACACCCATCATCACTTTCCAATTTTGATCTTGCAATTCCACTTACATACAAAGGTGAAAGAGTTCATACGAGGAGACCCGGTGCTTACGGAATCACAAGGACCTCTCTACATCGCTTTTATCCACCTAGTTTTCGCTTTGATTCTTCCCTAGCCTTGAGCTAGTTGTAAGTGATTCTAAACACCCTCTTGATCTTGTCTAAAGTGGTTAATAAGAGATTTAAGGGGTAAAAATCGAGAACACTAAAGATTAAAACTAAAAGTCTTGTAAGAAAGATGAACATGGTGGTTAAATAGTAAATAATGGTGTAAAACTCATAAATTATGTTTAGTTGTGGTTATTTTATGTTGTTGGTTGCTAGTCGTGGAGCGGATCGTCATCTAACCACGCTAGATCATGTTCATGGAACATGAACTAGCATTATGTTAAGTAAGAAAGTTACAAGATGACGAACCCTTTCATACATAAACATGAACTTGTGTAAAAATAGTTTTTCTTGTAAAATGGAGTTCTAAACTAGTAGATCTAAAGATTTACAAGTGGTATTTTCGAAGAACCAAGTGTAAGATGAAATCATGTTTAAAAGCCGGATCTTTCTTGAAACAAAAGCATTTTGTGAACAAACAAGTGTGTAAACACTTGTGTGACAAAAGGTTTTAACAAAGAAATGTTTTCGTAATTTTTTACTAGGAAGTTGTAAAGTTACATTTTCTGTAAAGATAAGACTTCCAAGAAACTAATTTTATTTTTAGAATAGAAAGATCTACTAAAAATATTGGAAAGTTACTACATGCTTTTACACGACTTACAAGTTCATGTGCTTGCGATTTATACTTGTTTTGACTAGTTTAATGTTTGAGTATTGTTTGTTGATGATGGGGAAAATTGTTGATTGAATTTTGAAAAGAAAATGATACGCTAGTAAGCGTGGCCACCTCCAGTTACAGAGGAAACTCTGGCGAAATTTTTCCAGAAATATAACACTTGGAAATATTTTTGTAACAAGTGTTGTGAATATATTTTTAACTTATTTTTCCAAATAAAAATTCACCATGATTTTTATTACAAAATTTCCAAGTGTCGGAGATGGAATTTTCATAAATAAAACTTGTTAAATATATATTTCGAATATATAGTTTTCATAATAACACTTGCGAGAATTTTATGATTATTTTGTGAACTACATAAATATTATTTTTAGAGCAAAAATAATATTACTGGAATACACTGAACAGTAACGACTCTAAAATAATACTAACGCCCTCACAATAAATATTTAAGTTACACCGGTATTATCATTACCACACAAACCATAAAATGTAACTTATGTATTTTCGGAAAAGTGCTCGTAAGTGCGTATTTTGATAAAAGTATTATCTCAGAAAATTGTATGGAATAAAATATAATATTTTTGGGAAAACTATTTATATTTTGGCGATAGAATTAAAATATATTTTAAGTGTGACTTAATAATATATTTTTGGAATTACAAGAAAACGCACATGTATTGAAACCCCCATCCTTGGGAAGGAATATAATTAATAAATAATTACGAAGTGTAAATACGAAATAGTTGCCTAACTATTTCCCAAAAACTTAAACCTTAAGCCAAGGCACGGTCGTCCTTCTAATAGAAGTTAGTACGTGTATGTCGTCACGCAGCTGGTTGACTGGCAGATTACTGTTTTGAGATGCACTTCAGTGAGTTCATGTCCCCCTTTTCTCTTAACTGTTTTCAGTTTTATACTACGGGGGTGAAATACATGTTACTATGATTACGAATACTTTTTACATGGTATGGTTAGCGTAAGGAGGGTTACTACTTAGATCATGTGAGTGGGTAGGCGGGAACTGAAGGCCATTAATCCTCAGTGTAGGACCGAGGGTCAGTAGCGGTAGATTTATCTGGGTGTAGCGAGCCCAGCCCCAGGCCCAATAGAACGGACCTCGGGATGACTTTGAGCCCGACGCAAAAATCTGCTAGGTTTGAGTCTTCCTACTGCACTTCACACATATCAATGGCCTTGCAAACCATTGGTGATCTCTTTATTTCCTTATTTACTACATACCAGGATTTTTATACATACAAAGGTTTTACATACGCACTTACACATGAACTCGCTCAACATTTTTATTGATTTTTCCAAATTACATGTATTTCAGGAAACTAAGGATCTGGCACGGTATGCTACGTTTTCACGCTGCGTAAGAGTTATGGGGTCATCCAAGTTTAGGGGTTGTGGCTTTTACCTGGACGAGTCACAGTTCTTAAACTGCGTCTGTTTTATATTTGTGGTTATGATTTCCGAACAATGTTTTTATTTTGTTATGTTGTAGTTCCGTTGCATGTGTCGACATTTTAAAACTATGTTGTGGTACTTTTATTTTAAAACATGAATCAGTGGATGATCTGCATGGTTTTACATTCATATAGCTTTGTTGTGATTAAGCTATGGTATTAAGAAGTCACACCAAATAAACTCACGCTTCCGCAAAGCCAGGGTGTGACAAAAATCTCATTTTATTGTTTAATAAATAGATCTTCCAAACATAATTTACTTATTGAATTACCTTTAAGCCCTTTTGTTAAAAATCCCTAGATGTCACATATCACCAAAAGAACACTTCTTACACTTTGTAGGAAAAATGGATTCTATAGCTAAGTCCTACCCTATACATACATACATACATACATACATACATACATACACACACACACACACACACACACACACACATACACACACACACACACACATACATACATACATACATACATACATACATACATACATACATACATACATACATACATACATACATACATACATACATACATACATACATACATACATACATACATACATACATACATACATACATACATACATACATACATACATACATACATACATACATACATACATACATACATACATACATACATACATACATACATACATACACACACACATAAATGTACCTTCTTAAAAATATTTGTTTCATCAAATCGATCGTTTTCCTGTTTGAATAATTTTAATCGATAAAAAAAGAGGGAGATAATGATCTAAGAAAAAGGATCATTTAAATCAAGCTCAAATCATTTTCATGTTTGCCCAATTTGCAAACTCCAAGGCTGACAATGCGTTAAAACTACACGATTTGTAGCAAATGTGTGCAATCAACATGCACTGTACAATTAGTATGTCAGAAGTGAGCTTTTGGTAGGAACTTGTGTAAATGATCTAAGAAAAAGGATCATTTAAATCAAGCTCAAATCATTTTCATGTTTGCCCAATTTGCAAACTCCAAGGCTGACAATGCGTTAAAACTACACGATTTGTAGCAAATGTGTGCAATCAACATGCACTGTACAATTAGTATGTCAGAAGTGAGCTTTTGGTAGGAACTTGTGTTGCTGATAAAGGCCAACTATAAGTATCAAGTTGTTCCACCAATCATCAGAAGTACGTACTAGTTTGTAACAAAAAATCAATTAGTTCCTGCAGACATAAATAGTTTTAAGACATTGTTTCATAAATAATGGTGTCATTTCAAATAAATAATTATTTAAATCAAAGCAAGTATGCCACCTTTCGGTTTGAGCTTCAAAGGCCCAAACATGTTTATATTTGGTCAAACAAAGTCAACAGATCTAGATTCAATGATGGACTCTTGTAGCTTGGTTACGTTGTCACTTAATTCATGATGCTTCGAGTCAAATGGTTGATCGTTCGACGTTGGTCGAAACGAAACATCACTAGCGACATATGAGAGACGGGCATTTTAAGATACCAAAAATATAAGAACTTTTTTCTTGTTAGGGGCTATTCGTTTACCTCTTAATTGGGCTCTTAATGGTTCACAGCTCTTACTAGTTCAACACTTAATGGTTCAGCTTGTTTGTTTTGTGAGTAGATGTCTGAATAATTCAGACATTTACCTCTGAATGATTAAGCATTATTCTGAGTTTGAATGGTTAAGACATCTAATCCGAATTGGTCAGACATTTTCCTCTAAACGGTTAACCATTATACTAGCTCTTAATGGTTCAAACCTCTACTGGTTCAGCACTTAATGGTTCAGACCTCTTACTGGTTGATCACTTAACCATTTAGAGGTTGCCAAGCAGCCCCTTTATTTATAAATACACCCCTAAAATAGGGTAAATTGATCTTTTAAACAATAATTATATTTAAGCCCCTATATTGTTATATTTAAATCCTTGAGTTTTAACATAATTATGGGTATTTAGTTACACTTTCCCCCCTCAACAACAAAACTTATAATTCTTTTACATATTCTTGCCATATCTTATAAACTATAATGTTTTAAAAACATCCAAAAGTTCCCTGATGGCCTACTCATTTTTGTCGGTGTTACAATAATTTTCCTGGTCAGGAAGCTAAAGCAAAGAAACAAAGAATAAGTTGTGAGAAAGAAGGTTTACATATGTCTAGAAAAAAGTTGTGTTCATCATGACCCTTCGTGAGCTCTCGGAGATCTCACCGGAGGAGATCATCCCATAAATCCATTGTAAAACAATGGAATTAAGACGCTCATATGATTCAGAAGGATTGGCCTTCTCTTTGTCTTTATCTTTATCAGATGAGGTAGCAGAGGAAGCTTTCAGAAAATATAAAACTCCAAAAAGATTTTCCTTTTATTTAAAATTTTTAACGTTTGAAAAATGGTTGTTTATGGAGGAAACTTGGGTGAATCTGCCTGAGCTTGAGAATTTTGAAGATTAAAAAGTGTTGGAGAGAGTGATTTGAGAGTGGAAAGTGTTTACGAGGTGTGGAAGTGTTGTATTTTGTAAGTGGGGATTTTGTTTGAAACAACCCGTAGGGTCTGCGCTGGAAACTCCTGAATGAGAGTGTTCTTTTCTGTTTGACTTATGATGGATTCTACTGACTCTGATATCAGATTTTTGATGTAATAATCATCTTTAATGCAAGTCTACATGGGAGATCAAAGATACAATTCCTTTCCAACATTCGAGTCTTTTAATACAAGGTTACATGTTTCGACCAGCTGACAAAAAGTACACTTTTTGCCCCACTAATTCTTGTAGGTCAACCAATAGAATTTACCGGTGTGTCTGTACTATTCCGATGACAAATTCCAACCAGTTTTCTCGCCGGAAACAATGGTGTTCAAGTTTTTATGTTCAAAATTCAACAAAAACCTTGTTTTTCATTGTCTCCATTGATTTTAACAAGGTTTTGATGATTATATCCAACAAAGTCATTTTATCATGTTTTAGTCCATTTTATTTTCCAAGAACATGGGTTGAGTGTTTTTGTCCAAGAAAACTTCAAGAATCACTCAAAAACACTAAAAACCTCACCAAAATGCTTGGTTTTCAACAAGGAACAAAAACATACAAATGTTGTCCCCAACCCTAGATCAAATTCTTAACTAAGAAATAATAATGAAGAAATCAAGATTATATAAAAAGTGATTGAACCAAGCAAACTTTGACTTACGTAGATTGCATTCCAATAAAAAGAACAAACCCAAACATTCTATTTAAATTAAACATTAACCTTACCATACTAATACGCAATACTACTTATAGGAATCAGATAACTTGCAAAACAATATAACATACTAGATAATTATAAACATTCAAACATGTCTTAACTTTACTTGATCAATCAAACAATTATATGAACTTTCACTTTGGCCTTTCAACTTTGAGTTTTAGGATTAACTCTTTCAATCCCCCTTTTATCCGAAAAACCCGACTCATTCTACTTCATATTAACTGTTGAATATTCCCGTCTTCCACCAATTTGCTTCTTCCTTATTTTCCACCCACCTAATGAACTTATGTTGAAAGTGACCAAATTCACCACATTCACACCTGAAGCTGTTATTACCTCTAGTTCCATGATCTTTTACAAAACCGTCACCACGGTCTTGAATTCCTTTACGACTACTTGCACCCACAAGAAGTAATTTGTTTTGATCATTACGTTCATGCTCATCAAAACTCTTCGACCTTTCCTCAAATGCTTTCATTCTTCATACTGCATCTTCAAACATCATCTTATATGTATCAGAACATTGTTTGATCGAGACTATGAACGGTAAAAATTTCCTTGAGGTTGAATTTAACAACTTCCTTATAATCACCATATTCTTCACAACAGAACCAAGAGATCGGAACTTGGCTCTTACCCCACTTAACTTTCCTACAAAAACATATACATTTTCATTCTCCTTCATCTTCAAACCTTCCATTTCAGTCCTTAATGTCCGCAAACATGCCTTCTGAACCATGTATGCTCCTAGATGTAGGACTTTGATCGAATCCCACACCTCCTTCGTGATTTGGTACTGGGCTACCTACACCAAAAACCATACGCCACCAGGATCCGCTCCATTATAATTTACCACATGGTGTAGTTTGATTCAGACAATTTCGGGCATTAAAGTGGCACATTCACCTGCTCTCATACAAGAAACAAAGTTTAATCTGATTCTTATTTTACCATTCTTTCTCCCTACTCTACCTTCTTACTTTCTTACTTCAAGGTCCCACTCTTGACTACCTTCTTTCTTCAAGATCTAGCTCTTGACTAGCTTCCTTCTTTCAAGAAACGTTACCTACTTTTCCAACTAACGTGCTTGATTATCTTGTTGGTTTCTCTGAATTCACTTAAGAAAAAACTTTCTTGATTGCTTACACACCGGAAATAACCTTGCGAACCAAAATCACCAATTGCTACGAATTTCTTCTCGGCCAAGATTATGAATCCAACCATGCATGCCTTCATACCTTCATCTTCATACCTTCCATTTCAGTCCTTAAAGTCTGCAAACATGCTTTCTGAACCATGTACACTCCTAGATGTAGGACTTTGATCGAATCCCACACCTCCTTCACGGTTTGGTACTGAGCTACCTGCACCAAAGACCATACGCCATCGGGATCTGCTCCATTATAATTTAACACATGGTGTAGTTCGATTCAGACAATTTCGGGCATTGAAGTGACACATTTACCTATTCTCGTACAGGAAACAAAGTCTAATCCGGTTTCTCATCTGCCATTCTTTCTCCTTACTCTACCTTCTTATTTTCTTAGTTTCTTACTTCAAGGTCCCGCTCTTGACTACCTTCTTTATTCAAGATCTAGCTCTTGACTAGCTTCCTTCTTTCAAGAAACGTTACCTTCTTTTCTAATTAATGTTCTTGATTATCTTGTTGCTTTCTCTCAATTCATCAAGAAAAAACTTTCTTGATTGCTTACTCACCGGAAATGACCTTGCGAACCAAAAATCACCAATTGTTGCAAATTTCTTCTCAACCAAGATTATGAATCCAACCTTACGTTGCTTCCTTTGATCGCTTACATGCCTTCTTGGCTCGAGCGTAAGCTCTAATACCAATTGTTGGCCCAATCAGTTACATGCCTTTTTGGTTCGAGCCTAAGAAATCGAAATTAAATGGAACATAAGTAATTGACCCAAACAAAGTTTGACTTGCATAAATTTTATTCCATAAAAAAAAACCCTTAAAGATTCTATTTAAACTAAGAGTAAACTGCCATTTTGGTCCCTGTGGTTTGCTCACTTTTGCCACTTTAGTCCAAATCTCAAACTTTTTAAATCTGGGTCCCTGTGGTTTGTATTTTATTGCCATTTTAGTCCAAATTTCAAAAACCCCCCATTTTTGACTGTTGCAACCAGCCTATTTTGTCCGTTTGTGCAAGGGTATTTTGGTCATTTTTATGAGTTATTATAAAAAATATATAACAAAATAATCTGATAACTTACAAACATTAAAAAACCCCGATCATCAAAAGCAGATCATCAAACCCAGATCTCTCTCAAAGCAGATCATCAAACCCAGATCAACTCTCTCTCTTCTCTCTCTCTATAGCACCACCACCACCGCCACCACCGCCACCTCCTCCCCCTTTTCACCACCGCCACCGCCACCATCAACACCCACCCTACAAGCACCACCTCTTCAGAGCACAACCACCCCCATTCTACAATACATTCATATACTTTGAAAACTAATATGCATCACAAAATTACCATATAAACCTGACGTCTGCTCCAAGCTAACTCACCAGACGACAACCGATCTGAAACCCTAGTAACAAACTCACCATAAATCTCACAGCTAGCAGATGTACACAAATCAATCGTCTGTTTCGCAACTGGTTCATCTTCGAACAAAGATATTGCAGTAACTAGAAAAGAAACGAGAAAATGCGGATGATATGTGAGAAGATTGTGGAGAAAATTAGGTTGAGATATGGCCTGAGAGAGCTGAGAGAGTGCGTAAGAAACGTGAATGGTTGGGGAATTAGGGTTTGAGATGAGATTTGATAGGCAGATTAATTAAGCAAATGGATCCGCCTTCTAGGGTTTGGAGGATTAGAGAGGATCTAACAGAGGGTTTAGTTTCCCCGTCGTCGCCGCTTCCACCGTCAACAACCTCTCAAAAATGTCAAAACCCTAACCCTCCATCGGATCTGCAACCACCTTCGACCAATTTCCCTATTATCTATAGTATATATATTTGTCTGGATTTGAGAAAGAGAGAGAGAGAGAGAAGGGAAGAAGATGAGGTGGGGATGATGGTAGTGCAGTGGTGGTGGTGCGGGGGTGGAGGTGAAGCCGTCGGGGATGGTGGTTGAAGCCGTCGGGATGGTTGTGGTGGTGGGAAGATGAAGATGAAGTTCTGGATGTTGAAGATGAATTTCTGGGTTCTTGATCTGATCTGGGTTTGTTATAATAAGTCATAAAAATGACCAAAATACCCATGCACAAAAGGACAAAATAAGCTGGCTGCAACATCAAAATAGGGGGTTTTTGAAATTTGGACTAAAATGACAATAAAATACAAACCACAGGGACCTAGATTTAAAAAGTTTGAGATTTAGACTAAAATGGCAAAACTGCCCAAACCACAAGGATCAAAATGGCAGTTTACTCTTAAACTAAACATAAACCTTACCATACTAGGACTCGAATACTACTTTCTAGGAATCGAATAACTTGCAACTTGCAAAACAATTTAGCCTGCTAG